>NC_134084.1:76265467-76577634 GCF_000715075.1 Nicotiana tabacum | reverse complement strand
ATTTGAGTGTTGAATCCAAAGTAATCAAAATGGTCAAATGTCGTAGTAATGCTGATATGCGAATGTGTGGCTAAGATGTCGCTTAATAACTGGAAAGTCACTCTTCCTTTAGTCATAGTAGCTTATTTTGTCGTCTTTTTTTTTTGTGCTATCGGACCTTTCTATCCTTTATTCAATAAAAAACCAAAAAAAAAAACAGTCAGCCATTTTGTGCATAGTTTTTTTCACGCTAGTTCTAATGACATGACATGGATGCAAAATTTTTGGCCAGATCTTAAAAAATTGATTTAGTCTTGAATTGGATAAGCGAGAAAGAGACACTTTTGAAGATGAATAGAGACATAAAACATTTGAAAAATAAGCATGGGCCAATTTTATATGGAACCAAAACAGTTATCCTCATGGAATTTAAGGATCTCTACCTTTTGAATTATTGAGAAGATTGGACTTAAGGATAATCGGACGGGTTGAAGTTTGTTTAACACTAAGAGATAGAAAGTATTTTTCAATAGAAGATGTATTCCAGACAACTTGAAATAGATCAGTTAGTGGCAAAATACATTTTTTAGATCAAGACAAAATCTAAGAAAACTCACCCAAATTGACAAGGGTCATTCACAACGAGGAAAGTATTGCTCATACAGCTTTATACTGAAAAGACCCAAGAAGACAGGCATGTTCATCAATGATGTGATCGCGAAAGGATACTAATTGGCGTTCTCGAGGCTGGGAGACCCTTTTTCTGCTACCTAAATACTTTATACCCTTTGTTACCCTTTTTAAGCATGTGTTATTTTCTTTGACCACCTTCTTTTGGAATCAGGCTTAGAGTCAAAGTTCATAAAAAAATAAAAAAACAAAATAATAACAATAAAGGTCCATTCCACAAGAGTACAAACTGGGCAGCTCTTTGAAAATTCAAGTGAAAAAAAAAGAAAGAAGAAAAGAACTGTCGAAGGTCCATGCCCCAGAAGATAGAAACTGGGGCAAACAAGAAAAGAGGGAAAATAGAAAGAAAAGAAGAAGAAAAAGAGAAAAAAAAAACAGAAAAAGATGAAAAATAGTTAGGTCAGATGTTTGAACTATGTTCCACCTGATTCCTTAAAAAAAGGATACGTAGGCAGCTTCATGGTTCGGTCCAACCAAATAAGAATTCAAAAATTAATAATAATAATAATAATAAAAAAATCCCTAATAGCTGAAACTGGGACAAAGATTTTATTTCACTTTTGAAAGAGACGATTCCAAGAGTTGTAAGTCTACAATCCCCTTTACTTTGAGTCTATTTTGAGCCTTCATGACGTCCTTTCTTTCCAACCCTATCCAAAATCCTTCCAAATAAAGACCTCCTGATATGCCTTCAAGAATGCCAAGAGAGGCATGCAATGAGCAACGGGTTATAGAACACTATCAAGTTGCTCACAAAGGAAAGCAAAAAAAAGAAAAAGAAAAAGAAAAATGAAGAAGAAAAAATAAAAGAGTCTTACTAGTGAAAACCCTCACGGCCATTGTAATACGACGGTTAGAGATGGATAAATGAGAGAGGCTTGTTGGTGAAAACCTCCCGAGGCACCACTAGCCGAAAGTGAGTCGTGAAGTTGATGCAAAGGATTGACACGAACAAGCCCGACTTCAAAGTCATAAGAATGGTAAAAGGGAAGATTCGGTCAGTTTGATAGATCAGGTCGTTGAGTCCAAAATGCATGTCATGGTCATTAAGGCTAGTTATTGAAAGAAAGAAAAAGAAAGAGAAAAAAAACACTTCCTTCTGTCCTTCCGACAGGGGCATTTTTTGTTAATACTTGTTTCTTTGCATCATTGTGTCCTTCACTCTGAGTCAGTCCTTGTCAAAACAAGCAAGAAAAGATTTCAAAATCTGCTACTAGCTTTTTCAGTTGCATAAAGTAAATTTGGCCAGCACACTCAGTTGTTACTGTTAATATACCTTGAGGATTCATGCAAAGGCTCCCCCAAAAGACTCTTGTCAGCCTACTTGGTGCAAACAAAGATAACTGATGATTCTCTCTAACAGACCAATTGCTCAAAAGCAGGAAGTCATTCAAGATATCGGGAAAAGGTCACCTAAGCAAAGATCTCCAGTTGGGATAAGGCTGATTGAGCTGCAAATACTAATGGTACTGGGTGTGAAACAATCAGAGTTGGTGCTGAACAAAAGTCTCTTGAGACCGACTCAAGCTGATCGAGCAAAAGCCAAGCTGCTCAAGACTCAAGGCCACAAACCGACTACTACTTTTAAAGCTGACAAAATTTTCTTTATTTGAACAGGAACAAAGCAGTGCAAGGAAATTGGTTTCAAAAAAAAGGAAAAAAAAAAAGAGAAAAAGAAGAGAAGAGCCGACAAAGGGAAGTTTCTCAAATCTTTGCCTTTATTTGTCTTGCTGTTGTGCATAAAATCTTGTCATTGATCTTCACATTTTTCCTCCTAGAGTAAAAAGTCCTAGTTTGATAGATTTTCCACCCGATAAGAATCCTAGTCTGATGAATCTTTCTCCTAGGATAAACATCTTAGTCTGATGAATCTTTCTCCTAAGATAGAAAACTTAGTCTGATGAACTTTCTCATATGATCAAAATTTTAGTCTGATGAATCTTTCTCCTAAGATAGAAAACCTAGTCTGTTGAATTTTCTCCTAGGATAAATGTCTCAGTCTGATGAATATTTCTCCTAATATAATAAAAAAAATCTTAGTATGTTGAATTTTCTCCTAGGATCGAAATGTTAGTCTGATGAATTTTTTTCCTAAGATAAGAAACCTAGTCTGATGAATTTTCTCCTAGGATAAACATCTTAGTCTGATAAATCTTTCCCCTAAGATAACCAAAGAAAAAAAAAAGACCTAATCTAATGAACTTTCTCCTAGGATCAAAATCTTAGTCTGATAAATCTTTCTTCTAAGATAATAAATTAGAAAACCTAGTCTGATGAACGTTCTCCTAGGATAGATGTCTTAGTCTGATGAATTTTTCTCCTAAGATAGAAAACCTAGTATGATGAATTTTCTCCTAGGATCAAATCTTAGTCTGATGAATCTTTCTCCTAAGATAATAAATTAGAAAACCTAGTCTGATGAACTTTCTCCTAGGATATATGTCTTAGTCTGACGAATTTTTCTACTAAGATATAAAAACCTAGTCTAATGAATTTTCTCCTAGGAAAATAAAAAAAAAAGAGGATGTCTCGATTAAAAAAAAGGTCTTTTGTTCATGCCTTTGAAAAAAGCACTGGGGCAATTTGTTTAAAAATGTTTTTTCTCAAAAAAAAAAAAAACGAAAAAAAACAAAAATCCTTCTTGGTTCATTTTAGCATAGGTACACAATTCAGTAGTCTCACTTTTCAACATAGGGTACCGGTATAACCTGGTAATCTTTTTCAGCATAGGATCTCACTCCCTAGTGGATGCCAGCATAACCTGGTAATCTTTTCCAACATAGGGCCCAACTCCCAAACTGATGTCAGCATAACTTGGCAATCTTTTCCAACATGTCCCACTCCTTAGTTGATGCGAGCATAACCTGGTAATCTTTCCAACCTAGGGCCTCCAATCCCCAGTTGATTTCATTTTAGATATAGGGTCTCCACTTCCTAATCTCTTTTTCTCAAGGATACACAATCCTGACTTTTATTGCTTTCAATAAATAAGTAGTTTAGAATTTTGTTACAATAACTCATGAAATTTTCCTAGTGAAAACTGGGGCAGAAAAATTTCGTTCGTTTGTTTGTTTTGGTGTCTGAGCAGGTTTTACCTCGAGACACAGGGTTCAAGACGACCAAAAGAAGAAGTCTCAATCTAGAATAAAAGAAAAAAAAGAAGTGAACTCGAAGTGCAGAAGCAGAGAAAAGCTGTGGAATGCTCAAGACGTGATTGAAGTCACAAACTCTGCATGTATGGTCTTGATCTGAAGAAGCCGTGAAAGAATAAACCAGCACCTGCAACTAACAAGCATCAAGATTCAGATCAGAGTTCGCATGAAGAACCAGCCAAGACTCAAGATCAAGCTCCAGAAGATTTATAGATAGGAATCTTGTAACTCATAGTTGATAGGCTTAGCTAGTTTCGCTTTTTATTTTTCATTTTGGTGTAATAAGGAGCTCAGCAAGCATAAACAGCAGCAACAACAGGGAAATCACAGTTTCTCAGTAGTCCCAGCTAACAAAACTTCCAAAACTACACCGACCTGATTCTTTTATAGTCAAGGATATGTAGGCAACCTCCGAAGCAAGGTTCTGTCAAACTTTTTCAAAATGCTTCCAAATGGAGTTTCAAACGGGCAAAAATTGCTCGTATTTGCTCACTTTATCTTTGTCTGAAACTCTTCGCGTTTCCAGTCAAAGAGGGACAGCTGTAGACATGTAATTTTTGACCCTCCCCAAGATTTTACATATTTTAGCGTAAATATTTAGTTTAGGTTTGGTATCGCTATTCTAAATAGTTTTGACTCTTTTACTTTATTTTTATCACAAAAATAAAAATTACAACAAAAAAAATATTTTCTTTTATTTAACTAATTAATATTTTTATCTAGTTACTTTTAATTTATCTGCCTTACATAAAATTCAAAAATACAAAAATAGTTCCAAGAATATTATTTTAATTTTACAATAATTTTTCTAATTTTTCAATTTTAGTATGATATTTAAAAAATACCAAAAATAGGTTTGTTTTAACAGTTAGTTTTATTTTAATAATTATTTTTACTTAAGTAGGATTAATTAGTAAATGGTGTAGTATTTTTGGTCTTGTTTTAAAAGAAAGAGTATGAAATTTGAGGCTAATTTTGTTTGGCCTTAATTGAAAAAGGCCCAATTTCGGATAGCCCAAAACATTGAGCCCATACCCATTCTCTATTTGACCTAACCTAATTCCTACCCCCCTATAAAATAATGCCTAAATTCCTAAATAGAATGCTAGACCTAAGACCTAGGAGAGGAGGCATCAACCGTTTTTTGACCAAAAAAAAGACTTGGGAGATTAAATTTTTACAAGAGAAAGAACCCCAAAAAATCCCTTTCTTCCTCCGTAGAATTCCAGCCTAAAGCCACCATGAAAACACCTTGAATCTCACAATTTTCTTCACCTTTTTAACATCGAAATTTGCTAAAAAAACAAGCCCAAATCCATTGCCAAATTCCAGGGAAAATTAGTCCAAATCCAGTTGATTTTTCACCGTAAAACAGCCCCGAAATACTCCAAAAATCAGCTTCCTTTTCCTCCAAAACAACATGGTAAAACAAAGCCTAAATTTCAGCTATTTTCTCCTTTAAAACCCAGCTCAAAATCAGCCCCAAAATACCACAAAATTGACAAGCTGCGGCTGAGTTCGAGCTCGCGGTTCGCTGGCTCCATTTCGAGTTCGCCGCGGTTTTAGTTGCTACTTATCCAACTGTTAAAGGTTCTTCTTTAGAGTTTCTTGTATTATGGAAGGTTTTTGTTGTTATACAAAAGTTTCAAAAGAAAGTTTGCCCCCTGCTATTGTATTAGTCAAATATTGAATAGAGGACCCAATTTTGACGTTCTTGAGAAAACAAGATCCAGTCTTTCAAAACTCTCAATTAAAAAACACAAATCCAAGGATATGTCTGCTAGGCGTAATGTTTCTAAGACTATGAAATAATGTATTGAGGGCGAGAAGGACCTGGAAAAGATGGTGCCGAAGCTTGATGAATAGATCAGAAAAGTTATGAAACTGTTCAAAAGATAATTAAAGGTATCAATAACATTAGTATTACTTTTGTTTTTACATGCTATATATGATAGCTTATAAATTTTTAGGACCATTCATTTTGCTGATTATTGGTAGAATAGATAAACCTTTTATAACTAATAAAGTGATTGTCTAGCGTGTGATTTCAAATGACATTTTTTTTAATGAAAGTTAATTTCTTAAGTATACACTTCTTTATTTAGGTATGAATTTACATGGTTATGATACATAAATTCAAATTCAGGAGTGCATTTCATGTGACCCAACCACAATTTCGAATAATATTTAAATAAACATGTTGTGGATTGTGGGTACGGTTCCCGTGACACGATTCGTAACATGTACAAAACAAACGAGTGCGTGACATCACGACTTGTTCCAAACAATTTCCTTAATTAATTAAAAGCGGTTAAAAAAGTTAAAAATGCACAATAGGTTTAAAATATATAATTAAATCAGATAATTAGGCCAATTTTTATAGTTATAGCGACCGTGCTCGAACCACGGAATCCAGGAATGCCTAATACCTTCTCCCGGGTTAACAAAATTCCTTACCCGGTCTTCTGTGTTCGCAGACGATAAATAAGAGTCAATTTCCTCGATTTGGGATTTAAAATAAACTGGTGACTTGGGACACCAATAATTATTCCAAGTGGCGACTCTGAAAATAAATAAAATTATCTCAATTCGAATAATATCACTTAAATTGGAAAAACTCACTTATATACCCTCTCGGGCGGTAAAACGGAGGTGTGGCACTGTGCAAGAAGTCTGCTGGGCCTAAATTTTCCTTGGCCCAATGTCTGAGTCCAGTTTCTCCTCCCTTTTCTCTTTGGATGATAAAATGTGTTGTTTATTCTTTGTATCCATGTATGATACTAACGTTGTTATTGGATACTTATGTTGTATATTTTATCTTTCTAGGAATCTAGGCAAACCAAGGCCCATAAGTAACTAAGAATCATAGTTTATATTATGTTCACTATAATACTTCGACACTTTTCGCTATACAAGATTTCATTTCCTGTTACTCTAACCAATTTTAATAAAGCTTTTGAAGTTCAAAACAAATTTGAAAGCAAACGATCCTTCTCTTAAACGGAATTGAAAGGATGTTTGCAAAGTTGGTTTTTTGACAAACAAAAACCAAATGCGTTGGGATTAAGGATTATCAAACCTCAATGATTTTTCTCCAAAACATGGCTTCAAATTTAAATCAATTTTCAAAGGTATACCCAAGACCCGTTTTCTAGTAGTTCTTTACTTCACTAAAGTTACATGAATAGCCACCTTGTTTCAAAAGACAAATCATTCCAAACAAAACCATATTTTACAAGTCTTTCTCAACTTTGAAGAAATGAACATTTCAAAAGAATTTACAAAACCGATGCATCTTTCAAAGTTCATATTACCACTTTTCTTTCGAAATAGTAGACTTTAAACAAGATGTAGAGTAAGCCACAAATTTTAAGCACTCAATTAAGCAGAATATAGACTTTTACTTCCTCGAACCTCGTCTAAGTCCTAAAGAACTACCTCAGGTAGATTTTAGGGGGTCCCTAACACCTTCCCCTTAGAAGAATAATAATTCTTACTCAAATCTCACTGGTTAGTAGACTAATTGGATAATAACCAAAGAGACAAATGGGTACCCTAGTATACATTAAAATATCAGGTGGCGACACTCTTTTATCAACAATAGAGGAACAACTAGTTAAATCTTGTTTTGACTTGTGCAAAATAGGGTGCAACACTAGGTGATGTCATCACGTGCATTCTCACCATCTGTAAGAGAATAAGAGAAAGATTTAGACTTAGCACAACATCGACTGCACGATAGGAGATGAAGAAAGAGAAGTTTCCTATTACCCTATAGCCTCTCAATATCAAAGATAAGTATGGACGTCTCCGCACCGATCCACAAGGATCTACTAGGTCTGCTCATGACTTGTGAAATCTATGCAAACCTAGTGCTTTGATACCAAGTTGTCATGACCCAGTTCCTACCATAGGCCGTGATGGAACCCAACACTGCTGTTAGGTAAGCCAACGGTAAACCACCAACACAGTCATCCGTTCATAACACTTTTAAAATCAAGAATTTCATTAATAAAATGGAATTAAGTTTAGAAACCATGGTAAAATACATTCATTCTTACTAAGTCACGAAGTATGGATGAAATATAAAGCACAATGATATAAATATTAGGTACAATCATGAACATCTATTAAAACCCCAAAATCCGGTGTCACAAGTGCATGAGCATCTAGTACAAAATCATTATGACTACAGTCTGGAATAAAACTAGACAGAATAAAATAAACATAGAAGGAAGGAGACTCCGGGTGGTGCAGGTCGAAACATGGAAAATATCTCAGCACTAAGTCTTCAGCTAATGCAGCTACGCGTCTGAGTGACCACCTGATGTACCAATCATAGTACTTTTACAATTAGTGAAAAAGTGCAGTATGAGTACGTAAATAAACACATTCCTAGTAAGTATTTTGTAAAGATCCGACCGGTCGTTTTGAGCTCTATCATGTCGTTCAGTGGTTTGAAGCCATGAGCAGCTTCATTTTAGGTGTTATGACTCGTAGGCGTGGTCGGAGTTGAATTCCAGGAAGTTCGGGGTCAAATTGGAAAGAAAATTCTCATTTCAGAAGCCTTAAGTTGGAAGAATCAACTAAGATTGGATTTTAGAGTAAACGACCTCAGAATCAAGATTTGAAGGTTTTAGCAGGTTTGTATGGTGATTTCGGACTTGGGCGTATGTCTGGATCGGGTTTTGGAAAAATCGGGAACGTTTTGACGCCTATTGTGGAAGTTAGCATTTGGAAGAAATTTCATAAGTTTGGGTTAAAGTGCATTTTAGTGTTATTGATGTCCGTTTTGGATTCCGAGTCTAGGAATAGCTCTGTATGGTGATTCTGGAGTTGGGAGCGCGATCGGAAGTGAATTCGGAGGTCCGTAGGTCATTTTGAAGTCATTTGGCTAAATATAGAAATTTGAAGGTTTTTGAGAAGTTTGACCGGAAGTGGACTTTTTTGATATCAGGATCGGAATCCAATTCTGGAAGTTGGAATAGGTCCGTAATGTCAAATATAACTTGTGTGCAAAATTTGAGGTCAATCGGACATGATTTGATAGGTTTCGTCATCGAATGTAGAAGTTTGAATTTCTGAAGTTCATTAAGCTTGGATTGGAGGTTGATTCGTAATTTTAGCGTAGTTTGATATGATTTGAGGCCTCGAGCAAGTCCGTAATGTGTTTTGGGACTAGTTTGTATGATTGGTTGGGGTCCCGGGGGCCTCAGATGGATTTCGGGTGGTTAACGGATCGAAAATGGAATTTTGGAGAAAGCTGAAATTGCTGGTTGCTAGTGTAACCGCACCTGCGAAACTAGGGCCGTAGGTGTGGAGCCGCAGAAGCGGCCTTCGTGCCACAGAAGCGGAAATGGACGGCGAGGCTGGGACCGCAGATGCGGTCATTTTGCCACAGATACGGGATCGCACCTGCGGAAGAAGGAGCGCAGAAGCGGAAATGGGCTTGGAGCCCCGGACCGCAGACACGACAATTGGTCCGCACCTGCGGGACCGCAGAAGCGGTCAAGAGGCCGCAAGTGCGAAAGGACTGGAGTCAGTGGGCTCTCTTTAAAAATCGAGTTTTGGTTCATTTCCACCCATTTTCACTTCGGGTTGGACGATTTTGGAGCTCTTGGAAGAGATATTTTCTTCATCTATATCAAGGTAAGTTGTTCCCATTCATTAGACGTTAAATACATGGTTTTGTTTCAGCTTTGAGCATGAAAATTGGTAAAAACTTGAAGTTTGAGGGAAAACCTAGAAAATTGATATTCTTGGATTTTGACCACGATTTTGGGTATGAAATTAAGAGAAAATCATATTGTTGAGTTCGTGAGTTCATGGGTAAACTATATCTTCGAAAAATTTAGGAATCTGGGCACGTGGGCCCGAGGGCAATTTTGTCAACTTTTCGATTGGGGTTAGGAATTATTATAAATTGGGTTGTAATGAGTAATTGAACGTATATTAATGGATTTGCATAATTATTGGCTAGTTTTGGGGCATTTAGCATTGTCACACCTCCTTTTTACTACACCCGAGAGAAGTATAAGGGAGTTTTTTCCAATTTAAGTGACAATCAAAACGGGATTATTTATTTATTAAAAATCAGAGTCGCCACTTGGGATAATTTATGGTGTCCCAAGTCACCGGTTTAAAATCCCAAATCGAGGAAGTTGACTCTTATTTATGGTCTGCGAACACAGAAATCTGGGTAAGGAATTCTATTAACCCTGGAGAAGGTGTTAGGCACTCCCAAATTTCGTGGTTTTAGCACGGTCGCTTTGATCATACTTGGCTTATCAAAATTATATAATTACTGATTTTATAACCTATGTGCCTTTATCGCTTACCGCTTTTAAACTAAGAAAAATTATCTTGAAATAGGTCACGCGTACGTGTACCCATTTGTTTGGCGCGTCAAGAATCATGTCACGTGTACGTGTACACAATTCACAGCGCTTAATTAATTATTAAGAAAAATTTAACCGAAGTTGCGCGAACGCATACTCTTTTACTATTAGCATATTTTCACTTTTCGTAATAGGTCATCTACAATATTTTAGTATTTTACAAGTCATCGGTTGCATTTTCTATAAAAGTTACTTGGAACTTATGTCATAGCAACCGAAAAGCTTTTCCAGATTCACGACAAATTAAGAGTAATCCTTTTGAACTCCCAAATCTTCTTCTACCATACCAATTAGTGGGATTCAACAGCCTTAAAAAAATAGCACAAATAGGTACAATACTACAATAATCTAAGTAATGAGCAAATTCTAAAAAAATTGCACAAAGGAACAGAGAATGCACCTAAACAACAATAACAAATTAGTCAATGTTTAAACTAAATTGCACTAATGCATGATTCCTAGCCACAATCCGAATATAATATATTAGTATACGTTAATTGCACCTTCTCCATTTTTGAGGGCGATGGTGTGCCGCTCGAGAAGGAATTGGTCCAGTAGAACAAATTCTTCAAACGAAAAATGACACCCAAAAATAAATAAAGCATGGGAGATAGTGGGAAGCAAATATTCAGTCATTAAAACTTTGTGATACTAATTAATAGTTAAAGAAATAACCACATTTACAAATTGCTTCAATGCACTCGTTTTTGCCAGAAATTGAACGAGGAAAAGAAAAGGAATCTGACCGTGAAATGCAATAGTAGCAGGAGCTCGGACCGCGAAACTCGTCGGCAACCTCGAACTCGAACTCGAACTCGCGCTATACGATTTGAACACCCAAATTCCTAAATTCAAATTATTCGGAACGAAGTTAGGCCAAAGTCGTTCTCTTCTACTGTCTCCCACAATTTTTGTTTGTGCTTGTGTGTGTGGAGTGACTTTCTTAATTCTGGAGAGGAAAGGACGATGAAGATCTGAAATGGGAGGGGGTTCTTTTTTGATAAAATGGCGGATGGTGTTTTTTTTAGAGTCCTCTACAATTTAGGGATTAAGTACTATTATATAGGGGTAGGGATTAGGTTAAAGGGTATGTGCCTAGAAATTATGGGCTAGGGAGTTGTGGGTTAGGTCCAACATTAGGCCTAAAAATGGGTTGCTCGAGCCTAATTTTTATTCTTTTCGCAAACGAGCCTAAAAATACGACCTTATTTACTAATTAATCTTATTTAAGTAAAATAACCATTAAAATAAGACTAACCGTTAAAACAAACCTATTTTTTTATTTTCAAAATATCATACTAAAAAATAAAAAATGAAAAAATCATTGTAAAATTAAGATAATATTCCTGGAACTATTTTTGTATTTTTGAATTTAGTAGACAAATTAAAAGTAACGAGATAAAAATATTAATTAGCTAAATAAGAGGAGATATTTTTGTAATTTTTATTTTTTGTGATAAAATAAAGCAAAAGGAGTCAAAATTAGTTGAAATAACTATATTAGGCCTAAACTAAATATTTACACTCTAAAATATATAAAATCTTGGGGAGGGTAAAAAATCACATGTCTACAGCTGCCCCTCTTTGACTGGAAAGATGAAGTATTTTCAGACAAAGAACGACTAGACAGGTTTTTTGACCCGACCCTTATTTGGAAAGACTAAAACTAGGAGGAAAGGAAATGTGGCCGAGCACTAGTATCTGAGCTGCCTACATATCCTTGGCTATAAAGGAATCAGGCCACGTGTAGTTTAGAGGTGAATGAAGTGATGGAGTATACCGAGGTGGAGAGCCGATCGAGGTTCCGTCCGAGGCTCTGGTCCGTGGTCCCGTTATTATATCAAAAATCAAAAATAAAAAAGACTAACTAAGTCTATCAGCTACGAGTTACAAGATTCCTATCTATGAGTCTTCTGAAGCTTGATTTTGAGTCTTGGTTGATTCTTCATACGGACTCTGATCTGAATCTTGATGCTTGTTAGCCGCAGGTGTTGGTTCGATCTTCTTCAGCTTTTCAAACCAAGACGGGCCATGCAGAGCTTGTGACCTCAGCCCTGTCTTGAGCAGCTCACATCTTTCATTAACTTCTGTATTAGGATTCACTTCTTGTCTTTCTTTTTGTTTTTTCTTTTTATTCTAGATTGTGACTAACTTATGTTGATCATCTTGGAATGCTGACTCGCATTCTTGATGCGAGCTTCTTTTGTTGCTGACCTGAATTGCATTCTGAATTGAATTCTCTTATTTTCCAGGTGGGCGCCTGATTGCTGAACTTGAACCATCTTCTCTTGTTACTTGACACTGTTTCCCTTGCACCTTGAACCATTTTCCCTTGAAATTTGAATTGTCTTCCTTCGAAACTGCTTTCCCTTGAAACTCGAGTTGTCTTCCTTCGAAACTGCTTTCCCTTGAAACTTGAGTTGTCTTCCCTTGTTCTCCAGGTGGGCGCTTGATTACAACAAAACAGACAAAACAAAAGAAATTTTTTCTGCCTCAGTTTGCACTAGGAAGATTTGTGAGTTGTTAGCAAAATTGTAAACTACTTGTACTATTGATGCAATGATGAGAGTAAACTAAAGCATAGACTAGGAAAACTATAAACCAAGCTTGACTAAAGTAAAGACTGACCCTATTCTCTAGGCGGGACCCCCTAATTTCAAGAAAACCAAACATTGATAACTTAAGAAAACTAAATATTGACCCATTTTTTTTTAAATCCAGACTTCCTCTTTTTTTCAAAATATCCTAGGAGAAAATTCGTTAGACTAGGTTTTCTATTTTAGGAGAAAGATTCATCAGACTAAGATTTTGATCCTAGGAGAAAGTTCATCAGACTAGGTCACTTTTTTTGGTATCTTAGGAGAAAGATTCATCAGACTAAGTTTTCTATCTTAGGAGAAAAATTCATCAGACTAAGATTTCGATCCTAGGAGAAAAGTTCATCAGACTAGGTCTCTTTTTCGGTATCTTAGGAGAAAGATTCATCAGACTAAGATTTTGATATCAGACTAGGTCACTTTTTTTTGGTATCTTAGGAGAAAGATTCCTCAGACTAAGATTTTGATCCTAGGAGAAAATTCATCAGACCAGGTTTTCTATTTTAGGAGAAAAATTCATCAGACTAAGATTTCGATCCTAGGAGAAAATTCATCAGACTAGGTCCTCTATCTTAGGAGAAAAATTCATCAGACTAAGATTTTATTGGGAGGAAAATCCATCAGACTAGGACTTTTATCCTAGGAGGCAAAAACATGAAGATCAATGGCAAGATTTTATGCACAATAGCAAGACAAATAAAGGCAAAGATTTGAGAAACTTCCCTTTGCCGGCTCTTCTCTTCTTTTTTTTTTTTGTTGTTTTGTTGTTTTGTTTTTGTTTTTTTGAATCACTTTCCTTGCACTGCTTTGTTCCTGTTTCATACAAAGAAAACTTTGTCAGTTTTTAAAAGGTGGTGGTCGGTTTGTGGCATTGAGTCTTGAGCAGCTTGGCTTTTGCTCGATCAACTTGAGTCGGCTTCAAGAGACTTTTGCTCTGCAGCAACCCTAATTGTTTCACACCCGGTACCATTGTATTTCTGGCTCAATCAGCATTATCCCAACTGGAGATCTTTTCTTAGATGATCTTTTCTGATATCTTGAATGACTTCTTGCTTTTGAGCAATTTGTCTGTCAGAGAGAATCACCAGTTATCTTTGCTTGTGCCAAGTAAGCTAACAAGAGTCTTGGAGGGGGGAGCTTTTGCATGAATCCTCAAGGCATGTTAACTGTAACATCTGAGTGTGCTGGCTAAATTTACTTTGTGCAACTGAAAAGCTGGTAGCAGATTTTGAAATCTTTTCCTGCTTATTTTGACAAGGACTAACTCAGAGTGAAGGATAGAATGGTGCAAAGAAACAAGTATTAACAAGAAATGCCCCTATCGGAAGGACAGAAGGAAGAGTTCTTTTTTCTTTTTTTTTTCTTCCTTTTTTTTCAATAACTAACCTTAATGATCATGACATGCATTTTGGACTTAACGACCGATCTACCAAACTAATCCAATCTTCCCTTTCACCATTCTTATGACCTTTGAAGTCGGGCTTGTTTATGCCAATTCTTCGCATCAACTTTATGACTCGCTTTTCGATTAGTGGTGCCCTGAGGAGTTTTCACCAACAAGTCTCTCTCATTTATTCATCTCTTCTTACCATCGCATTACAGTGCCCGTAAGGGTTTTCACTAATAAGACTCTCTCATTTTTCTTTTCTTTTTCTTTCCCTTTTTGTGAGAAACTCGACGATGTTCTACATCATGTGACAACCGTTGCTCATTGCATGCTTCTCTTGGCATTCTTGAACGCATATCGGGAGGTCTTTATTTGGAAGGATTTTGGATAGGGTTGGAAAAAAAGGTCGGCATGAAGGCTCAAAGTAAACTCAAAATGAGGGGTTATGGACTTACAACTATTGGAACCGACTCTTTTACAAGTGAAATATAATCTTTGCCCCAGTTTCAGCTATTGGGGATTTTTACTGAATTTTTTCTTTTAAATTCTTATTTGGTTGGACCGAACCGTGAGGCTGCCTACGTATATTTTTTTTAAAGAATCAGGTCGAACGTAGTTCAAACATCTGACCTAAACTATTTTTCATCTTTATTTCTATTTCTATTTTCCTTTTTTCTTTTTTTTTTTCTCTTTTTCTTTTCTTTTCTTTTTTCTTTTTTTCTTTTTTTTTGTTTGCCCCAGCTTCTATTTTTGAGGGCATGGACCTTTGATAATTTCTTTTTTTTTTCTCTGAACTTTCTAAGAATTGCCCCAGTTTGTACTCTTGGGACATGAATTTCTTTTTTTTTTTTTGACTCTAAACTTGATTCCAAAAGAGGGTAGTCAAAGAAAAATAACTCAGGCTCAAAAGGGGTAGAAAAGGATATAAAGTGTTTGGGTAGCAGAAAAAGGGCCTCCCAACCTCAAGAACGTCAAACATGGTATCTTTTCGCGATCTCAACATTGACGAACATATCTGTCTTCTTGGTGTGCCGTGGTCACAAGACATTTTTTCATCCCTTAGTGACAAACTTTCCAACAAACATCAATTGATTAAACATTCTCAAGCCCGATCTTCCCAATGATTTGAAGGTGAATTTTACTCGACCTTAATTCCAAAGTATTTCAACTCTTTATTATCCTCGAAACTGTCTTTTTCTCAGTTGTCCAATTCAAGCTTAAACAATTTTCTAAGATCTGGCCAAAAATTCTGCATGCATGTCATGTCATTAAAACTAGCGGGAAAAGAACTAAACATGGAATGACACAAAAGGAAAAACTGTATTTCATTGAGTAAACAACAAGAAAAACAACCTAAAATTCGAGTTACAACTCTAAATAACCCGGCTAATGAAAATAGCAAAAGAACAGAAAGACAAGACTCACACATACGAAATGGAGGGATAGAAGGATTTGACTCAATAAAACAAATAAAATCTGGATCACAACCCTGAAATAACCCAGATAATAGAATAAACATCAAAACAAACTACCAAGATTCCTTCCTAGTGAGGAGGGAATGACTTTACAATTGCTAAGCTTGCCATTTAGCCACAAATTTGTTCATAAGGATCAACAGAGCCTTCTCCAACTTCAAAATCATTAACTTCAGTTAGCAAATTCCCGAGAGGATTCTCATACTCCATGTCACCACACATCATCCCTACAAAGTGTGCATCATCATGTGCAGGTAATGGATTCTGCACGATATTCTGGGCGCCACTGTCTTGGATCACAATCAGTTTTTCCTGGATCATCCTTTCTATTTCTCTTTTCAAATCCCGACAGCTTTCAACATTGTGCCCCTGGGCATTAAAATGGTATTCACACCTTTTAAAAGGGTCAAAGCTTCTTGCACGTGGGTCCACATGATTTGGAGGAATAGGTGCAATCATGTCATAATGCTTTAATTTCTCAAACAAGCTTGCATAGGACTCTCCTATTGGTGTAAAATTATCTTTCAACTTTTGTTCCCCTCTATACCTCTGGCCTGGATGTGGGTTATAGGGTACCTGAAAATTTTGTGGAAGCTGGTGGAGATTTTGTGATGCTCGTGCTCGCCTTCTGGGGTGTTTTGGTGGCTGGACAACATACTGATATGGAGATACAGAGTATCGTGGGTTCTGAGGTGGATAACAATGCTCAGGGGAGTCATGGAAAACTTGAGGAGGCTGCTCATACCTTCGAGATGTTCTCCTGGGACCTCTTCTCGACCCTGATGTCATCATGATTTCTTCAACCTTCTCATTTGTGTCGCTAAAATTATCAGATTCAACCCGGACAACCTGAGTTGTGGCTTTAAAAACTGCTTGACTTATAATTTTGCCTGTCTTAAGACCATTCTCTACCATTTCTCCCATTTTGATTGATTCCGAGAAGGATTTGCCAACTGCGGACATCATGTTTTGAAAGTAATCTGGCTCTTGCGCTTGAAGGAAGACAGTGATTAGCTCGTGGTCATCCATGGGTGGCTAACTCGAACGGCTTGCTCTCTCCATTTAATGGCATATTCCTTGAAACTTTCACTTGGTTTCTTATTCAGGTTTGAAAGGGAAATGCGGTCTGGGGCAATGTCGATGTTGTATTGGAACTGTTTGACAAAGGCCTGTGCCATGTCATCTCAGACATACCAGTGAGACGTGTCTTGATCCATAAACCATTCGGAGGCTACTCCCGTAAGGCTTTCCCCAAAATAAGCCATCAACAATTCTTCATTTCTTCCAGTACCTCTCAGTTGATTGCAATACCTTTTCAGGTGGGCTATGGGGTCTCCATGTCCATCATACTTTTCAAATTTGGGAGTCTTGAAACCAGGCGGCAAGTGGACATCGGGGAACATGCATAGATCTTTGAAGGCAACACTCTTTTGACCTGCCAACCCTTGCATGTTTTTCTACCGTTGTTCTAAGCTTTTCACTCTTTGGGTCATTTCTTCCTGTACCATCTTTCGGGCAGGCTTCTCAACGTTTGCAGGAAGATCAAACGAGTACGAGTGGTACTGCTCTTGCTGTGTAGCAAATTGTGACTCATGACGAGGCTGTCCTTGACCACTGGCCCATGCTTGATACATTTCGGTCATTTGCTGTTTCAGTATTCTATTTTTCTCAAACACAGTAGACTCTTGTTAAACCCTCTGACCCTGAGTCTCTTGAGCACTTGTAATAGCTTCGATGTCAGTTATCATTTTTTCTTGGATCTTGTGTTTCCATCTTACCACAAACCGACCACCTCAACTTTCTTCACAATTCAAAACAAAAAATGTTAGAATGGACTCAGTCGGTCCTTATTATTATCAATATTTTTTCATTTCTTCATTTTTTTTCACTTCTTTTTAATGGTGATCGAACTTGATGTGGGTTACCTACGTATCATGTGGGAACATGAATCAGATCTTGCGTAGTTCGGGAACATCGGGAATAAAGTGAATAAACTAACTCTTTTTTTGGATCTTGGACTTTTCAAAAGAAAGACTTAAAAAGAAGAAACAAAATATTTTTGGATTTCAATTTGTTTTTTTTTGGAAAGAAAGACTTCTAAATAAGAAAGAAGAAAGAAAATATATATATTTTTGAACTTCGACTCCTCTTTTTTTTCTGGAATTTCGAAAGAAAAACTTCTATAGAAGAAAGGAAATATTTTTGGATTTTCGGACTTTTATTTTGAATTTATGAAGAAATACTTCTAAAGAAAAAAGAAAATATTTTTGAATCTTAAAATTTCTTTTCAATTTTCGAAAGAAGAATGAAAATATTTTTGGATTTTGAGAGAGATTAAAAGAAAATATTTTTGTAATTTTTTTTTAAAATTAGGGTCTTAAAGAAAGATTTTTCTAAAGAAGGAAGTAAAGGAAAATATTTTTGGATAATTGTTTTTATGAAAATGGTGGGCCGGAACCGATGAGGTTTGCCTACGTATCTCACATCCGGTGAGAATCAGACCCGCGTAGTTCGCCAGTTTTGATATAATTGGAAAAACATGATATTGACTCCCTTTCATTTTTTTGAAATACATTTTCCTTTTTTTTTCAAACAATTTGGGTAGAGTTTCGAGGCATTTTCGAATACCGGGATTTTCAGAACTAGGTGAATTCTCTATCCTACCTCACTCTTGGTTTTATTTTTCTGTTGTTTTTCTTTCCTTAGCCGGTCAGCATGCAAGCCGAAACAAATAAATGTTCACATAGCATATAGAATGCATCAGGATGGTCTTTTACTTTGGGCACACCTGTCCTAGACGGACCCAACCCCTGTGTTGAGTCCCCTAAGTCAAATGTACATGATGCAAACAAACGTTCCTACTAGCTGTGTTTTTCTAGGTTTAATCCTGAGGTTTTGGTCTAGACTTGGGGTACCCGAGCGGACAATTGGGGCCGAGGAGGGGGCGACATACCGGGAGCACTGAAGTCTACCCGGCCTTGTCGCTTGCCCAACCTCGTTCTCTTTGGTATAATTTCTACAGAAAAAGCGGGCCACGCGAATGTGTGCACCATTTTCAGAAGACTCAGAAGGGTTGCGTAGGAAGACAGTTATATACAATTCAAACAATATTAAAGCGGTAAACAGATAGCATTTATACAGTAATATCAACAATAAATTAAGCCAAGTAAAAAAATCATTTAACAAGCTCGAATTCTTGAACCCTGAACCAGAGATTCTAGGTTTCTCCCCAGCAAAGTCGCCAGAGCTGTCACACCTCATTTTTACTACACCCGAGGGGAGTATAAGAGAGTTTTTTCCAATTTAAGTGACAATCGAAACGGGATTATTTATTTATTAAAAATTAGAGTCGCCACTTGGGATAATTTATGGTGTCCCAAGTCACCGGTTTAAAATCCCGAATCGAGGAAGTTGACTCTTATTTATGGTCCGCGAACACAGAAATTCGGATAAGGAATTCTGTTAATCCGGGAGAAGGTGTTAGGCACTCCTAAATTTTGTGGTTTTAGCACGGTCGCTTTGATCATACTTGGCTTATCAAAATTATATAATTACTGATTTTAGAACCTATGTGCCTTTACTGCTTACCGCTTTTAAACTAAGAAAAATTATCTTGAAATAGGTCACGCGTACCTGTACCCATACCCATTTGTTTGGCGCATCAAGAATCATGTCACGTGTACGTGTATACAATTCACAATGCTTAATTAATTATTAAGAAAAATTTAACCGAAGTTGCGCTAACGCATACTCCGAATTAGTTTTTAGAATTGTAATTATGTTACGCGAACGTATACACAATCATGATGAGAGATTAGTATCAGTACACAAATAGTACAAAAAGAACCCGTTTTCTACTATCAGCATATTTTCACTTTTTGTAATAGGTCATCTACAATATTTTAGTATTTTACAAGTCATCGGTTGCATTTTCTATAAAAGCTACTTGGAACTTATATCATAGCAACCGAAAAGCTTTTCCAAATTCACGACAAATTAAGAGTAATCCTTTTGAACTCCCAAATCTTCTTCTATCATACCAATTAGTGGGATTCAACAGCCTTAAAAAAAATAGCACAAATAGGTACAATACTACAATAATCTAAGTAATGAGCAAATTCCAAAAAAATTGCACAAAGGAACAAAAAATGCACCTAAACAACAATAACAAATTAGTCAATGTTTAAACTAAATTGCACTAATGCATGATTCCCAGCAACAATCCGAATATAATATATTAGTATACGTTAATTGCACCTTCTCCATTTTTGAGGGAGATGGTGTGCTGCTCGAGAAGGAATTGGTCCAGTAGAATAAATTCTTCAAACGGAAAATGACACCCAAAAATAAATAAAGCATAGGAGATAGTGGGAAGCAAAAATTCAGTCATTAAAACTTTGTGACACTAATTAATAGTTAAAGAAATAACCACATTTACAAATTGCTTCAATGCACTCGTTTTTGCCAGAAATTGAACGAGGAAAAGAAAAGGAATCTGACCATGAAATGCAATAGTAGCAGGAGCTCGGACCGCGAAACTCGTCGGCAACCTCGAACTCGAACTCGAACTCGCGCTATACGATTTGAACACCCAAATTCCTAAATTCAAATTATTCGGAACGAAGTTAGGCCAAAGTCGTTCTCCTCTACCGTCTCCCACAATTTTCGTTTGTGCTTGTATGTGTAGAGTGACTTTCTTAATTCTGGAGAGGAAAGGACGATGAAGATCTGAAATGGGAGGGGGTTCTTTTTGATAAAATGGCGGATGGTGTTTTTTTTAGAGTCCCCTTCAATTTAGGGATTAAGTACTATTATATAGGGGTAGGGATTAGGTTAAAGGGTATGGGCCTAGAAATTATGGGCTAGGGAGTTGTGGGTTAGGTCCAACATTAGGCCTAAAAATGGGTTGCTCGAGCCCAATTTTTTATTCTTTTTGCGAACGAGCCTGAAAATACGACCTTATTTACTAATTATTCTTATTTAAGTAAAATAACCATTAAAATAAAACTAACCGTTAAAACAAACCTATTTTTTTTATTTTCAAAATATCATATTAAAAGATAAAAAATGAAAAAATCATTGTAAAATTAAGATAATATTCCTGGAACTATTTTTGTATTTTTGAATTTATTAGACAAATTAAAAGTAACTAGATAAAAATATTAATTAGCTAAATAAGAGAAGATATTTTTGTAATTTTCATTTTTTGTGATAAAATAAAGCAAAATGAGTCAAAATTAGTTGAAATAACTATATTAGGCCTAAACTAAATATTTACATGCTAAATATATAAAATCTTGGGGAGGGTCAAAAATCACATGTCTACAAGCATCGATTCGGGTCTTCGGAAGGGCGTGGAATGCCGGTTATGGATCTTCGGAGCGAGGTGAGTCTCCTTTCTAACCTTGTAAGAGGGAATTGTCCCTATAGGTGAAATAATTGGTTATGTTCTCCTATTTGTGGGGGGCTACGTACACACGAGGTGACGAGAGTCCATGCGTAGCTACTATTATGCTATTGTTCGGGTAGTCTAGGACCCAAAAGCATGCTATACTTGGAATATTCGTAATCTTATTGACAGTTTGAGTTGCTTAAATCACATCGAATTAGTAAATGAATTTCTAAAAAGATTAAACTTCATTTTCTAAAATCTTTAAAAGAGAATAGGCTTTTCTTTGGATAATTGTTCCCTGTTGACTTATTGATTAACTGTCTCTGTGTGTTTAATTTCGGAATGGGCCGAATGCCTCGGTAGATTAAATAGATGCATCTATGGTTCTCGCCATTCGACCCTCTAGCAGTGCACAATTTAAATATTATTGGATCGGGCCGTACGATCTCGGATGATTTGCGCATGCTTGTATTGCTTGCCTTGAAACTTATTGAAGTTGTTATTGCCTCTTCCCGGTTTGAGAATATTTGGCTAAACGATGAAAAGGAATTTTGGAAATTTTCTATAAAAGAAAGAATTTCTTACTTGTTTCATTCCATTGAATTACAATCATGTTTATAAAAATCACCGATTATTCGCATTAATAATATATTACCATTGGACCACTAGTAAATGTCGAAGTCGACCTCTCGTCTCTACTTCTTCGAGATTAGACGGGATACTCATTGGGTACACGTTGTTTTCGTACTCATACTACACTTGTTGTGCATTTTTGTTGCACAGGCACATGCATCACTAGTGGCCTGGCGGGCGTAGCAGCATGGTTGATGCTGAGACTTAGGTGAGCTGCACTTCTTAAGACGACCCATAGCCAGCAGAGTCTCTTCCAGATTATTGTATTTATTTTCTGTCCAATTTGTATTCCGGACGGTTGTTGTATTGTATTGCTTCCTAGATATAGCTCATGCACTTGTAACACCAGATCCTGGGATAGTTATGGTGTATTTTATATGGACCTCTTGACATGTATATTAATTTGGGGTTTCGACACAGTTACTCACAAAAACAAAACTATTTACCCTTGTCTACCCATTTGTTTTTCTACCCGTAAATTAATTACATTTCCTACCCATAGTAGTTTTTGTGGGGAATTTTTTCTTTATTCTCCAATTATTTTTTATTTATATGCTTCTTTTCTTTTTTCCTTTTTTCTTTTCTTTTCCCCTTTTCTTTTTTCTCATTTTCTTCCTATTTTTTTTCTCTTTTATTCATTTATTTTTGCCCAAATCATATTATTGTTATTTTTACCACAACTTATTTCACACTCAAATTTCACTCCTTCTTTATTTTTTTATTTATTTCTTGTTCTTTTTTTAATTCCACGTGATTGCCATGTAAACCTTGATCTCCTTCCCTACAAATATTAGTACATACTCTACCATTAGCAGTAACACCAACCAGTGATGGAGCAAGACAATATAATCTATGGCCACTAAATCTCCATATATATTAGTTAGAATAGAAATGATAATAAAATATTGGAAAATGCAATGAAAATTTAAGTAGCAAAAAAGACTTCTAGTACCATATGATACCAATATGCTATACATGTATACCAACAGAGTATATGATTGCTCTAGAATATTGCTACAACTATCTGTGACTATACTACTGTACCAAAACATTAAATGATACAATAAAAGTATGAGAAAATTACATGCTCGCATTGCAAGCTAAATATTCGCAAAGCAACTTGCTCATTCCATATACTAACAGGGTATATAGTTGTATGGGTCGTTCCAACAATTGCCTATACTTATAAAAATGATTACATAATACACATAATCTATATCCATCAGCACAAAAATTTTCCAGCACTGCAAATCACGTTCATATAAATAATTTTAAAATAGAATTTACTTAAAAATGCAACCAAAACAACCAAAACAATGTTCAAACTACCATATATTACCAATATGGCATATAACTATACCAACATGGTATACAGTTTTACTGGTTGATTTCCAACAACTATATGACTATACTACTATTACATAACACACATGCATAAAGAGAAAAATAAAAAAATAGTGTACCGCATATTAATGTAATAAAGTATTTCAAGATATTGAACTATATTACTATTATTAAAAGAAAATCAAATATTGTACTAATAAATGCAGCTAATACAACCAAAAAATGATTCAACTAGCATATGATACCAATATAGTATATAGTTATACTAATAGGGTATATAGTTGGAATGAATTGTATACCAAAATGGTATGTTTGTATACTATTTGAGTATACAATACAAATTCGTCTTCTTCTCTTGTTCAACTATATTTCAACCCAAACTTCTAAAATCTACTATAAAATCTCCACCAAATTGACTAAAACTTTAGCTACAACCTCCAATCAACTTTCCAGACAAACCCATATAGGATCGGATCAAAATAATTAAAAACTCAAACAAACCAAGTTATGAGTTTCAAGCTTCAAGGTCCTTCAATGGTGGATTTGAATTTTTGTACAATAAATCCCAATTTACCTGGTAAGTGCGAATGAAATGGTTTTTGATTCAACCCAAAAAAGAATCCAAGATTGGTTTTTGGTTCAAATTGTAAGAATGAAATGGGAAAACAAAATGGATAGTAGTTAGGAGTAAGTGCGAGAAAGAAGGATATATGAAAAAGAGCGAGTCAGAATGGGAATGTTCAAAATGAAAAAACCAGAACGCTATGCTAACCCTCTCGTGCTGACTTCATTCCCCAATTCATATTCGGTGTTGTTCTGCTTCTATTTCATTTTATTGGGTAAATAGTTTGGGCCCCATGGGTAGGAGTAGTAAATAGTTTGGGCCTGGGCATTAAAGGGTAAATAGTTTAGAATTAATGAGTATAAAGTGAGATTTTCTCTATTAATTTGAATTGGGTATCTTTTACTAGCTGAATTGAAGGAAAAATTTATGTTTTCAAAATTATTAAGATAAGAATTAAATTAAGTATTTTGGTTGGCTTGCCTGACAGCAGTGTCCGGTGCCATCACGATCCTTAGTGGATTTTGGGTCGTGACAACATGGTTTTAGAGCACTAGGTTCCCTTAGGTCTCATGAGTCATGAGCAAGTCTAATGGAGTCTTGCGGATCGGTACGGAGACATCTGTACTTATCTTCGGGAGGCTACATGACTGTTAGGAGTACTTCCCTTCTTGATTCCTCATGGTGCGATTTGATTCCTTGAGGTTTATGCCCTTGTTTCCTTCATACTCAATCTTACGCGACGCGAACCACTGGTTATAAATCGAGAATTGAAGGATTGTAATGGCACTACAGATGTGGTGCGGTATGTTTCTCTCGGTATTATTGATTGGGCTAGTGTTGTTGCCTTACAGGAGGATATCTTGTCATTTTAGCTCAGTAACAGTATTCCTGAGAGCTTTGAAACTATGCACATATTGCTATGATTGCTCATGATTGGTTATCGCACAGTACTGACTTGATGGTAGGATACTGCCTATGTGTTGGGGCGGTGAAAATTTGAAAGGAAGTCTACTCAGTGCACGATTCAGAGATCTGATATTTCACTTCCGGCGGAGGAAAAACAATTGGCCTATGAATGTCCAGATTTGGAGTGATGGAGAAACGAGACTTGGTATTTTCGAGTGTGGTGGAATTTTCATCTACGATGTAGTGTCGTCGTCCTCGATTGTATGTGTTAAGTTCGCTGGTGTTATGGTCTTCTGTAACTCACCTTTGGGGTAAGATATTATGAAATAATATGGGAGAAATGACTATCAGAGATCGCGGGGTACAGTGGTTCAGGATTGAATCGGTGTTTCTAATGTTGATGACTCGAGAAGGATTTTATTCGGAAAAGTTTAAGGTTAGTAGAGTTTTGAAAGGTCAAGTGCTGCAAAGATAGATTTTATTTAAGACAACAACTGAGCAGCGGAGGATGAGAAAAGGACATATGGGGAGTGTCAGGCAGTGGTTAAAATTTCTAGAAGGCCAGTTATAAGAAGCAAAGGTCGAGTAGTCGATTAAAGAGGTGAGTTCCGCCAAAGTGGGAGAGTGGCGGAGTTGTGTGTGGGCTTTGTGGTAGGATGACTACGCACCTTAAGGAGAGTTTGGAATGATTTGGGAATTTTAGTGATTGGTGATTGGGGTCTACGGATTTAATTTGGAGCATGAGCTATTATGCGGCAGGAGATTTGATATAACGGAAGGGAGCTGCTTGAAATAAAGAAGGATACAACATAACTTTGAATTGGAAAGATGTTGCCGCACATCTAATTGATGTCCACGAGGGGTAAATGGACTTGTGCAGCTAGAGAGTGAGCTCAGACTCAGGATGGGTTAGTAATGTCGTAGTGATTGTACCCCGTGCAACAGCGTTGGAAGATGTCGGAAAGTGATTTCCACAGGTGGGTTATTCCCTATGAGCAGGTTAGCGGGCGCGTGGTTGGCGAAGCTTCTATGGAGGATTTTACTGGCCATTCCGGTAAGAGGTCGAATATGTGAATGTTGATGGAAATTCAGTGTGTTCATGAAGTGCTAATGGAAGGATTTCACGGAATCTGGCAGTTTAATTGTGCAAGGTTATGTCAATAAGAGATAAAGAATCCTGGTGAATTCCAGAGTTGTGTAATAGTGGCTTCAAGCTAAGTGGGAGAGTCCCACCGCCTAGGTTTGGGTTGCATGGTTAACTACTTGCGAGGTTTCTGGATATTTGCATATTGATGGGTTATTTCAGCTACGTGAAAAGAACATAAGTTATAACTTGAGCAAGGGAATTGTTAAAGGTGTGCTATGGTTGGCCTTATTGGCTCAGGCTCAGACTTGGGGGAAGGATTCAGGATTTATGCCTTGTATGGATGCAGGTTTCAAGGGAAGTGATTCTGCCGGATGCTTCATCGAGAGAGTTTTCATGTGCTAGGATATTCATGGAGTTGATCATATTCGAGGCCAAGTCAGAGCGGGTGGCTCTCAACAACGGTCCTAGTGGATTCAAAGGTTAAAGTGTGGTGGCTAATAATTTCAAGCCTATAGGTACGATTAAGAATCAATCTTTTGTAGAAGCTTATGAGAAGAGGCCCAGAATGTTCTATGATGTTTTGACTTGCAATGTAGCATTTGGGAGGAAAATGAGGAAAGACTTCGGATTCGTAGAGGGATTATCAGAATGGGCATGCCAGTTAGGGATGCGAATGTGCATGCAAGGAGGTATTAAATGGTTTATAGGATTGGAGACATCATGGTTTCGTGATTCAAGGTCACTCGGGATGAGTGCAGATGGAGTGTGTTATGTGTTGAATGAAGTTATTATTATTTCTAAGGCAATCAAGGATAAATTGGATGAAGATGGATTGGCTAGCCATAGTTGAATTGGAATATTGGTGGTAATGATCAATTCCTTCAGCGTGATCAAGTTATGCAAGTGATTTGTAACGGTGCGTGTGAGGCTTGTCGGCCACCGTAATTGATGTTATTCAGAAGCATTCTACTATTATGGCATGTTATGTGGGGGCAGATCCTGAAAGGGCTATGGTGGCTTAGACCACTACTTAGAGATTGGCATATTCTACGGTTATGCGAATTCACCTGTATGTTACTATGGTTTTCCTGAAGTGAGTTAGGTGAAACGTTTTTATATGATAAAGCGTTAACATATTAGTGGTTGCGGAGTTATGATGAAAATTTTGTTCCACCGCATATTGGCATGATGGGTGCAGTAAGTGGTATGGAAATTGAAGTAAGGATCAAGGTTGCAGTTCGGTGTTGATAAGGATGTCACGGGCTCGGATGAGCAGGAAGGGAGTTTCGATGTTTAAAGTAAGTTGGTATTGTCCTCAGCGTCACCTGAGATTGGTGCTTTGTGAAAAAGGCTTTGCATCCTGGTTAAGGATTCTTGATTGCTTTTCAGTGTTAGTACGACCGGTGGTTTGGATGTACAAACTTGTTATCTATTACAGAAGGCTGTGGGAGCGTGCCCCACGGGAAGGTTGTATTAATGTGGCATATAGCCAATTGATTGATTGAAGAGTTAAATCAAATATGAAGATTGTATTGATGTCGTTAAATTGAGAATTGATGCTTAGAGGACACACAGTTTATTGGGTTGCGGACTGTGGAGGATTACTCCGGTTATGATGGTTGTTTTTGTGTGTTATAAGAAAAAAGGGGGTGATTATGGACCTTTGAAAGGTTATTAGCCTAGTTCAGTGCGATCAGAATCAGCTTGAGGTCTGTGGATGGATTTAAATGTGAATATGGGCCTTATATCAGACTGAATGTGTTTATTTCAGCATAGCGCTCCTTATGGAGGAGTATTCAGACATGGGGTGTTATTTCATCGTCGGCTATTTCATGTAATGCTATATTGTGCCGTGTGAGTTTTGAACGACTCGATAATTTTCTTATGTATTGAGGTTCCGAGTAACGATGGTGATATATGAGTATAATGGCTGTTGAGACTCAGATCGTATATCGCACCTCAGTTGTTCTTGGGTTTGTAGCTTATAACGCTATATGTCTCCCCAGGGATGGTATTATGCATTTAGTGTGCTTGTGGCCAATATTCGGTATTTGTTGTGATGAGCGATTTAGCTCGATGTATATCATCTTATGTGAATTCTATATGTGGATCGGGTGGCGCGCCGCCATGGGTATGTTATTTGGATCGGGTTGCACGCCGCAACAGTGTGATGTTGAGTACAATTTTCTTTATGCTATTTTTGTATACCTTGTTTCACATTTTCTAAGGAAAGTCCATATTAGTGCGTGAGTTGAGTAGTTCCTTCCAGAGTTCGCTTTCCTTTGTATCACGTTCGAATTGGTAGCCTATCGGCACATTGCGGCATCATATAAGGCTTTTAATCATGTCCGGGGTGGCTTATTGCCTGAGCAGTTCGTACTGAGTGAGATGAGGTTATTGGATCTAGGAATAGTGTAGTCGGATTATATGAAGTATATTAAAGAGCAAAGACCATTATTTGGTTCAGAATGAAGTGGTGGTTCTTGTCAGGAGTATAAACCCAATGATTTACTAATTCAGCAGTTGGTTACAAATTTCTATACATCTCTTTCATCGTGGTGGTATTGTAAGAGTTAGAGCAAGAACTATGTATATCATGAGGTGCAATGGGAGCATCAGAGTCATGGAATTTCGATAAATTGATCAAAGAATGTTATTGTGGTCCTATGAGTAAAATGGTGCAAGGTATGGATTCAACTAAGGTATGCAGTCATATTTTGGTGCTGCGTGTAGTAATTGAATCGGTGAGCGTATGTTGGAACAGACATGGCAAAGAATTCCAGATGTTAGAATTCTGCTCTAAGTCTTATTTGCTTGAATAAAAGGGAATATCTTCATAATTGATTGGGCTAATGTGCTCAACTGAGTGGTGGTAGCACAGGTAAGAGCACAAGGTGTTAAGCAGTGATTTCAGACTAATTCAGTGTAGTTCTCAGTACGTTCGAGGACGAACGTATTTCAGACGAGTTCATTTCAGGTGTTATGACTCGTAGGCGTGGTCGGAGTTGAATTCCGGGAAGTTCAGAGTCAAATTGGAAAGAAAATTCTCATTTTAGAAGCCTTAAGTTGGAAAAATCAACTAAGATTGGATTTCAGAGTAAACGACATCGGAATTGGGATCTAAAGGTTCTAGCAGGTTTGTATAGTGATTTCAGACTTGGGCGTATGTCCGGATTGGGTTTTGGAAAACCCGGGAACGTTTTGGCACCTATTGTGGAAGTTAGCATTTGGAAGAAATTTCACAAGTTTGGGTTGAAGTGCATTTTAGTGTTATTGATGTCCGTTTGAGATTCCGAATCTGGGAATAGCTCTGTATGGTGATTCTGGAGTTGGGAGCACGATCGGAAGTGAATTCGGAGGTCCGTAGGTCATTTTGAAGTCATTTGGCTAAATATAGAAATTTGAAGGTTTTTGAGAAGTTTGATTGGAAGTGGACTTTTTGATATCGGGGTCGGAATCCAATTTTGGAAGTTGGAGTAGGTCTGTAATGTCAAATATAACTTGTGTGCAAAATTTGAGGTCAATCAGACGTGATTTGAGCAAAATTTGAGGTCAATCGGACGTGATTTGATAGGCTGGGACCGTAGATGCGGTCATTTTGCCACAGATACGGGATCGCACCTGCGGAAGAAGGAGCGCAGAAGCGGAAATGGGCTTGGAGCCCCGGACCGCAGACACGCAATTGGACCGCACCTGCGGGACCGCAGAAGCGGTCAAGAGGCCGCAAGTGCGAAAGGACTGGAGTCAGTGGGCTCTCTTTAAAAATCGAGTTTTGGTTCATTTCCACCCTATCACACCTCCTTTTTCACTACCTACACCCCCGGAAGAGGGGCGTAAAGGAGTTTTTCCAATTAAAGGACAATCGGAACGGGATTTAATTATTAATTATTCAGAGTCGCCACTTGGGATATTAATGGTGTCCCAAGTCACCGGTTGGATCCCGAACCGAGGAAATTTATGACTCTGTTAACAGCCCGCGAACCAGAAATCCGAGTAAGGAATTCTGTTAACCCGGGAGAAGGTGTTAGGCATTCCCGAGGTCCGTGGTTCTAGCACGGTCGCTTAACTATTGTATTTAATTTTATCTGATTTTGATACATGCTAGCTCAGGTGCCTTTTATTAATTTTACACCGCTTTTATTATAATTATTTTTTAAAAGAATTGCGACGTCGTGAAAACGTATTTCGAACCACGTCGCAATCAATGCACCCATGGTTATCAACACATTTCGACTTCGTCGAGATTTGGATTTGAGTCGCATCAATGCGCACCCTAGTTTAGGAAGGTAATTTTATTGAGAGCGTGTCTAAAGCAACTATGCGTTCGCACTTTGCGAGGGCCATGGAATTTGCTAAATGGCACACCTCGAGTTCTAAGAATAAACAAGATTAATTAAACGAGAGCCATGCAACTTGAGATTTCATTCGGCACGGCGCACCCCGAACTATTAAATCGAATTAACCGAAAACGAACAAAGACCACTATTTGTTAACTAAAAGATACTCAAGTCTACAATGGGAAACTAACAGAATGAAGGCTAAAGGTTTTTAAGGAAAGGCCTAATCTCGATGCAAGGCCCAACAGATAACCCTTAGTCTTAGCGTACTGGTCTGCATGACCAAAGTCTGCAATTCATTTCAAGTAGACCAGCGGTCCATTTGAATTCACGATTTCCCAGAAGTTTGAGCCAAGATGAAATCTGAAACTAAATACAATTAGCAATATCTGACTCGCATCCCATTCCTAACATGGATGTTAACATAATAATTCCTCTCTGAGATGTAAGGACAAACTTTTATTCAGTTCACTCATTCAAACACCCCAGCCCCTGCGGAATCATAACTTTCAGTACATGGGAGCATATCATCAAATACCAATTCATACTAGTTATTTGGATCAAATCAGGAAAAACGACTTTAGAGAGCACGACAAGCAACATGACTCATGCACTTTAAATAGCAAGCAATGTGTCATCATACTCCCAAACCCAAATTTCAGTGATTACAAAACAATTGCATTTCTGCACGCAGGCTAATGATGACCCTAAAACTATAACAGAAGCCTTCAATTTATCCATATGCACATGAGAACACCAGGTTCATTACCCCTTCTGCAAAACAAGGCAAACAGAACTCTGCACCCAATTAGGACCAAACAGAGAGAACTTAACCAACATCAAGAAAAATCTGTGAACGAGAACTGAAGCTTAAGCTAAACCTGAACATCTTGACTCGTGGCTGTAAACTAAAGGAAATGATCGATTCATTCCAATTCATTCTAAACCAAGAGTTGCAACATATCTTAAAAGAATCTAGCAAAACCCATTTCGTCACATTTCAGCACTTTAAGGCATGCAAAAAGTAGTATCATGGATTTCTGGACAATGTGAACAATGACTAATTAACCTATTCTTGTATAGACACGCATGACCTACAAGTTAACATCTCAGAGAACTCGAATGCCAAGGGAAGAATTCCAACAGATGACTGACAACAGTTTCAGAAGTAAGCAGCTGTAGGGAAGCGCACATAGACAGACAAAATGATTTAGGCATTTCCAGCAGACTTCTCGTGAGATCCTATTTCGACAGAAACTAATATCAGCTCAAATGCAACGTTTATATTCATGCTGTCATGTTCAAAACCAAGCAAACCTATGATTCATCTTCCAAATTTAACAAGGCAGGAGTGATTTCCCATTGTCAAACTGACCGAGTTATAACAACTATTTGGAATCGACGAAATCTGGACTTCAAATGAAAACTCGATAACATAATAACAGTTAAACCATATAAGAGGAAAATGACCTCTCAAAATCGACTTTAACTAGCTGAAAATACTCAAATACATCACACTACCGAGAATGAATTCATTCAACACGAGATTCGATCCCAGCACAAACAGAGCACTCGAGACAGAAACACATAGTTCAAAGCACTAAAACAAACAGAATCGCCAGAACAGAGAGATGAAGATTGAACCTGAAATTTCGAATTTCTTTTAATAACAGAATCGAAGACGATTACACAGTTTCGACTCCAAAAACTATCTCAAGAACCCGATGGCAGATCAAAGCTCGAAGAACAGCAAATCAGTAGCAGCTGAGTAGAAGTACGAAGTTCGAACAACGACGAACTCAGCAATTCTCAAACGAGCTCCATTTTAAAACCAAAGTTCAGACTGGAATGAAAATTAAACTCGCTTCACTACTAACTGTTCCTCTCCGATTTTGACAGAGAAAATAAAATTAAACTCGGAAAAGAAAAACTCAAACTATTTTTTTGTGTATATTTTGTAGACTGGAACTAAGCTAAAAATTAACCATAGAGAAGAAGAAGAAAGACTATTTTTAAAACCTCCGTCTCCTTCTCCCAAAATCTCCTGCCCCTTAAAGAATCGGATTGAGTCCTTTTATGAAACGAACCCCGGATGAATGTAGGGCTCGGATTGAAAGAAATCAATCCGATGCCTCACATTCATCCAACGTATCATCTCTAGGACCTTCTAATCGCGTCACTTCTCTCAAACTCGAGCGAGTGAACGAAAAGAGAATATTTGGTGTGAAATCTGTTATCTGGGGTAGGAGGAGAGATAGATGAACGCGCAGGTTAGGGATTCAGGCTCACTCGCTTGGAATTTGGATGGAATTTGGGGTTGGGTTCGAGTGATTTGGAGAAGAAGAACAGGGCTGCGTTGGGTTTGGGACTTAGGGCTCATCTGCTGCTTCTTCATGCTTAATCGGTTATTTGGGACGGGTCGGGTTGCAGGGATGGGTTGGCAGGCGGGTCGGGTCTAGTTAGGGTGTGGGTTAAGCGGATAGGGGCTGAATTGGGCCAGGGGATTTTGATTTAAAAAGCCCAAATGGTGTCTTTTATTAAGAAGACCCTCCCCTCCTTTGTAACTTGGTATTATTTTCTGATTTGATTTTTTATAAAGATGAAAAACAAAAATAAAAATTAAAACGAAGTCCTAATATATTTCACAATTAAACTAATTAATGCCTAAAATTGTTTAAAAGCTAATTCGTGATGAATTTACAATTAAAACAATAAAAACGCCAAAGTGAACCATTTTGTTATTTTTTCATGTTTGTTCTAAAACAACTTAACCTAAAATATGAAATTGGATCCTAAATGAAAATACGTATTTTTGTATTTTTCATATGAATTAATGCAAATAATTATCAGAAAATGACACCAAAATTCGCAAAAATTGCAAAATAGAGAAAAAATCATTTTGTTTGAATTTTTGGGAATAATTCATATATAGGGCAAAAATCACGTGCTCACACACCCATTTTCACTTCGGGTTGGACGATTTTGGAGCTCTTGGAAGAGAGATTTTCTTCATCTATATCAAGGTAAGTTGTTCCCATTCATTAGACGTTAAATACATGGTTTTGTTTCGGCTTTGAGCATGAAAATTGGTTAAAACTTGAAGTTTGAGGGAAAACCTAGAAAATTGATATTCTTGGATTTTGACCACGATTTTGGGTATGAAATTAAGAGAAAATTATATTGTTGAGTTCGTGAGTTCATGGGTAAACTATATCTTCGAAAAATTTAGGAATCTGGGCACGTGGGCCCGCGGGCAATTTTGTCAACTTTTCGATTGGGGTTAGGAATTATTATAAATTGGGTTGTAATGAGTAATTGAACGTATATTAATGGATTTGCATAATTATTGGCTAGTTTTGGGGCATTTAGCATCGATTCGGGTCTTCGGAAGGGCGTGGGATGCCGATTTTGGATCTTCGGAGCGAGGTGAGTCTCCTTTCTAACCTTGTAAGAGGGAATTGTCCCCATAGGTGAAATAATTGGTTATGTGCTCCTATTTGTGGGGGCTACGTACGCACGAGGTGACGAGAGTCCGTGCGTAGCTACTATTATGCTATTGTCCGGGTAGTCTAGGACCCAAAAACATGCTATACTTGGAATATTCGTAATCTTATTGACAGTTTGAGTTGCTTAAATCACATCGAATTAGTAAATGAATTTCTAAAAAGATTAAACTTCATTTTCTAAAATCTTTAAAAGAGAATAGGCTTTTCTTTGGATAATTGTTCCCTATTGACTTATTGATTAACTGTCTCTGTGTGTTTAATTTCGGAACGGGCCGAACGCCTCGGTAGATTAAATAAATGCATCTATGGTTCGCGCCATTCGACCCTCTAGCAGTGCACAATTTAAATATTATTGGATCGGGCCGTACGATCTCGGATGATTTGCGCATGCTTGTATTGCTTGCCTTGAAACTTATTGAAGTTGTTATTGCCTCTTCCCGGTTTGAGAATATTTGGCTAAACGATGAAAAGGAATTTTGGAAATTTTCTATAAAAGAAAGAATTTCTTACTTGTTTCATTCCATTGAATTACAATCATGTTTATAAAAATCACCGATTTACTATATTATTTAGATAACATTATTGGACTACTAGTAAGTGTCGAAGTCGACCTCTCGTCTCTACTTCTTCGAGATTAGATGGGATACTCATTGGGTACACGCTGTTTCATACTCATACTACACTTGCTGTGCATTTTTGTTGCACAGGTTCATATGTGGCTACTAGTGGCCGGGCGGGCGTAACAGCATGGTTGATGCAGAGACTTAGGTGAGCTGCACTTCTTGAGATGACCCGCAACCAACAAAGTCTCTTCCAGATTATTGTATTTATTTTCTGTCCAATTTGTATTCCGAATAGTTGTTGTATTGTATTGCTTCTTAGATATAGCTCATGCACTTGTGGCACCGGGTCCTGGAATAGTTATGGGGTATTTTGTATGGACCTCTTGACATGTATATTAATTTGAACTAGTGGTCCAATAACAATGCACATAAAGTAGACAAGTATAAAACACAACAAGTAGCAACAAAATAGATAAATATAAATGATATGATTCTCAAGTAAGACTAATTACGAAATCATCAAATACCATAAATTTCCTCGAAGGAAACAAAGACAACCAATATCAAATAGAATGTCAAATCTCAAGTCAGGGAAACTCATATGTACTTCTGACTCCCTATCGAATATTACGCACAAGTTTGCCAAGGCAAACGACCTGATTCCATAAGAATAGTATTACAGAATACCACTGAGGTCGTACCACCCAATCCACAGATGCATCTCATACTACTGCCGTGGTGAACGACCCTATCCCATAATAATATTTCATAACACTGCCGAGGCAAATGACCTGATCTCATAGGAATAGAGATACTTTCTCGCCTGCAAAGATATATGCGAGTTGAGAAGATACAAAACTACCGATTACATAAATACAACACAAGGATAGAAATGCGAGATAAACATAATTGTTATCGAACATCAAATATCCTGAAAAAATTCAACGTAACGAGGCTCGGTCAATACATAAATTCTAGTCTCAATCTCAGTTATGAATTTAAGTAATTAAACAAGCATGTTTAATTAAAATAGTAGATTTAAGGCATGGTGTAGGTCTAAATCTACCAGGACATAAATATAAATCTAGCTTATGCATAGACACTCATCACCTCGTACGTATGTAGCACCCATAACACGTAGCATTCAACAAATAAGATACCTACATGGATAGTTCCCTCTTATAAGATTAGGCAAGAGACTTACCTTGCTTCCAATCCCACTACTCAACTATCACACCTTATTAACACCTCAAAATTGATGCCAAGCAATTTGAAACTAGTCAAAAGGATGTACAAACCCATCAATTATGCTCAAAACTCATAATTCAACTATTAAAGTCAATTCCCAACCCCATTCGGAATGCCAACAAAAGTCAAACCTAAGCCCACGTGCCTGGATTTCAGACATTTTCAAAGATAAATGTTACCCGCAGCATTAATAACTCAAATATATAATTTACACACAATTCCATAACCAATTTTGTGGTTTAATCTCATTTTTACCAAATTCTAGGTTTTTCAACAAAACCCCAAAATTCTACTAATTTCTATGTTAAAACCTACACCTAATTCATGTATTTAACTCACAATAAATGGAAATCACTTACCTAAAGACACTTGATGAAAATGGTCCTTCAAAGAACTCCAAAATCGCCCAAGCCAAGAGAAACTAGTGTGAGATGACCCTAAGTCCCGTATTAAAAAATTACATTATGCCCAGGTGTCCTTCATCGCGCTCGCAGAATAAGCCTCACAATTGAGAAGGCCAAAGCTTCCCTGCATTCATGACTCCACATTCACATTTACAAAAGAGCACTAGCCTCCCAACGCTTCGTGTTTGCGGTCCCCTCTTCCGCATTCGTGAAAGCCCAACATGCCTTCCCACTTCCTTCCTCTTCCCTCTTCGTATTCGGGTAGGCTTCTTCACATTCGTGAAGAGGATCTAGATCTTACATCGCATCTACGAAGAGCAACATCTTCCCCTCCTGCAAATACTTCTTCGCAATCACGGAACCCCCTTCGTGATCGCGAAGTACACCAGCACTAGCAAAAATCTGCCAGCTTCTACATTGTTCTAGGTGGTCCGAAATTCACCCGAGCCATCTGGGACCCCATACATCCATTCCAACAAGTCCATAAACATAATCCAGACCTACTCAAGTTCTTGAAACACATAAAATAACATCACAAACAGAAACTGCACCCCAAACAAAATTAATCAACTTCCAAACTTCAAATTTGTTACAAACTAACTCTGAACGCGACAAATCATACTTAGACAACTCGGAATGACACCCAATTTCACACACAAGTCCTATACTACAATACAAACCTATCTTAAGGCTCAGAATACCAAATGGAATCCAATAACACCAAATTCCACCCTATGTCAAATTTAGAAAATTATAAAACCTTCAAATGCCAAACCAAGCATTACTCAGGATTTCACTTTAACAAATATTCGGGCCAAGTTCTAGATTCTATAATGCAATATCATTCAATGTGTAATCTAGATCTCACCATACAATGCACATGAAAGGAGGAGGTTGGCTTTGTTCTTACCCTAACTGCAAGCATGAGAATTTTCAAGTGTCACTAAGTTATGGTGGTTTTAGACTTAGACGTATGTCTGGATTTAGATTTGGAGGTTCCTAGGGAATTTTGGATCTAATATCATTTGGGAATTTTTTGCAAAATCTGGATATAATCCGGATTGTTTAGGCATGAATTGGACACTTGATTTTAAGTTTAAAAGCTTATGAACTTAAGAGAAGTTCAATTTATGGTTTGATCGTTGATTCATAAATAGATGTTATAGTATGTTTTTGGAGGTTTTGGATAGGTTCGGGTAGTATTTATGGACTTGTTAGTGTGATTGGACGAGGTCCCGGGTAGCTCTGATGAGTTTTGGACCACCCGAAGAGTGATCGAGATTGCAGGTTTTTTGTTGGTGTCTAGTGTGCTTCACAGTTATAGAGTAGATCTTGCAATCGCGGAGGCTTATTTGGAGGTAGGCTATTTTTGTCCTTCATGAACAACAAGTCACATTGATGATGGGTTGTAGTTAGTGGCCTTAACATTCATGCTCGATATGTCGCATTCGCGAAGAGATGAATTAGGTTAGGGGTCGACTAAATGATATGATCTTCGTGATCGTGTGAAAGGTAATGCATTCACGTAGTGTAATAACCCGACCAGTCATTTTGTGTAATTGTATCCCATTTGTAACACCCCAGAAAAATTTTGACGTACTTATGCGTAAGTAAGAAAGTTGATGAGTGCTAATTAAATTATTTTGTGTGCGGACGAGGACTATTAATATGATGGATATCAATTGGATATGATATAAGTGTACGAGGCATATTATGAGTGATGTGGGGTCTAAGGAGAGACCTAAGTCTAAGTCAAGTCGGGAAATTACATGATAGACTAAAGTTCCAAATGAGTACGCACAAGACCAAACTTTGGACGAGCATATCTACATATATATATATGGAGTTATGTGATGGACAACCTATCAAATGAAAGATCTTCGAGTAGTTATGTGATGAACAACCTATCAAATGAAAGATCTTCGAGTCTAGTTTCTAATGCTTCAAACCTTTTGTCATTGGACATTCTTACAAGAAGTTATGACCAAATTACCAAAGGCTGGCAGATGAGTGAACAGGGGATGCGAACCGCAAAAGTGGTTTGCGGATCGCAAAATGGTCGCAGACCTGACCAGTGCAGCCTAGTTCTAGGCATCAGTTTTGCGGTCAATTGTGCGATCCGCATACCCATTGTGCGGTCCATTATGCAACCGCAGACCTGAGTTCGGAGGGTCCATTTTCCTATTTTCATAACCCGACCCCATTTTGATAAATAGGCTTTGGGGCTTATTTTTGGGAAATTTTCTGATGCTTTTAGAGAGAGATGTAAGAGTATTTTAGAGATATCATCCCATCTTGTACCAATATTCAAGAATCAAGGAAGACAATCACTAGATCATCATCTTTCCGGTTAAGCCCTATTCCTAAGCTTTCATGCAAGAGGTTATGAGTTCAAATATATTATGGGGTTGGAAATAGGCCATGCATGTGACACTAGGTTGTAGTATGTGGGTTTAATGGACCATTTTGGGTAATTTCTTATTGAATTTCGTTGAGGGAGGAAGGGATTACCATTGTAGAGTCTGATGATCTATTTTGCAAGCTAGGTGTTTGACAAAATTCCTAAGAGAGTTACACCATGGGAATCCTTCTAATAATTAACTGATTTTCGCTATCTTCCTATAGATTGTTATTGTTAGAAATATTGGGGTGTTGTAGTAACTTAAGGAAAGCTCAGAAAAGGTATGTTGGCTAAACTACTCTCTTAGAATTGAATTCCTTGATGTTCCCGTAAGTTTCAAGTATGGTTGTCCCAAGTTCCTTATTCTATGTTCTGAGTTGTTCCCAATAAATTCGATTGTCCCGAATACGCAAAGTGTCGAGAATTATGTATTCAAAATGTATTCCAAATGTTCCTATCACATTATTTTATCCTTTGGGAATATGTTCAAGAATGATATGTGTATTAAAATGCTATGTCTTTGAGTCGTGTTTCAAATGAAGGTTATGATGCCAAATTATGTGAGAAAATCTCAATATGCTTAAGACTCTTAATTGTTCATATATGCACCTAAAGTCGTGATTGGAAATATATTGTTATTTATAATTTATAAAGATGCTTGAAAATGAAATAATTGAATTGGGGACATAAAGTGTGGCCAATGTACCAAGAATGAAAGTTATACTTGTGGCTAGTGGTGCCAATGGAATGAGATGATGTGAGAAAGATTATGATATGAGCTTTGATTCAATTTTTCCAAATTGACTTTGAAAATATAATTGCCTAAAAGTTTATGTACTCAAATGATGCCCATATGTGGTTGTTTTAACTAATGCTATGCTTTGTAGGTATTTTAGATATGTTTTGCGTTCTTACGTATTCGTGAGTTGAAATTGTGTATTGTCTTTTTTTGGAAAAACGTATTTCAAGTATAAATGATTTGTTACTTGTTTATGATTTTAACTTGTGCTTCGATTGCCAATCATTTTACTCCATTTCTTGGAAAAAAATCCATTGTGTTTAAAGTCTTCATTAGTAATGAACCTAAAGTTGTGATTTCCGGAATATTCTATTTGTTGATATTTATGATGATGATCCATGAAAGGGAAGAAATGAAAGTGTGGAATATGAAATACGGCCATTGCGTCATGAATGAAGAATCATATGTCTGACCAATAGGGCCAATGAAATAATGATGTTGAAAGTTATTTAAAGTGCCAATGAGGCTATATATAGTATGAAAGGTTATGATGTAAATGCATTTGTATTATTGTTTCCTTTGTAAGAAAATCAAAAATATTTTTGGAAGTATCGATAGTTACCGAGGAAGGGTAGGTTGAAATAACCTAACCCCGAAACTACACGTGCCGCTGTAGGAGTGGAATGTAATTATTCCCATTATTTGGGATGAAATTTATGTGATAAAATTATTCCACTTAATTGGGATGAGATTATTGATAGAAAAGGATGATGTCGATCCACATGATGTTGTGGTGAGATAGGCTAGCCGGTCGGGTCGTGATCGGACACCATGCCGCAGACATGGTAGTGATTGTACTGGAAATTATAATTGAAATTGTGCTTGTGGTTAATATCTCAAATGAGACGGCCTAGCCGATCGGGTCATGATCGGACTCCATGATAAAAGTACAGCGATATTGGTATTGTGAATGGTGGTATATTGGTGCTAAAGATCTCCCAACCAAAAAAAATAATATCTTCACATTTTGGAAATTATTATGTTTTAACCTGGAAATTGGATATCATTGATTGTTGATTGTTGTTTCCATGGTTTTACCTTGTATGTTGGCATTCTATTTTGAAAGAGGACACATACTAGTATTATCCATATGTACTAACATCCCTTTTGTCGGGGGTGCTGCATCTTCAATGGATGCAGGTGATTCCACAGTAGGCGGCATTGATCAGTGATAGCGGTACACTCTCTTCAGCTGGCTTGTTGAGCCCCACATCATTTCTGGTTCATGTATCTCTTGTTTTTCATGTACTTTATGTTTTGAGGTATAGCCGGGGCCTTATTACCGGCATTTCCATATTGCGCTTCAGTTGTACTTAGAGGCTTCATAGACAGGTTGTGCGTGGTGTTTGATATTGGGAATTGAATAAAAAATATTGGTATTTGGTAAACATGTTTTTTCTCATTAAATCTATAAAGTCGTACTATTTTGGAAATACTGAATGATGTTGTTAATGGGAATGAAATGGAAGTGGTTAATGAAATCTTTTCAATGTTTGATTAATGGAGTACATCTCCTCTTCATTTAGGGATGAATTTGGGTAGAATGAAATCTAATAGACCTGCACAGCCAGGTTTACTCGGTTGAGCGCCGATCGCGCTCCTTGAGTTTGGGGCGTGACAAACTTGGTATCAGAGCCTAAGGTTTTAAAGTATCCAAGGATGTCTCAGAGCCGTCTCTAGTAGAGTCCTTATTGGTGTGTTGTTGACCACATCTATAATTAGGAGGCTACTTGGAAATTTAGGAATTTCTCACTTCTTTGATACTCCTGATCATGCGATAGAGCTCAAGATAGGAAGCTAATTTCCTCGTCATGTCTCATTTTCCATATGATCAACCCACGGGTTTGAGTCAGCAAGGAGGGAATGAAATAACTAGTTGCTAAGGGAAGTGCCCTTGTCCCTATTAATGTTATTGTGCCACCGGATCGTGTGGTAAGAGCACCTAAGAAACAAGAGAGGGTTGTTTGTACCAAAAATCCAGAATGTTTGATTTGTAAGAAATGCCTCTTCGGAACATGTTGAATGACTCTTGAAATATGTCAGGGTTGTGGAGTCGAGGGGCATCAAGTAAGGTATGGACTTGTCAATCTAAAGTTACCAAGTAAGTCATTCCTTGCTATATCGTTATGAACACCATATGATTTTCCTTGTTGTATATGTGAACCCATATTGAAGAGATCTCATAAAAATGGTCTTAACAAGATGTTGAGTCACAAAACATTGCATGTACCTACTCTTTGAACGAGACAAATTATTCGTGAATCCACTATATCACAAATTCTCTTATTTACAACCTCTTATGGAATTGAGCTCTATAATTATGTCCTTGAATTGAGTTATAACTTTAGGATTAATACTTCCAACTTGCTTTCCTAAATTCTCAACAAGGGACTATACCTGATGAATTTCTTACAGAAACTTTTGATCCAAATGGGTAACATCTGCTCACTTGTGCCTATGCATGCAGCACCATAAAATTTACATATGTGGTATCAAATCTAATGTAAAGCAGCCTAGTATTGAGATCCTTCTTGAGCCACTCTTTTTCTCTCCGATGTATGTGGCTCATATGGTCTAAACAATCACTTTGTTCCTTTGTGTATATCATTATGAATCCTTTTCACCATCTAGTAACATGAGAGAATATTGATTTGAAAGCCAAGTTTGTCGTATCTCTATTCCTCTCACATAGGATCAACTATTGGCAAAGGTTAAGCTGTGAGAATGATAATAATCTCGCAAGTGTTCAACTTTTTTTTTTCATCCTCATGGGTTTGTGGCATAGGTTCCTTGTGTCAAATATGGTTAAGAGCGTAATGCAACTTTGTGTATATTTAAACCCATATCATATTCAGGGTGCTAGAATATTCTCATTTCGAGTTAAACTGATCTTCCCTACATTCCAAGAGGTGACTGGTGTCACATACTTGGCTATCTCTCTTTGAGGCCTACTATTGCAAAACAAGGTACATATAGAACGACACAATTGTTGTTGTCCTTTTCATGACTCATATCATTCCAAGAATAACTGATGCTAATGTCTTTATCCTTCTGATTATGCCTCCCATATGTCACATGTCTACAATGACTCACTTCTGTTACACCTCAGGATCATGTACATGGTTCCAACATTATCAATGCCTACTAGGCAACTTTATGCCTCATTTGTCGAATCGATGATGTCACCACAACGAATCATCATTTGAGCGCTATTGGTAGTGACCTTCATGTCTCTTAGGAAATAACCTCCTAAAATGCCATGCTCAGCACATTAATGGATTCTTCAATAATTCTAGCCAATCTCGAACCTCATTGTTCATAATTATAGTAACCTATTGGGGTTGAAGGTTCAAACATGTCAAAGAAGAAGCATCATCCCGTGATCAAATATATTGGATAGGAAGTTTTATGGTCATATTCAAGCTAGCACATCTTAGAGTAATTGTTGGAGGTCGCCAAAGGTTTAGTTTGGGTATTCGGCGTAGGGATTTAGAGTTGAAGAAAGTGAATGGGTTATTCTCAAGATTTTCTCAATGAATATATTGGGTGAATTGTTAAGGAAGGTAAAGTATGTGTAGTAACATTAGGCCTTATGAAATCTTGAAGAAAATAGGCCAAACTATGAGTATGATGTTTCCCTATTATTGTCCTCCGTGTACCCAGTGTTTCATGTGTCTATGTATAATGAGGTAATTGGAAATCGTTTTGTGGAGGTTATTGAAGGTGACATTAATGGATAGTTAGCTTATGAGACATACCTAATTGTCATCCTTGTTAGATAAGTATGGAAGTTGGGATTGCCTACATTAATGTGTTATGGCGAAATCTGTAAGTCGAGAAGGTCACCTTGAAGGCCGAAAGTATTATAGAAAGAAAATATTTTCGCTTGATTGTATAGCAATTGGTTTTGATTTGAAAGGTACTTTCTAGGTGTTATGATTTAAAAATGAGCAGTTCATGTCCAGATATCACTCTTGATAATATAATGCATCTAATGTTAAGGTTAGTGCTGTTGATATACATTGTGATGCTTTGTCGAGTTGTGGATGTGTTGATAAGGTGATTTTGGTGATTCTCTGGCAGGTGGATAGACCCAGTAACAGGGGAAACTTTGTCAAATTTTTTTAAGAATTTGTAAATATAGCCAAATTTTAAGGGCCATAAGCAAGTTGAAATTTTGGAAAGGATGTATGAGACTGATATAATCATAAGTGCCTATGTATAATGGTTGGAGGTAAAATGATGGTAACTCTATACTTAGAAGGTACTTGTAAAACATTTGAGGATGGATGTTCTTAAGTGGGGGAGAATGTAACACCCCGAATTTTTTTTGACGTACTTAAGCACTAGTAAGAAAGTTGATGTATGCTAATTAAATTATTTTGTGTGTGGACGAGGACTATTAATATGATGGATATTAATTGGACATGATAATAAGTGTACGAGGCATATTATGAGTGTGTGTGTGTGTGTTTATGTGTGTGTGTGTGTGAGGAACAACCTATCAAATGAAAGATCTTTGAGTCTAGTTTCTAACGCTTTAAACCGTTCATCATTTGGACACTCCTAAGAGAAGTTTTGACCAAATTACCAAAGGATGGAAGAATGTGATTCTGCGGTCAGATCTGCGACCACATAATCATTATGCGAACCGAAAAAGTGGTTTGCGGACCGCAAAATGGTCGCAAACCTAACCAGTGCAGCCCAGTTTTGGGCATCAGTTTTGCAGTCCATTTTGCGACCCACATACCCATTGTGCGGTCCATTATGCGACCGCAGACCTGAGTTCAGAGGGTCCATTTTCCTATTTTCATAACCCGACCCCATTTTGACAAATAAGCTTTGGGGTTTATTTTGGGGCAATTATCTGATGATTTTAGAGAGAGGTAAGACATTTTAGAGAGAGAAGGAGGAAACCTAACATCCCAATCATCCAATCTTGCACCAATCTTCAAGAATCAAGGAAGCCAATCACTAGATCATTATGTTTCCAGGTAAGCCCTACTCCTAAGCTTTCATGCAAGAGGTTATGAGTTCAAATATATTATGGGGTTGGAAATAGGCCATGCATGTGACACTAGGTTGTAGTATGTGGGTTTAATGGACCATTTTGGGTAATTTCTTATTGAAATTGGTTGAGGGAGGAAGGGGTTACCATTGTAGAGTCTTATGATGTATTTTTCATGCTAGGTGTTTGATAAAATTTCTAAGAGAGTTACAGTATAGGAATCCTTCTAATTATTAACTGATTTTCGCTATCTTCCTATAGATTGTTATTGGTAGAAATGTTGGGGCATTGTAGTAACTTAAGTAAAGCTCAAACAAAGTATGTTGGCTAAACTACTCTCTTAGAATTGAATTCCATGATATTCCCGTAAGTTTCAAGTATGGTTGTCCCAAGTTCCTTATTCTATGTTTTGAGTTATTCCCAATAAATTTGATTGTCCCGAATAAGCAAAGTGTCGAGAATTATATATTCAAAACATGTTCCGAATGTTCCTATCACATTATGTTATCCTTTGGAAATGCGTTCAAGAATGATATGTGCATTAAAATGCTATGTCTTTGAGTCATGTTTCAAATGAAGGTTATTATGCCAAATTGTGTGAGAAAATCTCAATATGCATAAGAGTCTTAATTATTCATATGTGCACCTAAAGTCTTGATAGGAAATGTATTGTTGTTGATAATATATAAAGATGCTTGAAAATGAAATAAGTGAATTGGGGATATAAAGTGTGGCCAACGTGCCAAGAATGAAAGTTATACTTGTGGCTAGTGGTGCTAATGGAATGAGATGATGTGAGAAAGATTATGATATGAGCTTTGATTCAATTGTTCCAAATTGACTTCGAAAATAGAATTTCCTAAGAGCTTATGTACTTAAATGATGCCCATATGTGGCTATTTTAACTAATGCTAAGCTTTGTAGGTATTTTCGATGTGTTTTGCGTTCTTACATATTCGTGAGTTGAAATTATGTATTGCCCTTTTTTGGAAAAACGTATTTCAAGAATAAATGATGTGTTACTTGTTTATGATTTTAACTTTGCTTCGATTGACAATCATTTTACTCCATTTCTTGGAAAGAAATCCATTTTATTTAAAGCCTTCATTACTAATGAACCTAATGTTGTGATTTCTGGAATATTCTATTTGTTGATATTTATGATGATGATCCATGAAAGAGAAAAAATAAAAGTGTGGAATATAAAATACGGCCATTGTCCCATGATTGAAAAACCATATGTATGGCCAAGAGAGCCAATGAAATAATGATGTTGAAAGTGACAATGAGGCTATATACAGTATGAAAGATTATGAGGTAAATGCATTTGTATTGTTATTTCCTTTGTAAGTAAATCAAAAATAATTTTGGGAGTATCGAGAGTTACTGAGGAAGGGTAGGTTGAAATAACCTAACCCCGAAACTACACGTGCCAGCGTAGGAGTGGATTGTAATTATTCCCCTTATTCGGGATGAGATTGATGTGATAAAATTATTCCCCTTAATTGGGTTAAGATGATTGATAGAAAAGGATGATGTCAATCCACAAGGCGTTGCGGTGAGATGGCCTAGCTAATCGGTTCGTGATCGGACACCATGCCTCACACATGGTGGTGATTGTCCTAAAAATTGTAATTGAAATTGTGATTGTGGTTGATGTCTCGGATGAGATGGCCTAGCCGATCGGGTCGTGATCGAACTCCGTGCTAAAAGTACGGTGGTATTGGTATTGTGAATGGGGGTATATCGATGCTAAAGATCTCCCAACCAAAATAATAATAATATTATCTTCACATTTTGGAAATTATTATGTTTTAAATTTGAAATTGGATATCATTGATTGTTGATTGTTGTTTCCATGGTTTTTCCTTTTATGTTGGCATTCTATTTTGAAAGAGGACAATTAGCTTTACATACTAGTGCTATTCCATATGTACTAACATCCTTTTTGCCAGGGGGTGCTGCATCTTCAATGGATGCAGGTGATTCCATAACAGGCGGCATTGATCAGTGATAGCGATACACTCTCTTTAGCTGACTTGGGAAGCCCCACTTCATTTCGGGGTCATATATCTCTTACTTCTCATGTACTTTGTGTTTTGAGGTATAGCCGGGGCCTTATTGCCGACATTTCCATAATACTCTTCAGTTGTACTTAGAGTCTTAGTAGGCAGGTTGTGGATGGTGTTTGATGTTGGGAATTGAATAAGAAATGTTGGTATTTGGCAAAAATGTTTTTCTTATTAAATCTATAAAGGCGTACTATTTTGGAAAAATTGAGTGATGTTGTTAATGGGAACTAAAAGGAAGTGGTTAATGAAATCTTTTCAGTGTTTTATTACTGGAGTACGTCTCCTCTTCATTTAGGTATGAATTTGGGTAGAATGAAATCTAATAGGCTTGCTCAGCTGGATTTACTCGGTTGAGCGTCGGTCGCGCTCCCCGAGTTTGGGAGGTGACACCATTTCCTCTTTTGATGCTTCACACATGTGTGTTTGTGGTTTATGACTTACGGGGTTGTCTAGTTCCGTTCCGGGAAGATTTCTTGTTGATTTGGACCCTTTGGTTCTTGGTTTGGAAGCCTAAGTTAGCGATGTTGACCAAACTTTGACTTTTGAAAAAATGACCCAGGAACAGTGTTTTGATGACTCTAATAGCTTCGTATTGTGATTTTGAACTTGGGCTAATGCTCGGAATCTAATTCTATGGTCCGTATGTTGATTTCTATTATTTTATCGAAACTTTGCAATTTGATACTTAGAAGTTTGTCCGTAGGTTGACTTTTGGCTATCGGGTTTGGAATTTGATTTTGAGAGTTGAAATAGGTCTATTATGCTATTTAGAACTTGTCTCCAAAATTTGGTATTATTTGGAGTTAATTTGGTAGATTTCGGACGCTTGTTGTAATTTTAACAGTTTTTGAACTTTTCTTTGAAATTCATGCATTTTGATGTTCGATTTGTAGTTCTAGAAGTTATTTTTATATTTTGATTGCACGAGCGAGTTCGTATGATATTTTTAGACTTGTGTGGATGTTTGGTTTAGAGCCTCTAGGGCTCAGATGAGTTTCATATGTGTCATAGAATGGGTTGTGTCATAGAATGGGTTGGACTGAAAATTGGACTGCTGGTGTACTGATGCCTCAGGTGCCCCAATTGCGAACTCCAACATCGCAATTGCGATCCTAGAGGGGGGATTCAAGTGTCGAAATTGGGATACCTGTATCGCAATTGTGAAGAATGTCAGGATTTGGGTAGGCTCGCATTTGCGACAAAAGTGTCGCATTTGCGATGAGGCCACGCTTTGCAATTGCAAACCCAATGTCGCATTTGTGACTTCCTCTTAGGTTGTCAGTGGCCGCATTTGCGAGAATTCCTTTGCAATTGCGAGGGTTCGCAAATGCAAACCTAGTGTCGCAATGGCAACATCTGAAAACATTGGGTAAGTGATTCTAATCAATTTCCAACTATATTTCATGAATTTATCTTAGATTAAACATCAAATTTATGAGAATCAAAGAGGAAAATTGGGAAATTTTGTCAAGTTTTTGAAAAATGGAGAATTTAGTTTTGAGAGTCAATTTGGACATGGTTTTGAAAATAAAATGCATATATGGACTCATGGGGTTATGGGTAGTCAGAATCAACCCTTGGACACAAGTTTTGACAGGGCAGGCCCAGGATTGACTTTTTAGGAATTTTGTAAAGATCAAAGCTTTATCATTGGTGATTGATTTCCCTTGCATTGTTTGATTATAATAAGTCTTTTGTTTTTATTAGATTTGAGCCATGTGGAGGCAAATTTTAGGGGAAAAGCTATATTAGAGGGTTGATTTGGCTTTGTTGCGGTAAGTATCTTACCTAACTTTGTGTGAGGGAACTACCCCTTAGGATTTAGGTTGATTGTGCTGTTTGTGTTACATGGAAGACGTGTACATGAGGTGATGAGTGTGTACATGGCTATATATGGTATTTGACCAATTTAGGTTATTTAGACTCTTTCCATGTCTTAATTGAATTGTCATAACATGTTAGATCTTTCATTGTTAATCTACTCTTACATATGTTATTCTACTCTTACATGCTTTATTAGATGTTGTTAGCATTTGTTCTACCTCTTACTTGTTATATTTGCTTTCGTATGTCTTAGTTGAAGTTGTTACTTTCCTTATTGTTATGTTAGCTCTTTATTGTTGAATTACTCTAACTTGAAGTTGATATTTCGTGGAATATCTTCTTGTTGAGTTATTGGTGTTGAAGTTGTAAAAGCCGTTATCACTTTGAGGTGAAGTTGTTAATCGTTGAGGTATATTTCCTTGTTGATTATTCCTCATTCATCTTGTTATTATTGAGATTATTGAAAACATTGCGATTGAGCCATGGGCTATTCGTTGTGGAAACAGTGGTATTGTTGACGTTTTTGCAAGTTGTGGCATATGGGCACTTGTGATGCGAATTGTGATTGTGTTGTGATATTGATACGCATGCAGTTGTATAAGGCTAGGGGTTGATATGCGATCAGGTTGGCTTGATACACGTGTTGCTAGTAGGGGAACTACTTGAATCCACGCGGTGAGATAAGGTAGACTAAAATGCTTGTAGCTATTTTGGGAAATGATTTTTAAAATTAAATGTAAGGCTCTCGCAGTGAAATAAGGAAAGATTATGATTGAAATTGTGAAATGTGAATACAAGGCGGTACCTCGGTTGTGATTCTTGTTGTACTTTCCATGTTAAAAAGGCTTGTTGGTTGAACAGTTCTTGTTATTTCTTCACTGTTTTACTTGTAATTATCCGTATTTGTCTTCCTATTGTTTCATCACGTGTTTACTCCTAGTTGTTTTTACTGCTTAGCTTTCCGTTGTTAGACTACATGATTGAACTATTTACTTGTCATTTACTTCTTCGTTTCCCTTATTTAGATTATGCTATACTCTGTTCAGCTTCTTTTCTCCTAATTGGTGTCTTGACCTGGCCTCGTTACTGCTCTACCGAGGTTAGACTTGATACTTACTGGGTACCATTATGGTGTACCAATACTGTGCTTCTACACATTTTTGTGCAAATCCAGGTACATCTGCTCGTGCCGGGAGCTAGTGATCTCTCAGCTATTTCACGAGAATTCAAGGTATACCTCCCCAATGCTCGTAAGCCTCAGAGTCATCTTCCGCATTTCTCTTATTACTGTTATTCCTCTATTCGGACAGTGATGCGTATTGAGATATTAGTACTTTTCTGTAGAGCTTATGACTCAGTCTCACTGGGTTTTGGGAGTTGTCTAATTGTGGTCCATTACTAAGATTCTTATGAGACTTATTAGTTTATATCTTGTTTTTAGTCGTTACCTTGTTTCTTATTATCTCGTTTGATAGGCTTACCTAGTCTTAGAGATTATGTGCCATCACGACATCCTAAGATGGGAAGTTGGGGTCATGACAAGTTGGTATCAGAGCTCTAGGTTCATAGGTTTTACGAGTCATAAGCAAATTTCGTAGAGTCTTCCGGATTGGTACTAAGACATCTGTACTTATCTTTGAGAGGCAACATAACTGTTAGGAAGTTCCACTTCTTTGATTCCTTATCGTGCGAATTGGTTGACTTTGAAATCTAAATCTTTTTCTTCTATTCTCTCACAGATGATGAGAATACGCACTGCTGGATCCGAAGATCTGACACCCGTGCCCCTACTAGGTACGCGAGAGGCCAGGGCCGGGGCAAAGGCCGAAGAGGGGCACGTGGTGCAGCTAGAGCACCTGCCCGATTAGCGATTGAGGAGCCACCAGTAGCTCCGATTGGGGGATAGGCACACGAGGTTCATGTGCTCACCCCTTCACTTTAGGAGACCTTATTGAAATTTATAAGAATGTTCGGTGCTCTAGCTCAAGCATGATCGATCCCCATCGCACCAGCTGCATCCCAGGCTTGGAGAGGAGCCCAGAATCCCATAGCTAGTACTCTAGAGCAGCGGGTCTAGGTTGATCAGGACCTAAGAGTTATGCCAGTAGCCTGTTGTTCAGGTTTAGCTCGAGATTAGGGTAGTGGCATCTGAGGAGGAGTAGCTGAGACTTGAGAGGTTCAAGAAGTATCATCCTCCAACTTACAAATGCCTAGCTACCGAGGATGCACATGGTTTTCAAGAGAAATGTCACCGTATTCTCCACACCATGGGTATTGTGGAGACAAACATAGTTGCTTTTACCATATTTCAGTTGTCAGGAGTAGCGTATCATTGGTGGCATGCTTATGAGGAGGGTAGCCTAGTCGAGGGAGCTTCACTCACGTAGATTGAATTTTTAGAGATGTTCTTGAGAGAGTTTATTCCCTAGATCATTTGAGATGCATGGTGCACAGAGTTTGAGTAGCTCCGCCAGGGTACTATGACAGTGTTCGAGTATGCCATTTGATTCAATGAATCGTCTAGACATACACATGCCTTGGTTTTTATAGTCAGAGAGAGAGAGAGTTTGCAGATTTATCAAGGGGCTCAACTATGGTATCAGATTCAGGATGTCTCAAGAGTTGGAGACAGATACTCCGTATCAGCAGGTGGTGGAGATCATGCGGAGGTTGGAGGGTATGCGGGGCCGTGAGAGACAGGATAGGGAGGCTAAGAGGCCTAGAGATTCTGTAGGATATAGTGGTGTGTCTGTGCCTTAGCTACAACTCATCATGGCAGGGGATATGTGAGCTGTTCAGTGCATTAAGAACTTCTAGATTTTAGTGGTGCTCCGGCTATTTCGAGGTCTCAGCTTGCCCATTTTGCTCAGCCACTATCCAGTGCACCTCCTACATGGGGTGCCTTCAGCAGTTAATCTAGCCGACTAGGCCGAGTCAGCTTCAGCAATGTCATAACCCCAAACTGGACCCGGTCGTGATGGCGCCTCTCATTTAGACAAGGCCAGCCGACACAATTCCCAAATCAACCATTTTCCATTTAAAAGAACAATGCGGAATAATTACACAAGCCTGACATCGGGGTGTCACTAGTCATGAGCAAGGTCCGAATACAACAAAATAGTCAAGTGTACTAATTACAGAAATGGAAATGAGATGAAGAAACAGTGCTGCGAATGTCGTGCAACCACCTTGCTAAGTCTGATGACTCCGCGTCTGAGCAATCAATATCCGCTACCGGGTCCTGAAATACCTGAATATGCACACGAGGTGCAGGGAGTAATGTGAGTACTCCAACCCAGTAAGTAATAAGAGTAAATAAAGACTGAGCAGTAGGAAACAATAAATCCACATTCATGATAACTCAATAAGCACATAGGCTGCTAATTCAGAATACGAGTCGATCGTCTTATTAAAATCCAGCCTTTTGGTAAAAATCATTTGAAAATGCTTTCCGATAGTTTCAATAGGGGTTCAATACCATTTATAATAAAAGAGATGAAAAACCATAATCGGCCCCTCGGGAAAAACATAGTTTGTAAACAACCCCTCGACAAAATAGGAATCATAAACACCTAATAACATGAAAATCTTAGTGGAAATAACCAAGCCAAATCAGTGATTAAATTCTGAACATCTCATAAACCCCATCTTAAATGAAAGTTGTTTCAAAACATTTGTTCAACACTTTCGATAGAGGCTCAATATAAAGATGAGTGAAAACAGTCAATAAATCAACATATTCGATAGAAACTCATTTTAAAGAGGAGTGAAAATCAATAAGTTCATAAACAAGCCTCTCAGGCAAAGCATCACTCATGTGCATGTATATATCTATCGCCCCTCGGGCAAGCCTCTCAGTCACTCGTGAGTCATCTCTTACCAATCAGCGCTCACACTCAACACTCACACTCAACACTCACACTCAATAGGTACCATATAGTAACCGCTGCGGTGCGCAACCCGATCCATATATCTCGTCGACGGCGCTCACTAGGGGTATGTAGACTCTGGAAGGGCTTCTACAGCCCAAGCGCTATATCGCTGCGGCGTGCAGCCCGATCCAACATATCGCTGCAGCGTGCAGCCCGATCCATATAAATATCGCTGCGACGTGCAGCCCGATCCATATACATATATATATATATTGCTGCGGCGTGTAGCCCGATCCATAGATATATAATCCTCACAACTAGGCCCTCGGCCTCTCTCAGTCATTAACCTCACCATCAGACTCTCAGTCTATCTCAGTCATCAATCTCATAATTAGACCCTAGGTCTATCTCAGTCATCATATCACGATCACTCGGACCATCAGTAAAACAGGGAACTCATCCCAATACAGTTTCCACATTTTTTTAAGAATATAGTGATAAAGCCAGATTTGAGCAGTAAATAGGTAAAACATGACTGAGGATATGCTTTCAAACAAATAGAGCGAGGAAAGATAGTAAAAATACCCCTAAGGGTCTCAACAAGTCGGTACAAGGCCCCAAACATGGCATACAACCCAAAGTATAATAACATCAAACAGTTAACTATCAAATACACATTAAAATAGTCGTTCGGGATGGACTAGGTCACAATCCCCAGTGGTGCTCTACCCCACGCTCGTCATCTAGCGTGTAAGTCACCTCAAAGTAACACAACGATGTGTAATCCGGGGTTTCAAATCCTCAGGACAGTATTTACAATCACTACTTACCTCGAACCGGCTAAATCTCTAGTTCGCGACGCCCTTGCCCCTCAAATCGGCCTCCACGCGCGTCGATTCTATCCAGAATTAGAACGAATACGTCACAATATGCCAAAGGAACAAATCCCAAGCAAAAACAAATCAAAAAATGCCAAAAATCCCGAAATTAGCAAAACCCGAGCCCTGGGCCCACTTTTGAAACTCAAAAATTTTCTCATCAATAGATTCCTTATCTCCCCACGAGTTCATACATACCAAAAGTTCTCAAATCTGACCCAAATGGTCCTTCAAATCCCAAATCAGAAGTCCAATTTCTCAAGCCCTAGTTCTTCAATTGTAGGCTTAGTTTTCATGATTTTCTAGGTGGAATTCACATAATAATCGAGTATTGAGTTCAAAAATCTTACCTTCAGGTGATTCCCCCTTGAATCCCTCTTCAATTCCCTTCAAAAAGCTCTCAAAATGATCAACAATGGGGGAAATGAGCCCCAAATTCGCGGATGAAATGACTTAAAACATTCTGCCCAGCTCTGCCCGTTCCTTCATCGCGATCGCGGCCCAAGCCTCGCGATCGCGAAGAGAAAAATTCCAAGACCTCAAAAACACTCTATGCGAACGCAACCCTCACACTGCGAATGCGATGCTTCCCTTTTCCAAACTATACGAACGCGAGACCTTAGCTGCGAACGCGAAGAGCAATGACCCCTGAACCACAAATCCTTATACGCGAACGCGGGAAGCTTCATGCGAACGCGAAGAACCATCTCATAGCCTTACACGAACATGATGCCTCAAACGCGAACACGAAGGTTAAATTACTGCCTTCCAAATTCCTCCTACGCGATCGCGACACAACCTACGCGATCGCGAAGGCCAAAATCTCTGCAACACCTGAACATCAAATCTGCAACTTCTCAAAGCCAAAAATGGTCCGATTGACCATCCAAAACTCACCCGAGGCCCCCGGGACCTCAACCAAAAGCACCTACACATCCTAAAACCTCATTCAAACTTGCTCCAACCACCAAAACACCTCAAACAACACTAAATCCATCAATTCACATCGAATTCAAGCCTAAGTTTTCTAAAAACTTCCGAAATACGCTTTCGATCAAAAACCCAACCAAACCACGCCCGAATGACCTGCAATTTTGCACACACATCACAAATGACATAACGAAGCTACAACAACTCTCGAAATTCCATTCTGACCCTCGGATCAAAATCTCACCTATCAACCGGAAATCGCCAAAATACTAACTTCGCCAATTCAAGCCTAATTCTACACCGGACCTCCAAAACCAATTCCGATCACACTCCTAAGTCATAAATCACCTAACGGAGCTAACCAAACCATAAAAATTCTGATCCGAGATCATATACAAGCAAGTCAAATATTGGTCAAACTTTTTGAATTTCAAGCTTCAATATGGGAACTGTTCTTCCAAATTCATTCCGATTACCCTGAAAACCAAAACCAAAGATTAATATAAGTCATAATACATCATACGAGGCAAGTCATTCCCAAGAACTGGCGAGCAAAATGTAAAAGCTCAAAACGACCGGTCGGGTCATTACATCCTCCCCCACTTAAACACACGTTCGTCCTCGAACGTACCCGGAGTTGTTCCAAAAGCCAACCAATTACTGACTAACCTTACCATACACATACCGGGGGTGATCCCACGTCACCCTACCTCACATAGGTTCGATAACACAATATAACTAAAATTTCACAACCCATCCTAGTCCATAAACCATAGAACCACATTTCTACTTCTAAAATCCTCAATACGATCAGAATCTCACATTTATACTATTAATAGTCCGAACAAGTTGTAACAAACCATATCTGCTATCTCATGCACAATCACATGATATACCACATAACGCAAGCACTCGCAGCGATAACTTCTAATCACAGCAGCTGCACATAACAACCGAATGTCGATAGAAAACCTCTTAACAACTAAAGTCTCATTCCAACACTTCCATATACTGCCAATGATAAATGAAACATGCAATAAACCATAACTATTTATCATATCAACCATCCATAAGGCTGCTTCTCCTTTGGCAAGGACCATAGCAAATTTCTGAGTCGAACCTCGATATTTATCCATCAAACATGCTGAAATCGAATCTGTTTGTATTCATTAAAGACCCCAACGATCTCATCTAATCTAACACAATTACTCTGGTGACATGACACATTAAAACAGGCTAAAGCCATAACTTGCATAATACACGCATCAATAAGTAACGGTCCGAACATAAATCATGAAAATGACTTTAACGAAAGAGCTGCCCCTTAAGCTCACCAATACCATCACAACACAAGGCTGAGAACCCGTCTCTCATTATAGAAATAGAACACACGAATCTAACCTGCAAGGTCATAACTTCACATAGCTTCGCTACAATGCGCGATCCTATCCAAACACTGCTGCACACGAAACTCCCCGAGTCACTATGCTCGAAATCGATAACCACACACCATTTGATGTATGGAGACAAAGCAAATCATTACACCCACGGTGAAACAAATAACATACACCACGCAAGACCGAAAGGACATGACCGATATGCCATTCATCGAGCAACACCCAATCACTCTTCCTGCTTGACTTCCACAATGAAACTCCGACAAAACCACACCATAGGTGCCTATAATCAATAGATCATAACGTCTCACAACACAGAAAGGTAACTCATAGATCTCCCCAAATTACCAATAAGCTCAATAACAACTGAATCAACACATCCTTCGCTTACAGCAACTCAAAGTCAACAAGGCTGTCTCGATGCCGGACACATATCCATATAGGTCTACCAATGGACCACACATCAACTCTAGTTACCTACAATAGATAAATAACCCTTCGAAGGTTCACAATTACTGAATCATAGCACATACTAACATCTGACTAACTTACCCACATTTTGCCATCCACAACCACGAGCTAACCTACGTATGAGAACTTCCAGTCTCCAAGTCCATATAACACACGAAGTACCATATCTGATCCTAATTCCGCCACTCGCATATATAACTCACCTCTAGTACTCAATCATTCCATGAGAGATACTCTAAGATTCCTCTGTGCTGCCAAGCAAACTCGAATATCATCAGCCGATCTGACAAGAAGTGCTGCAATACTACCGAAGTACCATCTACTTAATCACATTACCTCTCTCTGAATCATATACCCTTATCCAATCACCTCAATTAGCATTACCATTTCCTTAATCATCTAAAGAGTATTTCTCAAATCATCTGAAGCTCATTTCTTCAATTTATCTGAACTGCTCGTGCTGCCTAAGAATTTATGACCTTCCTTTCAAATCTGAACCGTGACCTTACACATGACAATTTCACTCCTACACAACATACCGCATAAACCGTACCAATCTAGGATAACCGCAAGAACCTTGTATCTCTTCCGAGCCATAAACAACTATGTACTCAACCAATCAAGAACTTTCCATTGTTCCCATCTAGAAGAAAATCACTATACATACCATGCTCCTCATGCCCATAGAAAATATACATTTCCAACCGAGGTCGAAACCATCAAGAACTCTCCGAGTTCCCCTTACACAAATCAGACCTGCCAGGACTGAATCCTTTGAACTCAACCGAGCTACATAGATCACTAAAACCCAAGAGAATTGCCAAAAAACACCTGTAGAAACTCATTACCTCGCAAGCATCCAAAGAGCTAATCATATCCTTACCATACCAACTCGGCCTACTACCAAGCTATCCCATCTATCCGAATTTCCTTCTAATTTACCTTCAACTTGGTACTCATTCTTGCTATAACATCACAATTCCTCAACCCAGACTTACCACACGGGACCCAAGCATAAAGCCACACCGTCTAAGGCTTATAAGCCGCTGAATACTTTCTCAGATATTCCCACGAGCACCACGATCAAAGTACTTTGCTCTGAAGAGACTTCCTGCGAATCTAAATATGTTACCTTTACCTTCCTGGTACTGATACTTAGAATTTCATAATTTATAAAGAAAATACCACAAGTCTCGACATCTTCCAATGAAAACTCAGTTTCTAATCACAGATACAACTTTAAAATACCCAATTGTTATATGTAAAATCTTGAACACATTAGAACCATTCTCGAGAGTCATTCACTCTATTCAAACTGCAATTAGCCTGATCAAATGAATAGAACCACCCGTGCCTCAATAGCACTCCGACACCACAGGGTGTAACCTCATACTAGAACAACCAAGCCACTTCCTGCTCTATGCACTGAGCATCCATTACCACAACAGGTCAAGACACTTTGAGATTCCCATACACCTATGAAGCATGACATAACCTCTCTCAAACGTTTTCCTTTACTCGAGACATCCTCGGTCTCAGTCCTTGTAAGCCATAACTGATTCTTTAACTCTTCTGTAAATCTCGCATTCACTCTCACAACAGTTAGGCCCCCTCTCTTAAGCGACCCATTTAAATTACAACACATATCTTTCACTTGCAGATGAGATCTACTAACAGACAGCATAAGGATCACACAACTTCCGAACACTTCGTAGGAGATAACCCACCTGATTTGCCTCAAACTAACATTCCGACATACCTTCCACCGTCGTAAACTTTACGCAGTCACTTAGTCTTCCTGAGTTTGAACCCATACCGCAACATGAAATTTACTTCACTCCCAACTAGGAAACATGAAAAGAGTCTTTACACACCCACAACTCGGGGATATACCTCGAACCAAGGTGGAATTCAAACACCTAATAGTTCTTCTATCCTCCAGCGGACCTTTCTCGTCGCTTCTAAATCATATGGATATGTCTCGCAATACTAACATACTCATCACATATCCATCCAGCCGTTGCTCCCTCTAATAGGGACAATACCGAACATATAAGTTAAAAAACACTTTCTCACACAATTAGCACCTCGGTGCTCAAGCCATAAGCAAAGATCTGGCCTCAAGTCCTCCAGACTGGCCCAACATCAACTCACAGAGATCACATTTCGCCCCCCGATCGGGGGCTCACAAGCCATCGATGCAAATCTGATACTGAGCACTCATACGCGCATACGAACGCGTGGAAGGAATTCAAAGAGTATTATTTCAAGATGAATCAATAACGCACGATAAGAATACAAGAACGTGAAGTTTTCCTAAAGGTTCTGCAGCCTCTCGAGGATAAATACAGACGTCTCCATACCGATCCGCGCGAGTCTACTAAACCTGCTCATGACTCATGAGACCTATGTAACCTAGGCTCTGATACCAACTTGTCATGACCCCAAACCGGACCCGGTCGTGATGGCGCCTCTCATGAAGACAAGGCCAGCCGACATAATTCCCAAATCAACCATTTTCCATTTAAAAAGTGGTTTTTATACCATTTATAAACCATTAATCTCATAATGAACATTTAAAAGAACAATGCAGAATAATTACACAAGCCCGACATCGGGGTGTCACTAGTTATGAGCATCTACCAAGGTCCGAATACAACAAAACAGTCAAGTGTACTAAGTACAGAAATGGAAATGAGATGAAGAAACAGTGCTGCGAACGTCGTGCAACCACCTTGCTAACTCTGATGACTTCGCGTCTGAGCAATCAATATCCGCTACCGGGTCCTGAAATACCTGAATCTACACACGAGGTGCAGAGAGTAATGTGAGTACTCCAACCTAGTAAGTAATAAGAGTAAATAAAGACTGAGCAGTAGGAAACAATGAATCCATATTCATGATAACTCAATAAGCACACAGGCTGCTAATTCAGAATATGAGTCGATCGTCTTATTAAAATCCAGCCTTTTGGTAAAAATCATTTGAAGATGCTTTCCGATAGTTTCAGTAGGGGTTCAATACCATTTATAATAAAAGAGATGAAAAACTATAATCGGCCCCTCGAGCAAAACATAGTTTGTAAATAGCCCCTCGGCAAAACAGGAATCATAAACACCTCATAACATGAAAATCTCAGTGGAAATAACCAAGCCAAATCAGTGATTAAATTCTGAACATCTCATAAACCCCAGCTTAAATGAAAGTTGTTTCAAAACATTTGTTCAACACTTTCGATAGAGGCTCAATATAAAGATGAGTGAAAACAGTCAATAAATCAACATATTCGATAGAAACTCATTTTAAAAAGGAGTGAAAATCAATAAGTTCATAAACAGGCCTCTCAGGCAAAGCATCACTCATGTGCATGTATATATCTATCGCCCCTCGGGCAAGCCTCTCAGTCACTCACGACTCATCTCTTACCAATCAGCGCTCACACTCAACACTCACACTCAATAGGTACCATATAGTAACCGCTGCGGCGCACAACCTGATCCATATATCTCGTCGACGATGCTCACTAGGGGTGCACAGACTCCTGAGGGGCTCCTATAGCCCAAGCGCTATATCGCTGTGGCGTGCAGCCCGATCCAACATATCGCTGCAGCCTGATACATACATACATACATACATACATACATACATACATACATATATATATATATATATATATATATATATATATATATATATATATATATATATTGCTGCGGCGTGCAACCCAATCCATAGATATATAATCCTCACAACTAGGCCCTCAGACTCTCTCAGTCATTAACCTCACCATCAGACTCTCAGTCTATCTCAGTCATCAATCTCACAATCAGACCCTCGGCCTATCTCAGTCATCATCTCACGATCATTCGGACCATCAGTAAAATAGGGAACTCAACCCAAAACAGTTTCCACATTTTTTTAAGAATATAGTGATAAAGCCAGATTCGAGCAGTAAACAGGTAAAACATTACTGAGGATATGCTTTCAAATAAATAGAGTGAGGAAAGATAGTAAAAATACCCCTAAGGGTCTCAACAAGTCGGCACAAGGCCCCAAACATGGCATACATCCCAAAGTATAATAACATCAAACAGTTAACTATCAAATACGCATTAAAATAGTCATTCGGGATGGACTAGGTCACAATCCCCAGCAGTGATCTACCCCACACTCGTCATCTAGCGTGTAAGTCACCTCAAAGTAACACAACGATGTGTAATCCGGGGTTTCAAACCCTCAGGACAGTATTTACAATCATTACTTACCTTGAACCGGCTAAATCTCTAGCTCGCGATGCCCTTTCCCCTCAAATCGGCCTCCAGGCGCATCGAATCTATCCAAAATCAGAACGAATACGTCATAATATGCCAAGGGACAAAGCCCAAGCGAAAAAAATAAAAAAATGCCAAAAATCCCGAAATTAGCAAAAACCCGAGCCCTGGGCCCACTTTTTGAAACTCAGAAATTTTCACATCAATAGATTCCTTATCTCCCCACGAGTTCATACATACCAAAAGTTCTCATATCCGACCCCAAATGGTCCTTCAAATCCCAAATCAGAAGTCCAATTTCTCAACCCCTAGTTCTTCAATTTTAGGCTTAGTTTTCATGATTTTCTAGGTGGAATTCACATAATAATCGAGTATTGAGTTCAAAAATCTTACCTCCAGGTGATTCCCCCTTGAATCCCTCTTCAATTCCCTTAAAAAATCTCTCAAAATGATCAACAATGGGGGAAATGAGCCCCAAATTCGCGGATGAAATGACTTAAAACATTCTGCCCAGCTCTGCCCGTTCCTTCATCGTGATCGCGGCCCAATCCTCACGATCGCGAAGAGCAAAATTCCAAGACCTCAAAAACACTCTATGCGAATGCGACCCTCACATTGCGAATGCGATGCTTCCCTTTTCCAAACTATGCGAATGCGAGACCTCAGCTGCGAACGCGAAGAGCAATGACCCCTGAACCACAAATCCTTATACGCGAATGCGGGAAGCTTCATGCGAACACGAAGAACCATCTCATAGCCTTACACGAATGCGATGACTCAAACACGAATGCGAAGGCTTAAATTCCTGCCTTCCAAATTCCTCCTATGCGATCGCGACACAACCTACACGATCGCGGAGGCCCAAATCTCTGCAACACCTGAACAACAAATCTGCAACTTCTCAAAGCCAAAAATGGTCCAATTGACCATCCGAAACTCACCCGAGGCTCCCGGGACCTCAACCAAAAGCACCGACACATCTTAAAACCTCATTCAAACTTGCTCCAACCATAAAATCACTTCAAACAACACCAAATCCATCAATTCACATCGAATTCAAGCCTAAGTTTTCTTAAAACTTCCGAAATACGCTTTCGATCAAAAACCCAACCAAACCACGCCCGAATGACCTGAAATTTTGCACACACATCACAAATGACATAACAATGCTACAGAAACTCTCGAAATTCCATTATGACCTTCGGATCAAAATCTCACCTATCAACCGAAAATCGCCAAAATACTAACTTCGCCAATTCAAGCCTAATTCTACACCGGACCTCCAAAACCAATTCCGATCACACTCTTAAGTCATAAATCACCTAACGGATCTAACCAAACCATAAAAATTCTGATCCAAGATCATATACAAGCAAGTCAAATATTGGTCAAACATTTCGAATTTCAAGCTTCAAACTGGGAACTGTTCTTCCAAATTTATTTCGATTACCCTGAAAGCCAAAACCAGCGATTAATATAAGTTATAATATATCACAACGGGCAAGTCATGTCTAATAACTGGAGAGCAAAGTGCAAAAGCTCAAAACGACCGGTCGGGTTGTTACAAGCAACCACACCCACTAAGAGCTTGTTTTGAGTGTGGCAACATGAGACATATGGTGAGGCCCCAAACTTAGAAGGGGTGCACCTCCATAGACTACTCAGGCTCCTCGAATTCTACCTATTCCATAGACTTCACAAGCCATGGTTGCTGCTCCAGTTGCTGCTCTACCTACACAACTAGCTAGGGGTGGGGGTAAGGTTGGTAGAGGTCACCCTAGAGGAGGAGTCCAAGCAAGATTCTATGCTTTTTCAGGTAGGACAGAGGAGGTTGCATCAGATACTGTCATCATAGGTGTGGTTCTAGTTTGTTATAGGATGCCTTAATTTTTTTGATTCGGGATCCACTTATTCATATCTGTCATCTTACTTTGATTAGTATTCTGATATATCTCATGATTCTTTGAGTTTACCTGTATATGTGTCCACACCTGTGGGAGATTCTATTATTGTAGACCGTGTGTATTGATCGTGTTTAGTTATTATTGGTGGTTTTGAGACCAGAGTTGATCTATTATTACTTAATATGGTAGACTTTGACGTGATCTTTGGCATGGATTGGATGTTGCCCTATCACGCTATTCTAGATTGTCACACCAAAACTATGACACTAGCTGTGCCATGTTTGCCGCGATTAGAGTGGAGGGGTACATTGGATTATATTCCTAGTAGGGTTGTGTTGTTACTTAAGGCACAACAGATGGTTGAGAAGGACTGTGAGGCATATCTAGACTTTCCGAGGGATGTTAGTGCTTATACTCCTACTGTTGAGTTAGTTCCGGTAATAAGATATTTCCCTGATGTGTTTCCAATAAACCTACCGGGCATGCCACCTGATAAGGATATCAATTTTGGTATTGACTTCGTGCCGAGCACTTAGCCTATTTATATTCCACCATATTGTATGGCACCATCGAAGTTGAAGAGTGAAAGGACAACAACAAGAGTTGCTTGGTAAGGGTTTCATCTGGCCTAGTGTGTCACCTTGGGGTGCTCCGATTCTCTTTGTAAAGAAGAATAATGGCTCGATACAGATGTGTATTGATTATATGCAGTTAAACAAGGTTACAATGAAGAATATGTATCCATTACCGCACACTGATGACTTATTTGACCAACTTTAGGGTGCTAGAGTATTCTCGAAGATTCATTTGAGGTCAAGGTATCATCAACTGAAGATTCGGGATCCATATATCCCTAATACTGCCTTCAAGACTCAGTATGGTCACTACGAGTTCCTCGTGATGTCATTTGGGCTAACTAACACCCTAGAAACATTCATAACCTGATGAAGAGTGTATTCCAGCCATATCTTGACTCATTGGTTATTGTGTTTATTGACGACATCTTAGTATATTCTCGCAGCCAGGAGGACCATGAGAAATATTTGAGGATCGTGCTCCAGACCTTGAAGGAGAAGAAGTTATATGCGAAATTCTCTAAGTATGAATTTGGCTTGATTCGGTGGCATTTTTTGGTCATGTAGTGTCTAGTGAGGGGATCAAGGTAGATCAAAGAAGGTTGAGGTAGTTCAGTGTTGTCCCAGACTATCTTCAACTACTGATATTTAGAGTTTCCTTGGTTTGGCCGGATATTATCGCTGTTTTGTAGAGGGTTTCTCATCCATTGTTGTACCTTTGACTAGATTGACCCAGAAGGGTGCTCTTTTCAGATGGTCCGAGAAGTGTGAGGCGAGATTTCAAAAGCTCAAGACTGCTTTGACTACAACCCTAGTGTTGATTTTGCTTATGGGTTTGGGGTCTTACACTATGTATTGTGATGCATTGCGTATTGGGCTTGACATGATGTTGATGCAAGACGGTAGGGTGATTGCCTATGCATATAGGAAGCTGAAGTTTCATGAGAAGATATATCCAGTCCATGACTTGGAATTGGCAACTATTTGGAGGCATTATCTATACAGAGACCCATTTGAGGTATATACTAACCATCGGAGTCTCTAGCATCTATTCAGGCAAAAAGATCTTAATTTGCGGCAGCAAAGATGGTTAGAGTTGCTGAAAGACTATGGTGTCACTATTCTGTATCACCCCGGGAAGGCAAATGTGGTGGCTGATGCCTTGAGTAGAAAGGTAGAGAGTTTGGACAATTTGGCATACCTACTGGTAGTAGAGAGACCCTAGCCATGGATGTTAAGATCTTGGCTAATCAATTCATTAGATTTGATGTTTCATAGCCTAGCAGGGTCCTTGCTTGTGTGGTTTCTCGATCTTCTTTATATGAGTGCATCAGAGAACGTCAGTACGACAACCCCCATTTGCTTATCCTTAAGGATATGGTACAACACGACAATGCCAAGGAGGTTTATATTGGAGATGACCGGGTGCTACGGATGCAGGGTGTCACGACCCAAACTGATGGGCCGCGACGGGCACCCGGTACCTTACTCAACCGAGTACCAACATAACATATCTTTTCATGTCATACTATCATAGATAACTGAGTCGGAAGGCTGTTGTGAGATAAGTAGAATACAACATGTGATACCAACTTATACATAAGACATACAGGCCTATAAGGCTAAAATAACCACTCTAACACTAAACATAGGCCAACAAGGCAATACAATCTTTTACGTACATGACATCTATCTACAAGCCTCTAAGAATAAATAATTTTATAAAGTTCGGGATAGAGTCCCGCCATGCCAAACAATACACATCTAAATCATACTAACCAAACAAGTAACTCCGAAGCAAATGGAGCGCACCAACATCTTCCGCTGAGCTGATAGCCTACTTGGAGGGCTCTCGACCTGTCTATCGGGACTTGCGGGCATGAAACGCAGCATCCCCAGGCAAAAGGGATGTCAGTACAAATAATGTACCGAGCCGAGTATGAAAGAAAATAAAAATCAGTAAATAATAGACATGAGAGAAACATGGAGTAAAAGACTCGACATGTAAGTCTGGACAACTCTGTAAATCATGAAATACTTATAGTGTCATGCATATGCGTATGAATGTCATGTCGTGCATAAGTACATGTATTCATAACATCATCAAGCCTCTGAGGGCATCCCGTCATATCATCTCAGCCATTGTGGACAAAATCATCAACCTATACCAGCTGATCAGGTGAGGATGTGTATATAACGCTATAACCTTTCCTGTATCCCATACACATATATATAAGCGTATATAACGCCACCTGGTCATGAGTCAATGTGCATGTATAAATGCATGAACTGCATTGAAATGCGTTAATAAAATCTTCTCGGAATGCCATAAAAATCAATATACCTTTCGGATAAACTTTATCAAATAAGTATTTTTCTGAGAACCATGAACAAAAGATATAATAATAATTCACATGGGGAATCAGGAGTATATACACCCCTAGTATTTCTATGAATAGAATCATTTATGGAAGTTGTGCATTTTCTCGTTTCGTTCATGTTGTATAGATCATGCCAAAAGAAAGAAAGGATAGCCTTAACATACCTGGAGCAGGGAAAAATCCGTAAGATATTCTTGGAAAAGATTGTATCGTACTCCCTTAGAATAGCAAAATCTCACATTGCTATTGTACTAAGAAATCCCGTGGGATTTCAGTTGAAGAATGAAAATCTTCACTGGTGCAGTGAACTTAATTTGCTAAAGAACGATTTGAAGTTGGTGAACATTGGTGATCGTTGGATGCTAAGTTGGTGAACATTGGGTTATGTTTGAATTCTCTTAATTCTCATAAGATGCAAGCTTTTCATTTGGATTCTTACATTCCAAGACTTATATTGGCTTTTTATTTATTAAATGAATGCCAAATCTTATAGTCTTTAGTTGCCACATACTACAATGCCTTAAAGCGTCATCATGGACTTTGAGGGGTGCTGCCACGTTACTTCTTCCATCCTTATCCAATGTTTCTCAGTTAATTTAATTAGGTAATATTCCACTACCCGATAATTAATTAATTATCCGCATAATTAAGAATTGTCTCATATTACTTAAAATTCTACTTATTTTTAATACACTTTATATATATCCCACTATCATGGTCACATGGTACTTTATATGGTACTAGTCCATAAATATCAGGTATTAATGCTCGACCCGTATTTTACCCCCACATGCCAAACTTGGACAAAAATTCATTTTCTTTGGCTCTCTTCCCCTTTCACCTTCACGAATTACTCATCACTTGTGAAATAGCATAATCCTCATGGTCTCCAAAGAATCTTTTACTTAGACTGATGTCAATTACCTTACGTCAAATTCAACGTACAATACTGTAGGGTGCGACATCGCCGTAATTTAGTACTGCAAAGCATAACATCATCGTAATGTAATATTGCAAGGCGTAACATCATCGTAAAATAATACTGCAAGACGTAACATTAATGTAATATTGTGGGGCATAACATCATTCCCCCTTTTGGAATATTCGTCCTCAAATGTTGACTGATGCTCTTATCATTTTCATAACTTATAGCTCTTGTGAATAACTTAATACTCTCCTTGACATTTAGGCAATTGTTCTGTGAATAAATCCAAAAGCCAGGGTATTCCCCCTTTTAGGCATTTTTTTCATGCCACGACTTATGGTTGGAATACTTCCAATCTCGTAACTGTTGCTACCTTCTTTTATGCAGCATGTACGATTCTAACCTTGTAAGTGCACCTATGCGACTCTTCTCTCCTTTTTCCTCCAGCATTTAGCCAATTTCTAGGCCTTAATTTGTGAACATATACAACACTTGACAAGATGTTCCTCTGGGCATCTATAGGTATACTGAAGTTCTTCACTCGGTACTTTGTTAAACTTACGAATATTGCGATACCTTATTCCATGGATCCGTTTATCCATCCGTATGACTTTATTGTGTCACGATAGGTCATACTATACCATAACTCTTACTTCAATTTATCGTTACTGAGGTCTGCTATCATATTCCAGCTTACTCTTGCTGCTTATCCTATATGTATAAGTCTAAGTCTGTTAATGCTTCCTCATTACTATTCCTCTTAAGTGTGACGACCTAACCTCATTTCATACTTTGTAAATTTTATCCATCCATTGTTGATTCACCTCAATATTGATCTACGATCCACCGCTGATAACTGAAACCTCTTACATAATATCTTGCCACTAGGGCTTACGTTGCATCGAGAAATACTTGAAGTGATTTCCATAATCGTATTTCATAGTATCTCAATGTGATTCACCTTATGGGGGTATTCTAATCCCGTTCCGTCCGCAAAATCTTTTCTCCTCCTCTCCCTTTTTCCTTCAAAAAACGTCATCTTTTATCTATCACAATTACAAACTCATTTTATTACCAGGTCAACATTCCATTTCTTCTAAATTCTACTAGTCATAAACTCCTTTGAGCTCATTCAGGCTATATGGAGCTTTATATAGTTTAGAGAACCCATCAGCTCCCTTGTTTTCATGGGCTTAATCCCGAGGACTTATCCATTTTCATCATCTTCTCACTTGCCCCTTTCTTATCCTTACTCATGTTTTTCTAAAACCTTGTCGTTCTATCATACTTTAGCTTGCGACCGATTTCCTTATGCTTTTCTGGAACATCAAGACATCATATCGTCTCTAACTCTTCTTTCACTCTCTAATTAGACCTTTTAGTACCTAGAAACCATAGGCTGGAAGGTATGCCACTGACGACACTGCTATCATTCCTGGATACTGAATCTCTATGCTTCTAGCCCTTTATCCGCAGTATGGACTATTCATAACCTTCTGTATTTGAGTATCTTGTACGTAGTTCACCTTTTCCTTACTTACGTTAAAATATTGCCTCACATTCTTCTATCTCTTTCATAACCTCCCTTCCACATAGGTATAATTTATTTCCACAACCTGAAGCTTTATTATAATACTTGCACCTTTGGTGCATACACAATCTGGTGGGAGCTTCATACTGACTTTTTATGAGGCTTGTACTCTTCAGTTGGCTTCATCATAGAGCCGTTATAGAATATGGCTATTGTACTATCTCTCTTATACCTCTGCTATTTACAAGTGATCCTGAGGTCTATAATTCTCTTGGTCCACTCCTGTTTTACTTAGTCGATGTAACTCTTTAGTTTCCTCTTGTTTCTGATCAGCCTTTATGTAGGCTTAAGCTATCTTTCTATCTGTGGCTCCTGGTATTAGTTATTACATTAGCCTTTCATAGGCGCTAAGGGATATTCATGATAAAATCCTTTAACAATTTAATCCTTCGTCTATGACCTGACTCAATTCTTTCTTTTAACGTATACCAGAATCTTCTACGGCTATATATGTTGCATGTATAAAACTCCAAACTCTTAAGTGCGTTCATAACATCACCAACTCAGGATCATTTATCGAATAATTCCTTTAATTCCTTCTTAGCTTTCTTTAATATAAGCTATTACTTTTCCTTGTCTTTCTGCCCCCTATTGTGGGCGTACTTATCTTATCTTAGTTCCTATGCATGCGAGAGTTTTCGTGCAACTCATATGATCTCAAATATTACTTTTAATTTTACTTCCCGTTCATTAGCCATGGCATGTGACACTTTCCTTTGGAGTGCTTACAATATTATTGGGACTGTTGTTACACGATCATTTCCTCTTTAGGTCGTTGTGCTTAGGTTGAAGACTTCTTCCTTATTTCTTCAGCTAGTCTTCGTTGTAGTACTTAGGGAGAACCCTTGACTCTTGTAAATCTGTGAGCTTATTACGGACCTTTTGATGTCCTTCCTTACCCATAATCATCCGTAGTTGCTTATCTCCTTGACCTTGTGCTTGTACGGTTGCTTCTAAACTGATATTTTGACTGCCTTCCTAGTGGCACTTTCTTTTATCCCCGTAACACTCATACGGTACCTTTAACTACCCCGAATCCTATTTGAATATATCTCAAGTATTATAATGACATTATTGCGAGGCTGAATTCTCCATGTTGGTGTTTACTATATTTATCTTCATGATTTGCTGATTTGTTTGTAACTTCTTGTCTAGTCATGACTAGGCTCTTCCTGAATCAACTACGAACTACTTGTCGGCCCATTCCCATATCCATATTCTGCGTAATCTTTCTTGGGTTATTTCCTTGTCTTAACTTACCTCACGTACTAGCTCCTTATCTATCAATAACTTCCCGGGAAGGAACCCTTACTTTCCTTTTTTTGACGTCGTCTTACATAACGTTCTGGAATCATAACATATCTATAACATCTGGATAGGTGCAATCTCATCCCTTTCTCATTTTTATCGCATTCTTCCTTTATCATTCCATATTCCCCCTTTAGGGGAGTACTAAAACTTGGAGCTATGACGACCTGCCTATAGATGTTTTTCCTCTTCATCTTTAGCATCCTTTCACATCATCAATGACCATATTTACCTTAAGGTAATCTTTCTGTACCAATGATAAGAAAATTCCTCACTCGCGATGGTGACACTTAATGTAACTGGCACATACAGTCCCTTAAGCTTAACTTTGCTCATATTGCTTGCTTTTAGGGAAGCGTCTCCCTGAATGACCATTCTCTGAATTTATCATGGATCTTCTTTTGTTGTCCATTCTATTATCTCCTGAACAAAATCTGAAACTCTCATGATGCTGACTATTATCAAATCACTCAGTTCCTAAATCATGTTTAGTTTATCTTGTTCACCATTCCATGTTGATTTTTATTACTCTGGGGTCTAACTTTTCCTTTTCTTAATCCACGTTAGAGTCACAAACTTATTTTTTGAAATGAGGATGTGATTGTATAGCCTATACTCTTTTGTTGTCTTAAGGCCCATCACCTTTCGTCTCTTTCTTCATCTGGCTACAGGTTCTGTAACACTCTACCGTTGTCATCCATGTATCACATCTCACTTATAATTCTTCCTTATCTCTCTTCTCATTACTCTGGTAATATTTATACCTATCCCCTTTCTTGTAAAAACTTCAACACGACATTCTTTCGCTTCTAGCTCTCCTTGCTTCATTCATCGGCCCTTCAGGTTGCTCAACGTCCTTGCTCTACTAGGGACGAGAGTCACACTAAGGTAATAGTTATCCCTTCTAGGCTTTCAGTGCCTATCTTTTGATTTTTTTTAGTATTCACATCTAATTATAATATTCTAGAGTGCACTATCTGGGTGTCTCACAAGGAGATCTATTAGCACATTTGCAATATCCTTCGGCAATGTCAACTAACGCAAACAATTTATCCACCATTTTGGGTCACTCTAACCCCAGTTGACTAGTGTTCACATCTAATTATAATATTCTAGAGTGCACCATCTGGGTGTCTCACAAGGAGATCTATTAGCACATTTGCAATATCCTTTGGAAATGTCAACTAACGCAAACAATTCATCCACCATTTTGGGTCAATCTAACCCCAGTTGGATCGTGATATTATGTCCTTCTCTTAAACCTTATTTGTTAGCTCCCATAGAGCATAACTTAGATCAGTGTGGCCAATTATACCTACCTCTGTTACTGTTGAAGGTAACTCAAAATACTTATATCTCTCTTCCTAAATGGTAACTAAGGATAATCTTTATTAACTGGGTACCTCCTATCCTATTTCACCTTGCTTCTTTTACTTGTTGAAACTTGTATTTATCTTCTGAATCTCTCATTTCCTTTCACCATAGAGGTGGATATATATTCTTGCCTTAAGGCTTTTTATCAAGAAGCTTACACGTAAGGTACACACATGTTCTGTTGAATACCATACATTTATCCATCATAGGAATGATGCAAACTCGAGTTCTTCTAACTCAACTCTTCCACATCTATATCTCTACCAACCATCTTTCTAGATGTAGGCATCGTCGTATTATGAATAAGATAGAGTTTAGGAAATTGAGTTCTTACAACTGAGCTCTACCACACGATCTAGAGTAAGAAGAAAGAGTGACAGTCCTAAATGCCCTGTAGCCTCCTGCTTATAAGTGTGGTGCACGACACACCCATAAACAAGACTCTACTAGACACGACTTGTAGACTCCCTAGGACAGAACTGCTCTGATACCACTTTTGTCACGACCCAAACCGATGGGCCGCGATGGGCACCCAGTACCTTACTCAATTGAGTACTAACATAACATATCTTTTCATGTCATACTATCATAGATAACAGAGTTGGAAGGTTGCTATGAGATAAGTAGAATACAACATGTGATACCAACTTATACATAAGACATACAGGCCTATAAGGCCAAAATAACCACTCGTACACTGAACATAGGCTGACAAGGCCATACAATCTTTTATGTACATGACATCTGTATACAAGCCTCTTAGAATACATAATTTTCATAAAGGTTAGGACAGAGTCCAGCCATGCCAAACAATACACATCTAAATTATACTAACCAAACAAGCAACTCGGAAGCAAATGGAGCACACCAACATCTTCCACTGAGCTGATAGCCTACTTGGAGGGCTTTCAACCTGTCTATCGAGACCTGCGGGCATGAAACATAGTGCCCCCAAGCAAAAGGGACGTCAGTACGAATAATGTATCGAGTATGTAAGACACATAAATAAGTACATAAAAGACATAGAAGGAATATAGAGTACACGACTCAACCTGTAAGTCTGGACAACTCTGTAAAGCATGAAATACTTATAGTGTCAAATACTTATAGTGTCATGCATATGCATATGAATGTCATGTCGTGCATAGGTACATGTGTTCATAACATCACCAAGCCTCTAAGGGCATCCCATCATATCATCTCGGTCACTGTGGGCAAAATCATTGACCCATGACCAGATGGCATTATATACGCGTATATATATATATATATATATATATATATATATATATATATATATATATATATATATATACATACATACATACATATAAGGTATATAATGCCACCTGGTCATGGGTCAATGTGCATGTATAAATTCATGAAGTGCATATGAAATACGTTAATAAAATCTTCTCGGAATGCCATAAAAATCAATATACCTTTCAGATAAACTTTATCAAATATGTATATTTCTGAGACCCATGAAAATAAGATATAATAATAATTCACATGGGGAATCAGGAGTATAGACACTCCTAGTATTTCTATGAATAGAGTCATTTATGGAAGTTGTGCATTTTCTCGTTTCGTTCTTGTTGTATAGATAATGCCAAAAGAAAGAAAGGATAATCTTAACATACCTGGAGCAAGGAAAATCCGTATGATATTCTTGGAAAAGGTTGTACCGTACTCCCTTAGAATCGCAAAATCACGTGTTGCTAGTGTGCTAAGAAATCCCGTTGGATTTTGGTTGAAGAATGAAAATCTTCACTGGCGTAGTGAACTTAATTTTCTAAAGAACCATTTGAAGTTGGTGAACATTGGTGATCATTGGCTGCTAAGTTGGTGAACATAGGTTTACATTTGAATTCTCTTAATTCTCCTCAGATGCAAGCTTTTCACTTGGATTCTTACATTCCAAGACTTATATTGGCTTTTATTTATTCAATGAATGCCAAATCTTATAGTCTTTAATTGCCACATACTACAATGCCTTAAAGAGTCATCATGGACTTTGAGGGGTGTTGCCACGTTACTTCTTCCATCCTTATCCATTGTTTCTCAATTAATTTAATTAGGTAGTATCCCGTTACCTGATAATTAATCAATTACCCGCATAATTAAAAATTATCTTAAATTACTTAAAATTCTATTTATTTTTAATACACTTTATATATATCCCACTATCATGGTCACATGGTACTTTATATGGTACTAGTCCATAAATATCGGGTATTAATGCTCGACCCGTATTTTACCCCCACATGCCAAACTTGGACAAAAATTCATTTTCTTTGACTTGCTTCCCCTTCAGCTTCATGAATTATTCATCACTTGTGAAATAGCATCATCCTCATGGTCTCCAAATAATCTTTTACTTGGACTGATGTCAATTACCTTACGACAAATTCAATGTACAATACTACAGGGTGTGACATCACCGTAATTTAGTACTGTGATGCATAACATCATCGTAATGTAATACTGCAAGGCATAACATCATCGTAATATAATACTGCAAGACGTAACATCATCGTAATATAATACTGCAGGACGTAATATCGATGTAATATTGCGGGGCGTAACACATGGTCAGTTATGTGTGCCCAATTTGGAGGGGTTGCGTGAGTTGATCCTTGAAGAGGCTCACAATTCGCGGTACTCCATTCATCCGGGTTCCACTAAAATGTATCAGGATTTGAGGCAATACTATTGTGGAGGAGAATGAAGAAAGATATAGTATAGTATGTGGCTCGGTTCCTAAACTGCTAACAGGTGAAGTACGAGCATCAGAGGCCAAGCGATTTGTTTCAGAGACTTTAGATTCCCGAGTGGAAGTGGGAGCGTGTTAGCATGGAATTCATTGTTGAGCTCCCATGACTTTGAAGAAATTTGACACAATACGGGTAATTATGGACAAGTTGCCCAAGTTGGCTCATTTTCATTCCAGTGGTGTCTACCTATTCTTCAGAGCAACTGGCTCAAATATATATCTATGAGATTGTTTATCTCCATGGTGTTCCAGTTGCCATTATCTCTGATCGAGGCACACAATTCACATAACATTTCTAGAGGGATGTACAACATGAGTTAGGCACACAGGTTAAGTTGAGTACATCATTTCACCCCCAGATGGATGGGCAATCCGAGCGCACCATTCAGATATTAGAGGATATGCTCTATGCCCGTGTTATGGATTTTAGGGGTTCTTGGGAACAATTCTTGCTGCTTGCAAATTTTACCTACAATAATATTAACTAATCGAATATTCAGATGGCTCCTTATGAGGCCCTATATGGGAGGTGGTGTCATTCTCCAGTTGGTTGGTTTGAGCCTGGAGGGGCTAGGTTGTTGGTCACAGAGTTGGTATGGGATGCATTGTAGAAAGTTAAGTTGATTTAGGATCGGCTTTACACATCACAGTCTAAGCAGAAGAGTTATGCTGATCGGAGGGTTTGTGATATATCATTTATTATTGGAGGGAGAGTTTTGCTTTGGGTTTCACCTATGAAGGGTGTTATGAGGTTCGGGAAAAAGGGCAAGTTGAGTCCTAGGTACATTGGTCCTTTTGAGATCCTTGTGAGAGTTAGTGAGGTGTCCTACAAGCTTGTATTGCCACCTAGACTATCGAGAGTTCACCCAGTGTTCCATGTTTCTATACACTAAAAGTATTATGGTGATCCGTCCTATGTTTTGGACTTCAGCTGAGTCCAATTGGACAAGGATTTGACTTATGTTGAGGAGCCGGTGGCTGTCTTGGATAGACAGGTCCAGAAGTTGAGATCAAAGAACATTGCTTTAGTAAAGGTTAAATGGAGGGGTCATCCGGTTGAGGAGGTGACCTGGGAGACCCAGCACGACATGCAAAGTCATTATCCTCACTTTTTCGTCCCTTCAGGTATGTCTCTATGCATGTTCAAGGATGAATGTTTGTTTTAAGAATGCAAGAATGTAATGATCAGACTGGTCATTTTGTGTAATTGTGCCTTGTTTCACCTTTTAATGCTTCACACATATGTGTTTTCGGTTTTGTGGCTTGCGGGGTTGGCTAGTTTCATTCTGGGAAAATTTCGGGATTATTTGGATCCTTTGGTTCTTGGCTTGGAAGCCTAAGTTAGAAATGTTGACCAAACTTTGACTTTTGTGAAAATGACCCTGGAACGGTGTTTTGATGGCTCTGATATCTTTGTATCGTGATTTTGGAGTTGGGCATAAGCCCAAAATTGAATTTGGAGGTCCGTAGATTGATTTGTGTTGTTTTGCCAAAAAAATGCAATTTGAGGTTAGAAGTTTGACCGTAGGTTAACTTTTGGCTATCGGGTTTGAAATTTGATTTTGGGACTTAAAATAGGTCCGTTATGCTATTTAAAACTCGTTTGCAAAATTTGGTGTCATTTAGAGTTGATTTGGTAGTTTCGGACGCTTGGTTGCAATTTTAGAAGTTCTTAAACTTTTCTTTGAAATTAATGCGTTTTGATGTCCGATTTGTAGTTCCAGATGTTATTTTGTGTTTTGATTGTGTGATCAAGTTTGTATGATATTTTTATACTTGTGTGGATATTTGGTTTGGAGCCCTGATGGCTCGGATGAGTTTCGGACGTGTCGTGAAATGGTTTGGATTGAAAAATGGACTACTGATGTGCTGATGCCTCACGTGTTGCAATTTCAAACACCACCATTACAATTGTGATCCTAGTAGGGGGTATCATGTGTTGCAATTGCGATACCTGGATCGTAATTGTGAAGAATGTCAGGATTTTGGTAGGCTCGCATTTGCGACAAAAGTGTCGCATTTGCAATGAGGGCAGGCTTTGCAAATGTGAAGCCAATGTCACATTTGCGACTTCCTCTTAGGCTGTTAGTGGCCGCATTTGTGAGAATTCCTTTTTAATTGTGAGGTTTTGAAAATGCAAACCTAGTGTCGCAATTGCGATATCTGCAACTGAACAGAAGTTAGAAAAGTCGAGATTTAGGTCTCATTTTTCATATCTTAGAACCCTAGACTCGGTAGGAGGCGATTTGGAGGGGGAGTTTGATCTACAAACATTTGGTAAGTGATTCTAATCAATTTTCAACTATATTTCATGATTTTATCATAGATTGAATATCAAATTTATGACAATCAAAGAGGAAAATTGGGAAAATTTGTCAAGTTTTTGAAAAATGGAAAATGTAGTTTTTGAGAGTTGATTTAGACCCGGATTTGAAAAAAAATACATATATGAACTCCTGGGGTTATGGGTAGTCGGAATCTACCCTTGTACCCAGGTTTTGATAGGGTGGGCTCGGAGTTGAATTTTATTGACTTTTTTGGAATTTTTTAAGATAAAAGCTTTATCGTTTGTGAGTGATTTCCCTTGCATTTTTTGATGATAATAAGTCATTTTTATTCGATTTGAGCCGTGCAGAGGTGAATTTTAGGAGAAAAGCTATATTCGAGGGTTGATTTGGCCTAGTTGAGGTATGTATCTTGCTTAACTTTGTGTGAGGGAACTACCCCTTAGGATTTGGGTTGATTGTGCTATTTGTGCTATGTGGAAGACGTGTACATGAGGTGACGAGTGTATACAGGGCTATATGTGGTATTTGACCGGTTTAGGTTCTTTAGACTCCTTCCATGCCTTAATTGAATTGTCATAACATGCTACATGTTTCATTGTTAATCTACTTTTACATGTGTTAATCTACTCTTACATGTTTTATTAGACATTGTTCGCACTTGTTCTACCTCTTACTTGTTATATTTTCTCTCATATGTCTTAGTTGAAGTTGCTACTTTCCTTATTGTCTTGTTACCTCTTTATTGTTTAATTACTCTCACTTGAAATTGTTATTTCATGGAATATCTTCTTGTTGAGTTATTGGTGTTGAAGTTGTTAATTATTGAGGTATCTTTCCTTGTTGAGTATTCCTCATTCATCTTGTTGTTATTGAGATTATTGAAATCATTATGATTGAGCCATGGGCTATTTGTTGTGGAAACATTGGTATTGTTGACTTTTTTGCAAGTTGTAGCATATGTGCACTGGTGGTGCGAGTTGTGATATTGATATGACTGCAGGGGTATAAGGCTAGGGTTTGAAACGCATGCAGTGAGATAAGGTGGGCTTGATACACGTGTTGCTAGTAGGGGAGCTACTTGAAGCCATGCGGTGAGACAAGGTTGTAAAGCCCCAGAAAATTTTGCTAAGTAATTTAAGATTTCGTGGTGCCAAGGTAGGCTAATTATTTTATTTTGTGTGAAAATGAGGATTCATGATATAATGGATATCAATTGGATATGTTAATAAGCGTATAAGTCATATTATAAGTGATTTGGGGTCTAAGGAGAGGCCTAAGTCTAAGCCAAGTTGGAAAATTTCATAATAGACTAAAGTTGTAAATGAGTACGCACAAGACCTCATTTTGGAAAAGCATATCTACATTTATATAAAGTGTTGTGCGATGAACAACATATCAAATGAAAGGTCTTTAAGTCTAGTTTCCAACGCTTCAAACCATTTGTCATTCGGACACTCCTACAAGAAGTTATGACCAAATTAACAAAGCAGTGCAGAATTTTATACTACCGCGGCGCCCCATGCGGAGGTACAGAGAGCATTCAAAAACGTTTTGTGAACACATTTTTCACAACCACGGAGCCCCATGCGGCCCCCCACGTGGCGCAGCTGTACAAATATCGGGCTTTTGTTATAACCCGACCCCGTTTTAATATATAGTCTTTGGGGGCTTCATTCGGGGTCATTTTCTACTGATTTTAGAGAGAGTTGAGAGCATATAGAGAGAGAAAAAGAGAGAAGGAGCCTAGCTTCATAATCACCCATCTCTTGCTCAAGTCTTTAAGAATCAAAGAACCCAATCACATGTTCTTCATCGAAGAGGTAAGGTTCTATACATTAGACTTTAAATGGGTTATTGAGGTATGATTCTTGAGTATAATAGTATTATGTATACATGCATGTACAAATTAGATATGTGGGAAGATTGTTGAACATAAATAAGTAAAGATTGGGTTAGGGAATGAAGGAAACCTTGTAAAAGAGATTTGAAATCAAGATGCTCAACTAGTATTTGATAAAATGCTCAAATGAGCTGAAACCATGAATATTGGTGGAATGACATGAAAATGGACCTGGTGGATTGACATGAAAAGGGACGTCGCAGACTTTGTGGCTAGATGTCCGAACTGTCAGCAAGTGAAGGCCGAACATCAAAAACCTGGTGGATTGGCTCAAAGCATAGAAATTCCAATGTGGAAATGGGAGATGATCAACATGGATTTTGTGGTAGGGTTGCCACGCACTCCGCGCAAGTTCGACTCAATTTGGGTGATCGTGGATCGGCTCACGAAATTAGCACACTTGCCGGTTAAATCTACCGACACAGCGGAACAGTATGCTCATTTGTATATCAAAGAAATAGTCAGGTTGCATGGCACTCCAGTCTCAATCATTTCCAATCGAGAGGCTCAGTTCACAGCCAAGTTTTGGAAGAAATTTTAGCAGGGCTTGGGCACGCAGGTAAATCTCAGCACAACTTTCCATCCTCAAACCGACGGGCAAGCAGAGCGGACTATTCAGACTCTTGAGGACATGTTGCGTGCTTCTACTCTTGATTTCAAAGGTAGTTGAGATGACCATTTGCCACTCATAAAATTTGCTTACAACAACAGCTTCCATGCTAGTATCCAGATGGCACCATTCGAGGCACTGTATGGTAGGAGATGCAGGTCTCCCATTGGGTGGTTCGAGGTTGGAGAAGCAGAATTGATAGGTCCGGACCTCGTGCATCAGGCCATGGAGAAAGTCAAGATTATTAATGAGAGGTTGAAAACTGCTTAGAGTCTCTTCGCAGAGATTTGGAGTTCAAGAAGATGATTGGGTACTTTTGAAGGTTTCCCCCATGAAGGGCATCATGCGATTCGGGAAGAAAGGGAAATTAAGTCCGAGGTATGTCGAACCATACAAAATCATTCAGAGGATTGGTCAGGTGGAATACAAGCTCGAGCTGCCACCCGAGATGTTGTTGGTACATCCGGTCTTTCATGTGTCTATATTGAAGAAGGTAGTGGGAGATCCGTACGCTATTGTGCCAATTGAAGCTATTGAGGTTAATGAAGAACTATCTTATGAAGAAATTCCAGTTGCCATTCTTGATAGGCAAGTCCAGAAATTGAGAAATAAGGAAATTGCTTCTATAAAAGTGTTACGGCGGAACCAGCAGGTTGTGAAAGCCACTTGGGAAGCCGAGGAAGAAATGAGAAAGAAGTACCCACATTTGTTTGAATAGTTATGTAATAGCTTTTATGCATTTGGTTCCTATGAACTCTTATCTTTTAATTTGATCTATGTTAAACTATTCCATTTTGGTTATATATATTGCCTATGCGGCCATGGTTGGTGTTGTACAAGTTATGTTATGTCTATGGAACATGTATATGCTATTATGATATGTATATGGGACCCTCTGACAGGTGGATAGTCCTAGTTACAAAGGAAACTCTGGAGGAGTTAGCCAAATTCAGGGCAATTGATATATTTCATGATGTGAAAAAGCTTAAGTTACATAAGGATGACTAATGAATGAACCTTTATCCTCATTCGAGGACGAATGATCTTAAGCGGGGGAGAATGTAAAGCCCCGAAAATTTTGCTAAGTAATTTAAGATTTCATGGTGCCAAGGTAGGCTAATTATTTTATCTTACGTGCAAATAAGGATTCATGATATAACGGATATCAATCGGATATGTTAATAAGTGTATAAGTTATATTATAAGTGATTTGGGGTCTAAGGAGAGTCCTAAGTCTAAGCCAAGTTAGAAAATTTCATAATAGACTAAAGTTGTAATTGAGTATGCACAAGACCTCACTTTGGACAAGCATATCTCCATTTATATAAGGTATTGTGCGATCCACAACCTATCAAATGAAAGGTCTTTGAGTCTAGTTTCCAACGCTTCAAACCGTTCATCAGTCGAACACTCCTACCAGAAGTTATGACCAAATTACCAAAGCAGCGCAGAATTTTACACTACCGCGGTGCCCCATGCATCGCGCCTGTGGGGAGGTACAGAGAGCATTCAAAAACGTTTTCTGAACACATTTTTCACAACCGCAGCACCCCATGCGGCGCCCCATGTGGCGCAGCTGTACAAATATCGGGCTTTTGTTATAACCTGACCCCATTTTAATATATAGTCTTTGGGGGCTTCATTTGGGGTTATTTTATACTATTTTAGAGAGAGTTGAGAGCATATAGAGAGAGAAAGAGAGAGAAGGAGCCTAGCTTCATAATCACCCATCTCTTTCTCAAGTCTTTAAGAATCAAAGAACCCAATCACATGTTCTTCATCGAAGAGGTAAGGTTCTATACATTAGACTTTAAATGGGTTATTGAGGTATGATTCTTGGGTATAATAGTATTATGTATACATGCATGTACAAATTAGATTTGTGGGAAGATTGTTGAACATAAATAAGTAAAGATTGGGTTGGGGAATGAAGGAAACCTTGTAAAAGAGATTTGAAATCTAGCTGCTCAACTAGTATTTGATAAAATGCTCAAATGAGCTAAAACCATGAATACCTTCCTAATTTGTGCTCAATTTTGTTATGTCTAAAGTAGATTGGGATTGCTAGAATTTCCGGAATGTCATAGTAACTTAAGGAAATCTTAAACAAGGTATGTATGGCTAAAAACCCCCTCCTTTTAGAAATTGAGCATCCATGGTGCTCGTGCAAATGTTATAAGCCCGAAATTTGATTGATGTGGTACTTGTTATGTCAAATAAATTGATGTTGCGAAAATGTATGTGGAAGATACTTCTCCATGTGTTTAGTGTGTTATTCTTTGTAAATCGAGGATGTGTGGAAAAACATGAGCTATGTGCTAAATGCCTAAATGTCAAGTCAAGGTTACATTGTGATTAATATACCGAACTAGATGAATTTGTCTCTATGTTTATAACTTAAATTGCTTTTGTATGTGCCTATGATCCTAAATGGAAAGATAAATGTTGAAAATGAGAATAATGCAAAATGTGAGTTATGGAATGTGGTAATTGTGCCCCCAAGTGCCGAGAAACTTATTCATGTGAATCCAAAGATTAAAGTGAGATGATTAACGGAAAAGGGTAACGTCTTGGTAAGACGGCTTAGCCGATCGGGCCGTGATCGGACGTCATGTTATACACACATGGTGGTAATGTATTGATAATTAAAACTAAAAAGTGAGAATGAAATAAGAGTAACGTCTTGGTAAGACGGCTTAGCCGATCGGGCCGTAATCGGACTCCGCTCAAGGAAGCGGTGGTTATGTGTATGATGATGCAATGATAAGGAATGCCTCAACAAAAAATTTCAGAAATTATGTGAAAAATATGTGAACCTCTTATATTATTGATGTGATGCTTATTTGAAGCTTTATTGTCCTTATGATTTCTTTTACTCTTGTATGGTTGTTTTTTCTAACTGGATGGTGTTTAGTTATACATACTAGTACTATTCCATGGTACTAACGTCCCTTTTACCGGGGCCACTACATTTTTTAAATGAATGTAGGTGGCTCCATAACGGATAGTGCCGATCGCGCATAGCAGAGCATCCTCCTCTCAAAATCTTGGTGAGCCCCTTTCTCCTTCAAGGGTGTTATGTTGTACATCTTTTGCTATAGATATCCACTTTTGAGGTATAGCCAGGGCCTTGTCGCCGGCATTATCATACTTGTCTTTCGCATCCTTAGAGGCTCCGTAGACATATGTGTGAGTTATGTACGGGTGTTGGATGGGTCTACGAACTATGTTGTAATTCTAGCTCTCGCTTCTCTAAAGTGTAATTGTATGGATTCTTGGAAACTTAACTACGGTTTAAGGTTGTGATATAAAATGAACTAACCGTGTTGAATGTACTATCTTTCCTATTGTCTTAATAAATGAAAGCATGACTTCCTTATTCATATTGAGATGGGTAGAAAGTGTTTGATAAGACTTGCTCAGTTGGGTTCACTCGATTGAGCACCGATCGCGCCTCCCGAGATTGGGGCGTGACAAAGGTGGGCTAAAACACATGAGCTATTTTGGGAAAATGATTTTCAAAACTAAATGTAAACCTCACATGGTGATATAAGGAAATATTTTGATTGACATTGTAAAATATGAATACGAGGTGGTACCTCAATTGTGATTCTTGCTGTACTTTCCATGTTAAAAAGGCTTGTTGGTTGAACAGTTCTTGTTGTTTCTTCATTGTTTTACTTGTAGTTATCCGTATTTATCTTCCTGTTGTTTCATCATGTGTTTACTCCTAGTTATTTTGACTGCTTAAATTTCCGTTGTTAGTCTACATTATTGAACTGTTTACTTGTCATTTACTTCTTCGTTTCCCATAGATTATGCTATACTATGTTCAGCTTTTTTTCTCCTAGTAGGTTTCTTGACCTGGCCTTGTTACTACTCTACTGAGGTTAGGCTTGATACTTATTAGGTACCATTGTGGTGTACTCATACTACACTTTTGTACTTTTTTGTGCAGATCTAGGTGCATCTGTTCGGTGCTCACAGGCCTGGGAGTCACCTTCCGCATTTCTCTTATTACTGTTATTCCTTTATTCGGGCAATGATCTGTATTTAAGATATTAATACTTTTCTGTATAGCTTATGACTTAGTCTCATTAGGTTTTGGGAGATATTGTATTTTGGTCCATTACCGAGATCCTTATGAGACTTATCAGTTTATATCTTGTTTTAATCGTTACCTTGTTTCTTTTTATCTCGTTTGTTAGGCTTACCTAGTCTTAGAGACTAGGTTCCATCACGACATCTTAAGGTGGGAAGTAAGGGTCGTGACAAGTTGGTTTGTGATTGCCTGTGCATCGTGTTTGCGTGGTTTTCACTGCATTCGTGTAGGGTATTTTTGAGGGAGCACCAGGTTTTGCTTCGCGAACGCGAGGCTTGGACCGCATTAACGAAGGGTAGTGCTAGGCAAAATCATTTAAGTTATAATTTTAAGATTTTAGCCCATTCTCTCATATTTTGAACCTTAGACTTGGAGAGGGGCGATTTTTGAAGGAGACCTTCGTACAAGACTTTGGAGTAAGTGATTTCTACTCATCTTTGAGATTATTTCAAGAATCTACATGAATTATTGACACCTAAAATATGGAATTTTGAGGGAAATTTGGGGGGTTTTCCTACAACTTAAGAGAGTGGAAATTGGGAATTTGGGAGTTAATTTGGACTTGGTATTGGAATCTAATCATATATTTGGACCCGTGGGGTTATGAATAGTTGGAATCTACCCCTTTGGCTCGGGTTTTGAGCATATAGGTTCGGGTTGACTTTTGTTGACTTTTTGGAAATTGAATAAAGATCAAATTTTTATTGTTTGGAATTGGTTCCTATGGCTTTGTTTGATATTATTGAGTTATTTTTGGCTAGATTTGATCCATTCGGAGGCCGATTTGGGAGGCAAGGGATTTTAATCTCACATGTTTGAGGAAAGTATCTTGCCTAAGCTTGGTTTGAGGTTAATTTCCCCGCTGACTATGGTATTTGATATAGTTGGAGGTGACACACGTGTGATGTGACGAGCGTATATGCGTACCATGGTTGTTTACGATCCGGTAGACTTTAGGCTTTTATGTGCCTTTTTTTGCTATCATACCTCCTTGTTACCATATTGTATCTACTTGTATGACTACTTGAGCTATTATTCATTATATAAATTATGTCTAGGCTATGTGTTTATCCATTTGAGACAAGATAGAGATATTTTACTATGTTAAGCTATTTTCCATTATTGTAGTCATGTTTTTCATTTATGGTATTATATCCATGTGTAATATCACTATCTTTGTACACTTCTTATATGCTATCTCACATGTTGTTAGTGTCCTTACTTTTGTGACATGGGTTTGAGCGAATTTCTGGCATGTTGGTATAATCCATGCAGTATATTAATTTTAATACTATGAGATGTTGGCATACTGAGATTTGAGCAGATTAATGATAGAACTTGGGCCATATAGCTATGTCGATATTGACGGTGAGGTGACGTGTATGCCCGACCCTATATTGGGCTGAGTGGTATTGATTGTGAGGTGATGCATGCGCCAGGCCCCATATTGTACTTAATGATGATTATTGTTGACTTCTGATCCGATCAACGCTTGGGCTAAAATCTGCCCCTCAGGAGTCAGGTGATAATCCATGTTACTTTGGGCCCTATGTACAGAAACTTGATACGTGCTTGGAGAGGGGCTTACACCAGACACCCGTACAATATTGAGTGTGTGTGCATGTGCTGATCGTGTAGTATTCACGCCAAGCTCTATGTATATGCTGTGATTTGGTATACTTGATGATTAAACTAAAATGTAGTCGATTTTGGCACGTATACTTGTAATGCAGGCATAAGGTTGTATTTGTTTCCTTATTCTAATTAGTACTTAATATCTCTATATGATGTTAAGAACTTGGAATCATAATCAAATTGATAAATCCATGTCTAGATGATTCCTGTGGAAACTTTATGCCTTAATAGTTATACTTATAAAGCATGTTTTTTTTTTCTCATTTTACTGTGAAAAGGTTGAATTTGATATTACTTGAGCTACTTTTCATTTTGCCATTTTTATATTGTTATTGCTATTGTTGGCTATTGAAAATGAATATTGAACCTTGCCAAGCTCGTCGCTGCTTTCAGCCCGAAGTTAGGCTTGTTACTTATTGAGTACATGAAATTGGTTGTACTCACACTACACTCTACACTTTATGTGTAGATCCAGGTGCTTTTGATAGAGGTGATTGCTAGAGGGCGACATCTGTCTTTGTTAGAGACTCTGAGGTAGCACATTTGTTCCATTCACATGGCTTGAAGTCCCTTTTCTTATTTCATGATTATTACTGTTTAGTCATTCAAACAATATTTTATTTTGTTCAGATCTTTTACTTATTATTCTATAAAGATCATGTACTCAATTATACCAAAATTTGGGATGGTTTTCAGTTGTACCATTGTTTGACTTTAGTTATTCATATTATTCCGTATTTGAGACTATTTAATACTAATATTTAAGTTTATTTATGCACATTGTTTGTTGGTTTTCCTAGCAAGTGGTGTTAGGCGCCATCACGTTTGTGGATTTTGGGTCGTGACAAGTTGGTATCAGAGTACTAGGTTGCTTAGGTCTCACGAGTCACGAGCAAGTTTAGTAGAATCTTGTGGATCGGTATAGAGATGTCTCTACTTATCTTTGAGAGGCTGCATGACTGTTAGGAAATTTTCTCTTTCTTTTATTCTTTGTCGTGCAGATTTGTTTATCTCTACGTTTGAATCCTTGCTCTACTATTCTCTCACAGATGGTGAGGACACGATCATCTTGTGCAGCTGAGCAGGAGCCAGTAACCCAGGACAGGGTTATGAGAGGCTGAGGCCAAGGCATGAGTAGGGGTGGAGCATGCGTTGCCGCTATTAGGGGCCCTTCTCGAGCTGCTGCTATAGAGCCACCAGTAGCTCATTTTGAGGAGCACGTCCATGATTATGTTGACTAAATGTAGCAGCTCAGATTCCCCATGGTTTATTTGTTTCTCAAGCTATTTAGGATTCTTTGGTCTGTATAGTTGCATTGTTAGAGAGTTTGGCTTAGGCTAGGCATTTCCTACTGTACTAGCTACTTCTCAGGTAGGGAAAAGATGTCATGACCCAAAATTACACCTAGTTGTGATGGAACCTAACCCCAACATGCTAGGTAAGCCAATAAGTAAATAAATAACTCGAAAGAAAATCATTCATAATCAATAGATAAAATGACAAAAATGCATACAACTATCACAAGGACTATATATACCACATACGTTAGAAGTTTATATAAGCAAAAATGAAGGCCTAAACTACCATGAACAAATGGAATCTTGTATGAGGAAGATAAGCAAAACTTCAACGCTAGCCTTCATCATCTACAGTAGCTCATCTTTAAGATCTGCATGCATGGTGCAGAAGTGTAGTATGAGTACAACCGACTACTTGTACTCAGTAATGGTCTTGAATAATCTCGGTGAAGTAGTGATGATGTTTTTAAGTCAAAAGATACTCACTTGACATAACATGTATAGCTCAATAACATGTACAATATATAGGAATATCCAAAGAGACAGTCATAGAACAACATATATCATTAACAAAGGTGCACAACTAGGGTAAAGGCAGTAAATAAGTTTTGCCAATTAAACAGATCCAGAAAATACAACTTGCACCAATGTCGCTCACTAAGAGACATGCACCAAGTATTAGTTTCTAAATACCATGTTTATGAGACTAATGTTTCAATATACGATGATAACTCTCTTTTTACATCAATCCGATGCACCACTATCAAATCAACAAAATGTGATATATTTACTCAACATAGGTAAAATCCATCTTGACAATCAAATAATAATAGAGGCATAGAATAACATGTAATATGCAACATGCAAATATGTAAAATGTATGTGCATGATGAATAATGCCACCCTTATACCGTCACATGAATATCAATAGTTAAATGCTACCCTTATACTCCACACAACATCAATAGTGAGATGCCACCATTATACTCTACATAACATCAACAGTGAAATGCCACCTTTATAATTTGCACATCATAATTAATCAGAACAATCATGGTACCACAATCCTCATGTACTCCATCAAGAAAGAAACATGAGAGGGCGACCCTTGGGGGATGGATCCATACCGACACGCCGCATGATATAAAGCCTCGTACATAACAATAGGCGCACAACAAAGACCTCTTGCCCTAACAATAACAATATCATCATCACTGCACGACAAAGGCCTTGTGCCACAATAATAGTTGCATGGAAAAGATCTCATGCCCTAACAATAACAATATCACAATATTTTCGTGGCAAAAACCTCGTTCTGTCACCTTGGTCAATATATGAAAACCATATACAGTGATGTATGCATATAAATAGGAAAAATAAGCATGTGTGATGCACGTGGATTGAGAAATAACCATGCATAGATGTGTGCATGTACACAAGGGATGATCCCTATATAGCATGTATGTCTATATGTACGTATGACCACTAGCCCAACATGTAATACGTCATCCAAATAATCATCATGTCCCAAATGTAATGACCCGACCAGTCATTTTTCTTTCTAGATCCCCATTCCCCTAATTAAGACTCGCCATATGTGTTTTTACTATTTTATGACTTGCGGGGATGATTAGTTTGGGTTTGGAAGGGTTTGGGTTGAAATTAGAACAACTAGATCCTTAATAATGGCTTAAAAATGGTTATGTTTAACTTGAGTCAACATTTTGAGAAAACAACCTCGGAACCAATATTTGATGATCCTAATAGGTTTGTATGATAATTTTGAACTTGAGCGTATGTTTGGATCGGGTTTAGGATGACCCAGAAGCGTTTCAGCACATAAAGTTGGAAGTTGGCGCATTGAAGGTTTTTCAAGTTCCTTCAATTTGGTTTGAAGTAGGTTTTGGTGTTATCGGGGTCCGTTTGGGATTCCAAGCCTGAGAAAAGTTCTATATGATGATTTCTGACTTGCACACAAAATTTTCTATCATTTCGGGAAGTTTAAGTATGATTCGGCATGTTCGGAGTAAGTTGGAAGAACTTGAAGTTCATAAGTTAACTTCGATTTGGTTTGGAGTGCAATTCTTAGTTTAGATGTTGTTTTACATTTTTCGAGGGGGCGAGCGAGTCCGTTTTATATTTATGAACTTGTTGTTATGTTTGGGTGAGGCCCCGGGGGCCTAGGATGCTATTCGGACAATGCGCGAACCATGTTTGGACTTGGAACCATGGCTGAAGCAGTAGCCGTTTCTGGTCCAATTGCACCTGCGTGGAGCTAGCTGCGGGTGTGAGCTTGAATAAGTGAGCCAATGTCCATAGATGCATCCTGGTGTGGAGTGCCCAGTGGTCGCAGAAGCGAGGCAGGAACCACACTTGCGATGGCGCTGGTGCGAAGAAGTCGATTGCAGAAGTGGGAGGGTTCGCAGGTGCGAGTCATGTGCCGCAAAAGCGAAGTTTTGCCCACATAAGCGATCGTGGCAGACTTGGGCATAGTCCACACCTATGATGTTTTGTCAGCAGAAGCGGAGCCGCAGGTGCGACAGTACGATTGCAGGTGCGAAACCACTGAAGGCAATGAGGTTCATTTAATGTCGGGACTTAGGCTATTTTAATTCATTTCTTTCACCTGTTGGTTGATTTTTAAGTTCTTTTATGAGGGTTTTCACCTAGCTATTGAAGGTAAGTAATTTCTACCCAATATATGTTTAATACATAGATTTTAGGTAGATTTTAAAATGTAAAATTGTGAAAATTATGGGTTTAGTTGAAAAACCCAGATTAACCAAATGATTATGGAATTGGATAAAAATTGTATATTTGAGTTCGTGAGGTTGTGGGTAACATTTATCTTTGAAAATATTTCGGAATTCGGGTACATGGGCCCTTAGGTGTATCTTGGTGTGTATTACTTGTATGGGAAGCTACGTACGCACGATGTGACAAGAGTCTGTTCTTAGTTATATTCCATGATATGTCCGGGTAGTCTTAGATCCACATTATGCTTAAATTGTAGTATTGTGTTTAATAGGTATATCAATTGTCTTGAATATAGCTGAGACTAGGGATTTTAAAGTTGCAAATTTTTTATTTAGATTTCTTATTTTTGGAATAACTAAGAAATACATAATAACTTTGAGAAACCAATGTTCTCTTTTGTCGCAAGTACTTCTGTGAGCAATGTAAACTTCTCTACTCTCATGGGAGCGGGCCGATCACCTCGGTAGTAAAATAGATGCATCTATGATTCGTGCTGTTTGATCCTCGGCAGTGCACATTGTATCTTGGATCGGGCCGTACGACCCAGCATAAATCGTGCGTGATAATACTCAGAGCCCTATTACACTTTATATCATTTTATGGCTTGAGAGGTTACAATTTATTAAATGACCAAAAAATTGTGGAAGTTATTAGGTGATAATTGGAGACTTTTAAATGGATTATCAGTTAAAGAATCATTTACTCACTGCTTGCTATGGTGCTATTACTATTATTCACTTACTCCCTACCTATTCAGAATTTCTGTATTTTATTATTGGCCCATAGTAATTGTCGATGTTGACCCCTCGTTACTACTTCTTCGAGGTTAGATTAGATACTTACTATATACATATTGTTTTTGTACTCATGCTACACTTCTACACAAATTGTGTAGGATCTGAGGTAGGTGCATCTTGCAGTCAGTCAGGCGCGCACCCCCGTTACCCCGAGGCTTAGTGGTGAGCTTCTCTCTAAGGCCATTCTGCAGCACCCACAGTTTCTCTTTTGTATTTACTGTCTGTCTACCTTATTTCAGATTGTAGCTTAGTGTTTTGTATATTATACTAGTTGCACATACACTTGTGACACTAGGTCTTGGAAACATGCTAGCAGACACTTTATGGCTTTTGAGCAGTTATTTCAATGCATTTACTCTTTCACTAGTTTCCGCTTTACTTTATTAAATTTTCCACTTCTCATTTACTTAATAAATAAAAAATCAACTACTTTGAAATTATTAAAAAGAATAGATACATGGCTAATTCACCGTTGGCTTTCCTGGCAGCGATGTTGGGCGCCATCACGGCCTATAAGAGAAATTGGGTCGTGATAACATGGTATTAGAGCACTAGGTTCACGTAGGTCTCATAAATTATGAGCATGCCTAATAGAGTCTTACGGATCGGTGCGGAGACGTCCTTAATTATCTTTGAAAGGGTATAGGTTGTTAGGAAACTTCTCTTTCTTCATCTCCTATCGTGCAGTTAATGTTGTGCTAAATATCTTTTTCTTATTCTTTCACAGATGGCGAGAACACACGCGATAGGTTTACCCAAACATGAAGGAGCTGATCCCCCTGTTACTAGAGGCTGAGAGAGGGCTCCAGCTTGTGGTAAAGGACGAAGGAATCCTAGAGTTGCTCCAGTTGTGCCACCAGTGGAGGATCCTGTTATTGAGGAGCAGGGTGAGGTAACTGCAACAGAGCCAGCCATAGTGGATTTCATGTCTTCACTGGGATTCTAGGAGGTCATGGGCCGTATGCTGCGGTTCATGGATTCTATGACAGAGGATGGTGTATTTCCAGCAGACCCAGCCACATCTTAGGCGGGAGGGGGAGCATAGACCCCTACTACTCAGGATCCAGGGCATGCAGCTGCTGTATATCAGATACCGAGAACGCTACCCTTGGGTGGAGCTCAGCAAATTACAACAGCTATACTTGAGCCCAGACCAGCTGCGACCGACGAGCCGCATAAGCTATTAGATAAATGGGCTAGGCTACATCCTCCTTCTTTTGGAGATGAGCGACGTGAGGACCCTAAGACTTTATTGATTATTGCAGGGACAACTGCACAACATGAAGATATTGGAGTCCCACGAGGTGGACTTTACCACTTTTCAACTGGAGGGAAGGGCCCGTAGATGCTGGTAGTCCTATCTTCTCGACAAACCAACAGGTTCTCCTCTTAGAGGGAAGAGTTGCAATTTCAGTTAGAGTAGCTCCAATAGGTTAGATATCGGTGACCGACTATGAGGCAAGATTTTCTAAGTTGTCTCGCCATGCATTTATGATACTCCCCACCGATGCAGAGAGGGTGCAGAGGTTTGTTGCGGGTTTTCACTCTGGTATCCAGGCTACTATGGCCGGAAAGGTTGAGATGGTGACTTCTTATGAGCTGGTTGTAGAGATAACTCGGAGGATCGATGATGTTTGTCAGCGAAACCAAGAGCAAATGTCACGGTTTCGATATTCTGGAGGGTTAAGTGGTGCTCCGTCTGGGGGAAGAGGTTAGTTTATGAGGGGTCAGTCTAGCAAGCCCACATATCCAGCACTGTCGCCTCCTCGGGGTGCTCCAGTGCGGCCCTATTTTAGTGCCATTTTAGAGAGCTCCTACCGTCCACTAGCTATTCAAGGTTCCTCCAGTGGGAGTTAAGGTCCCTATAGTCAAACTTAGGGTCAGTCATTTTTCGCATTGAGAGGTCGTTTCGAGTGCGAGGATATTGGCCACATGAAGAGGTTTTATCCAAGGCTTCAGGGCTAGGCAGTACAATAGCGTCATTATCCTATGATTACAACACCATCTACTACACCAGTCGTTTAGCTGCCCAGATGCGAAGGGCAGGTGGGTAGGAGCCATCCTAGAGATGGAGGCCAGTTAGGTGGCGCTCCAGCTAGGTTCTATGCTTTTCCAACCAGACCAAATGTAGTAGCCTCAGATGCCGTGATCACATGTGTTATTTCTATTTATGTTAGGGATGCTTCGGTACTATTTGATCTAGGGTCTACATATTCATATGTTTCAGCTTTGTTTTCTCATTTTCTGGGTGTTCCTCGTGAGTATTGGGTACTCCTGTATATGTGTTCATGCTAGTGGGAGATTCTGTTGTTGTTGATCGGATCTATCGGTCCTGTAACATGACTTTCTGTGGTTATGAGACTAGAGCGGATATTCTGTTGCTTGAGATATGACCGACTTTGGGATCATCCTGGGCATGGACTAGTTGTCTCCATATCATGCCATCCTTGATTGCCATGCCAAGACTATTACCTTGGCGATGCCAAAGTTGCCTAGATTGGAGTGGAAGGGTTCATCTGTCAATGCATCTAGTCAGGGTATCTCTTTTATGAAGGCTCGACACATGGTCGAGAAGGGTTATTTTGCTTATATAGATTATGTTTGGGATACAATTGCAAAGACTCCAGGAATTTATTCAGTGCCCATTGTCCGGGAGTTCTCCGATGTGTTTCCATCACTACCAGGCATACTACCAAATCGTGATATCGATTTTTGTACTGATTTGGATCAAGTTACCCAGCCTATCTCTATTCCGCTATACCGCATGGATCTAAAGAGTTGAAGGAGTTGATGGAACAACTTGAGGAGTTCCTAGCAAATGGGTTTGTCAGACTGAGTGTGTCGCCTTAGGGGGCACTAATGTTGTTCATAAAGAAGAAATATGGGACTATACGAATGCGCATTGATTACCGCCAGTTGAACAAAGTTACGATTAAAAACAAGTACCCATTGCCACTTATTGATGATTTGTTTGACCAGTTGCAGGGTGCCAAGGTGTTCTCTAAGATCGACTTGAGGTCGGGGTATCATCAATTGAAGATTTGTGATTTGTATGTTCCAAAGATGACTTTTCGAACTAGATATGGCCACTATGAGTTTCTAATGATGTTCTTCGGCTTGACTAACGCCCCGACGACATTGACGATTTGATGAACAGGGTATTTAGGCCATATATTGACTCATATGTCATTGTCTTCATTGATGACATATTGATCTACTCACATAGCATGGAGGAGCACGAGCAACATTTGAGAGTGGTGCTTCAGACCTTGCGGGAATACTATATGCTAAGTTCTCCAAGTGCGAGATTTGGTTAGATTCTGTGGCATTATTGGGACATGTTGTATCAGGTGAGGGTATTAAGGTAGATCCCAGGAAGATCGAGGAAGTTGAGAGCTGGCCTCATCCTACCACGGCGATCAAGATCAGGAGCTTCTTAGGATTAACAGGTTATTATCGCCGGTTTGTGGAAAGCTTCTCATATATTACAACACCTTTGACAAGATTAACCCAGAAGGTTGCTCCATTCTGATGGTTCGATGATTGCGAGGCGAGATTTTAGAAGCTCAAGACCGCATTGACTTCAACAACGGTGTTAGTATTGCCTTCCGGATAAAGGATGCATACTGTGTATTACGACACTTCATGCATTGGACTAGGTTGTGTATTGATGCAGAGAGGCGAGTTATTGCATACGATTCACGTTAGCTGAAGCCCCATGAGAATAATTACCCCGTGCACGATTTGGAGTTCGCCGCGATAGTTCATGCTCTCAAGATATGGAGGCATTATCTTTATGGGGTGTCCTTTGAGGTTTACACCGATCATCACAGCTTGCAACATTTGTTCAAGCAGAGGAATCTCAATTTGAGGCAGTAGGTGGATTGAGTTACTAAAAGGATTATGATATTACCATCTGATGTTTTAGACTTCAATACCACACAAGAGGGGGAAGAGGGTGATTTGTGTGGTACCCAATTTTCGCTTAACTTGATTATAGAAGGACCTAGTTCTTCTATGTGTTCCAACTACTACTATTTCGAAATGATAAGTACAACACAGAGATTTTACGTGGAAAACACCTAGCTCAAAAGGTGAAAAAACCACGACCTACCTTCCAGTAGGATTTTCCCAAACTCTCCACTAAAATCACTGAGCTAAAAACTGCATTTTCAAAAACTCTTTTGTAAACCTAGGATTAACTCTAATCCCGTTGTGGCACACAACCTCAACTGTTGCAACAACTTCAAGTTAACTCTAACTTGAAAACTCTAAGTACCTAATACAATTGCTTCTAAATAAGCTTAAAGGTACAATGTAAAATCACCTACTACAATTGAATTAGAATAAAAGATAGACACTTGAAACTGGTTCTTCTATCTGGTTCAAGTAGCTTCAGGATTGCACGCTTGAATCACACATAAATTGCTTGCAAAATTGCCTTGCTATTTTGCTATCAATCACGTTTAACTTCTGCTTATGTGCATTACCTGTAACAGAGAACAACACTAATATTTAAGGTGTTAGTAATTAGAGATTGACTGGGATACAGATGCTACTCTTCTATGGTAGAAGAGTTCTAGTTGATCTCATAATCTAACTCTATCCCCTTCCTAAACTGTGTTCTCTTTGTGTAAGGAGTCTTTCTCTCCTTATCCAATATGTAACCTTTTCGATCAGATTAGGAGATATTACTTCTGATAAGTTAGATTTATCTCCTTCACGTGCATCTCACATGTTTGGGTTGATCACGACTGTGCTTCACAAGATGGACCTGGTCCATGTCTGAGTTCTTTTGTCAGTCTTCAAAACTTCACATTTACTTGGGCCAACACCATCCTTTATCATCCAGGCAAGGCGAATGTGGTTGCGGATACCTTGAGCAAAAAGGCTGAGATTATAGGTTATTTGGCATTCATTTCAGCACAGGAGAGGCCATTGGCTTGGGACATTCAGTCCTTGGCTAACAGACTTATGAGGTTGGATATTTCAAAGACCAATTGAGTTCTTGCATGTGTCGTCGCTCAATATTCATTATTCGATCAGACCAAGGCTCTTCAGTTCGATGATCCACACTTGTTGGTTATTAGAGAGACGCTACTACATGGTGGTGAAAAGGAGGTTTTTATCGGTGAGGATGTTGTTCTGCAGCTCCAGAGTCGCCTATGTGTTCCTAATGTTGATGGCTTGAGGGAGAAGATTCTAGAGGAGGCACATGATTCTCGGTATTCTATCCATTTAGGTGCTGCAAAGATGTATTGCAACCTGAGGTAGCATTATTGGCGATGATGGATGAAGAAGAACATAGTTAGGTATGTGTCCAGCAGGTCAAGTATGAGCACCAGAGGCCAGGTGGCCTACTCCGACAGATGGTTATACTTGAGTTGAAATAGGACCGTATCACTATGGACTTGGTAGATGGTTTTCCGTGAACCTTGATGAAGTTTGATACAGTTTGGGTCATTGTGGACAGGTTGACTAAATCGGCACACTTCATTCCGGTTGTGACTACATATTCTTCAGAGAGATTAGCCCATATTTAAATTTAGGAGATTGTTCGGTTGCATGAGGTGCCTATTTTCATCATATCAGATAAAGGCCCTCAGTTTACTTTGCATTTCTAGAGGGCAGTATAGAGTGAGTTGGGGACTCGGGTAGAGCTTAGCACAGCCTTTCATTCGCAGACCGACAGATAGCTGGAGAGGACGTTTCAGATCTTGGAGGATATTCTCAGAGCATGTGTGATTGACTTTGAAGGGCAGTGGGAAAGATTCTTGCCCTTGGCCGAGTTTTCTTACAACAACAGTTATCAGTCCAGCATCAAGATGGCTCCATTTGAGGCCTTGTATGGTTGGCGATGTCGGTCGCCCATCAGATGGTTTGAGCCTTGCGAGGCTAAGTTATATGGTACTGACTTGGTGAGAGATGCCTTGGAAAAGGAAAAGCTGATTCAGGAGCGACTTCGCACAGAACAATCCAGGTAGAAGAGTTACGCAAATCAGAAGGCGCGTGATTTATCATTTATGGTGGGCGAGAAGGCTCTCCTGAAAGTCTCACCAATGAAGGGGATAATTTAAGGTATTGAGGAGAGTTAGGGAGGTTTCTTACGAGCTTGCTTTGCCTCCTAGTCTATCAAGAGTTCATCCGGTTTTCCACGTGTTGATGCTCCAGAAATATCATGCCGACATGTCGCATGTGTTAGACTACAACATGGTTCAGCTAGATGAGAGCCTGGGTTATGAGGAGGAGCCAATTGCCATTCTTGACAGGTAGGTTCGCCAATTGACATCCAAGAAGATTTTTGTGGTAAAGGTTCAGTGGAGGGGTCAACTAGTGGAGGAGTTGACTTGGAGACTGAGGAGGACATGCAAAGCAGATATCCACAATTATTCAGCACTCCAGTTATGATCCTAGACCCGTTCGAGGACGAACGTTTGTTTAAGAGATGGAGAATATAACGACCCGGCCGATCATTTTGCTTACTAGATCCTAGTTCCCTTAATTAAGACTCCCCATATGTTCTTTTACTACTTTATGACTTACAGGGATGGTTAGTTTGGGTTTGGAAAGGTTCGGGCTGAAATTGGAACAACTAGTTCCTTAATAATGGCTTAAAAATGGTTATGTTTGAATTGAGTCAATGTTTTGAGTAAACGACCTTGAAACCGGGATTTGACAATCCTTGTAGGTTTGAATGATGATTTTGGACTTGGGTGTATGTTTAGATCAGGTTTAGGATGACCACGAAGCGTTTCAACACATAAAGTTGGAAGTTGGCGCATTGAAGGGTTTTCAAGTTCCTTAAATTTGGTTTGATGTAGGTTTTGGTGTTATCTCGAGGCCCGTTTGGGATTCCGAGCCTGGGAATAGTTTATTATGGGTTTTTAACTTGCACACAAAATTTGGTGTCATTCCGGGTAGTTTAAGTACGATTCGGTGCGTTCGGGGTAAGATGGAAGAACTTGAAATTCATAAGTTAAATTCAATTTGGTTTGGAGTGCATTTCTTAGTTTTGATGTAGTTTTACGTGTTCTTTGGGGTCGATGTCACGTCCCCAAATCTACCAAGTCGTGATGGCACCTATCGTGGTACTAGGCAAGCCGACACACTAACAAAACCAACCAATATTTCCATTTTTAATATAAATTCGAATCTATTTAACAATAAACCTTCATAAAGGGATTAAGTCAAAACAACACTGCGGAAAGAAAGCCCGACATCGGGGTGTCACTAGTCATGAGCATCTACAAAGGACTGCCCGATAACACTAAGACATATACAGACTGTAAAATAACTAATAACAATTTATAGGAAGACATGAGGGAGAAACCCAAGGATGTGATCACCGTACAACTACCTTACTAACTCCAGCACATCCTCGACGGATGAAAACAACACTCACTAGCACGTCCACTAATCCCTGGATCTACACACAAGGTGCAGGGAGTAATGTGAGTACACCAACTCAGTGAGTAATAAAGGTAAATAGATACTGAGCAGTAGTGACGAGAATTAAAATATATATAGTTCATATCACGAAATCTTAGTAGAATACAACAGGCTTCTAAATCAGTATATGAATCATATCATCTCGTTAAAAAGTCCAGTTTTCGGTAAAAATCAATTGAAGATATGTAAAATCCATTTAAAACATCTTTCAGCAGTTTTCAAACAAAGTGATGAAACAACGAGTAAGAATGATGAAAACATAGTCGGCCCCTGGGGAAAAACTCACTCGTATACAGCCCCTCGGGCAATCATCACTGTCACTCATATACAGACCCTCGGGCATACCTCACAATCACTCGTAAATAGCTGCATGGGCATACCATGAATCAAGAACAGCCCCTTGGGAAAAACATCATATCACTCACTCAGGGTACCCGCGCTCACTGGGGGTGTGCAAACTCCAAAGGGGCTCCTACAGCCCAAACGTTATATCACACACACACACACACACACACACACACACACACACACACACACACACACACACACACACACACACACACACACACACACACACACACACACACATATATATATATATATATATATATATATATATATATATATATATATATATATTGCTATGGCGTGCAACCTGATCCATAAATATATAATCCTCACAATCAGGCCCTCGGCCTCTCTCAGTCATCAACCTCACAAGCCACTCGAGCTATCAGTAAAAACAGGGTGCTCAGCCCAAAATATCATTTTTATGCATCAAAAACGGAGTAATGAGGACTGAGTTATGAAATCAGTAAAACATAGCATGACTGATTACACGTCTTAAATCAAAACAATGAGGAAATAATAAGAAAAGGCCCCTAAGGGTCAAAACAGCTATGGCACAAGGCCCAATATGACATTCAGCCCAATTTACAGGAAATTCTTTCTAAATCACATAAGTATCAAACAAATAGTTTCAGTCAAATACGCAACTACATAGTTGCTACGGGACAGACCAAGTCACAATCCCCAATGGTGCACGCCCACGCGCCCGTCACCTAGCATTTGCATCACCTCACAATAGTGAAACGATGTGAAATCTGGGGCTTCAAACCCTCAGGACAAGATTTACAATCATTACTTACCTCAAATCGGACAAAACTCTAACCCGCGATGCTCTTGCCTCTCGACTCGGCCTCATAATGCTCCGAATCTAACCAAAATCAGTATATTATCATCAATATACGCTAAAGGAATGAATTTCACATGAAAATAATCAAATTAGATAAAAAATCCCGAATTTGGCTCAAACCCGGCCCTGGGGCCCACGTCTCGAAATCCAACAAAAATCGCAAAACTAGAAACTCCTTTCACTCCCACTATACATACCAAAATTATCAAAATCGGACCTCAATTGGCCCCTCAAATCTCCAATCAAAGCTCTCCAAAACTCAAGCCCTAACCCTTCAACTTCACCCCAAATCCTCCACTAATTTCATGATTAAATAGTGGAAAAATCATCACAAACATAAAATACAAAGCCCAAGTTACTTACCTCCCTGATACCCTTCGATTTCCGCTTGAAATCACAGCTCGCGAAGGAGATCTTATATACTTTCTGCCCAGAACTTCCGCATCTGCGGTCCATAAGTCGCTTCTGCGGTCAAACCAACAACATCTGCGATTTTCACTTAAACGCCCTTATCCGCATCTGTGTCCATATAGTCGCACCTGCGGTCACGTAGGTGCGCTCATCCTTCCATACCTGAGGTCTCTGGCCTTCTCAATTGTGGCCACTTCTGTGGCTACTCACCCGCTTCTGTGATCATCGCAACTGCGATCCCCACTACGCAAGTGCGGCTATGACAGCTGAAGGAAGTCTTCAGCACTTCCTCAAATCCCACCCTTGATCCGTTAACCTCCCGGATTCAACCCGAGGCCCTCGGGACCTCAACCAAATATGCCAACAAGTCACATATCACCATTAAAACTTATTCAAACCTTCAGAATGCTCAAAACATCATCAAAACAACAATTTACCCTAGGATTCAAGCCTAAGGATTTTCAAACTTCCGAATTCCGCACACGATGCCAAAATCTATCAAACCTCATCTGAATGACCTGAAATTTTGCACACACGTCACAAATAACACAATGGACCTACTCCAATTTCTGGAATTCCATTCCGACCCCGATATCAAGATTTCCACTGCCAACCGAAACACGCCAAATTTCCAATTTCACCAAGTCAAGCCTAAATCTACCACAAACCTCCAAATCATATTCCGGAGACGCTACGAAGTCCAAAATCACCCAGTGGGGCTAACCAAATCATAAAAATCCAAATTTTAGATCATATGCTAAAATGTCAAGACATGGTCAAACCTTTCAAATTTAAAGCTTCAAGTTGAGAATTATTCTTCCATATCTATTCCGATTAGCCTGAAAACCAAAACCAATGGCTTACATAAGTCATAATACATCACACGGGCTAGTTATGCCTGGGATCTAGCGAGCGAAGTGCAAATGCTCAAAACGACCGATTGGGTCATTACATTCGCCCCCACTTAAACATATGTTCGTCCTCGAACGTGTCCAGAGTTGTTCCAAAAACCATCAAATCGCTGTATAACCTTACCATGCACATACTCGGGGGTGATCCCACATCACCCCATCCTATATAGGCCCGATATCACAACATAACTGAAATTTCACAATCCAACCTAGCCCATTAACCTTAGAACCAAATTTCCACTTCTAAAATTATCTATAAGATCAGAACCTCACATCTATACTCTAAATAGATCCGAACAAGTTGTAACAAACCATATCTATAAACCTAGATGTTATTACATGATATACCACATAACTCAAACACTTGTAGCGATAATTTCTAATCACAGCAGCTACTCAAAATAACCGATTACCAATAATAAACCTCTTATCTAATAAAGCCTCATTCCAACACTTTCGTATTCTTCCAATGATCAAAGAAACACGCAAAAATCATAACCATTCCTCAGATCAATCAATCATGAAGTTCCCTCTCCTTCGGCAAGAACCATAGTAAATTTCTAAGCCAAATTCCAATATTATCCTTCCAACATGCTGAAATCGAATCTGATAGTATTCATTCTAGATCCCAATGACCTCATCTCACCCAACACGACTACTCTAGTGACATGACGCATCGAAACAATCTAAAGCCACAACTCGTGCAACCCGCACACCAGTAAGCAACAGTCCAAATGTACTCGATTCATGGAAAATGAATCAAATGAGAGAGCTATACCGCAAATTCACCAGTACTACCACAACACAATGCTAAGAACCCATCACACATCGTAGAACTAGAACACATGAATCTAACCCGCAAGATCACACCTCCACCTGACTTCACTACAATGTGTGACCTATTCCAAACACTGGTCCACATGAATCACCTTAAGTCACCATGATCAAAATCATCAACCACGCGTAATTTGATGTCTTGTACCAAAACTATTCAGATAGATAGCCAAAACCACTTAGCTCTCCGGCAATGGCACCAAAAAGTGATCGGGTCCAACCCTACACCACTACAGAGTGGTGAGAGCGGTTGATACAACTTTTAACCAAGAAGGTCGGGATCGAATCCACAGGGAGCTACAATAATGTTTGGAGTTGGATTCCTATCTGATCTAGCAGTGTGTAGTGCTCTTGATTACACTTCTAACCATATTTGTTTGTTTGTCACTTCTAATTTTATACTAATGATATGCGAAACTAAGCTAAGTATAAATGTTTGTAAGGTTTTCTAAATGGTTAAAGAGGCACTAGAAAAGTGACTTTCCCCTAGGTAAATACTTGACGGGTTTTAAAGTTGTAACGACCCGACTGGTCATTTTGAGCTTTTGCATTTTGCTCGATAGTTTTCGGGCATGACTTGCCCCGTGTGATGTATTATGACTTATGTAAATTGTTGGTTTTGGTTTTCAGGGTAATCAGAATGAAATTTGGAAGAAAACAGTTCTCAGTTGAAGCTTGAAATTCGAAAGGTTTGACCAAGATTTGACTTATTTGTATATGATCTCGGATCGGAATTTTTATGGTTGGGTTAGCTCCGTTAGGTGATTTGGGACTTAGTAGCATGATCGGAGTGCATTTTGGAGGTCCGTGGAAGGTTTATGCTTGAATTGGCGAAATTGAGATTTCGGCGTTTCCGGTTGATAGGCGAGATTTTGATATAGGGGTCGAAATGGAATTCCGAGAGTTGCAGTAGCTTTGTTGTGTCATTTGGCATGTGTGTGCAAAATTTCAGGTCATTCGGACGAGATTTGAAAGACTTTTCGATCAAAAGCATAATCTAAGAGTTCTTGGAATTCTTAGGCTTGAATCCTATGTTAAATTGGTGATTTGATGTTGTTGTGAGCATTTCAAAGTTTTTAACAAGTTTGAACGATGTCATGGGATGTGTTGATATAATTGGTTTGAAGTTCTGGGAGTTCCCGGTAGGTTCCGAGTAGTTTTAGGTCGAAAATCATAACTGTAGCAGGTCCAGAAGGGTTGCAGGCCTCGGAACTCACCCGCGCGGTCTGCACAAAAAGAAGTGCGGCCACGGTACGTGCTGTGCGGACCGCACAAAAAGAAGTGCGGCCGCGGTAGATGCTGTACGGACCGCACAAAATGCTGTGCAGCCGCGGTGGGGAACTTTTCACTAGTCCTAATTCAGAATCTCACATCTTTTGATATACAAGGAATTTTGAGATGATTTAAAAACAAAAGTTGTAGCTCTTCGTGTCTAGTTTCCCGAAAGATAAAGATATTGCAATTTGGACATCTGTAGAGAAAGTTATGGCCAAAATACTAAAGCCTCTCACTATAGAGGAAAGCTGTGCTGCCGCGGTCGATTTTGTGCGGACCGCGGAGGTGGAGATCTGTGGGGTACTCTATAAATACGAGGTGTTGGGTTTTATTTGATATTTTGACCTATAACGCTCAGATTTTGGCAATTTTTCGAAGGTTTTTCAAGAAATTCATCGGGGTAAGTGATTCTAACTCAGATTTGGATAGAGTACATGAATCTATCATTGAATTCATCAATGAATTCGTGATTTGGGATGGAATTTGGGAAGAAAATTTGTGGAATCTTCCAAAAATATAAAATGATGATTTGAAGGACCAAATGGTACCGGACTTGGATAATTTTTGTATGGTTAGACTCGTGAGAGTATAAGGGTTCTAGTTTTGTGAATTTTGTCAAATTCCGAGATGTGGGCCTGAGGCTCGGGTTTTGGTAATTTTGGGAATCATGCCCTTTGTTGATTGTTTTCGCTTGGGCTTTGTTTCCTTAGCATATTATGACGTATTCGTTCTGATTTATGATAGATTCGACGCGCGTGAAGTCCAATTCGAGGGGCAAAGGCATCGCGAGCTAGAGATTTAGCCGGTTCGAGGTGAGTAATGATTGTAAATGATGCCCCGAGGCTTTAAAACCCCGGATTGCACATCATATTGCTATATTGAGGTGAGACACGTGCTTGATGATGAGCATGGGGTTGTTTACTATTGGGTATTGTGACTTGGTCCGTCCCGATTGATGATTTTTCCACGTATTTGACTAAAACTTGTTTGTTATCATCATGGTTTGGGATGATTGCCATATTTGGGCTTTGTGCCAACTATTTGAACCCTCCGGGGATTTTTATCGCTATTTCCTCACGGTATTGATTTATTACCTGAACTCAGTCCTGTTGTTTTCCACTGTTTTACCACTCAGCCACTCTTACTCAGTTTTGAAACTTAAATGATATTTCTAAATGATTTGGGCTGAGCACTACTGTTTTACAAATGCCCGATGGGCTTGTGATGATTTTCTGACTGAGTGCGGCCAAGGGCCAGATGTGAGGATACACTGAGTGATATGAGGCTGAGTGCCGAGTGATGTGAGGCTGAGTGCCGAGAGATGATGCCACGAGGTGGCTTGATATAGTGCTTGGGCCATAAAGGGGCCCCTCCGGAGTCTGCACACCCACAGTGAGCGTGGGTACCCATCATGATCTGAGAGTGAGCCCGAGGGGCTGATATTGTACTGAGAGTGAGCCCGAGGGGCTGATATTATACTGAGAGTGAGCCAGAGGGGCTGATACTATCCTGAGTGATTGATACTGTGCCCGAGGGGCGGATTTCTACTTGTTATTTACCTGCCAAACTACCTGTTTTACTTGTTTAAAATGGGATTTAACTTTATTTCTTCACGGATTTACTGCTTTAAGTGATTTTACTGCTTTGATATAGAATTGCCTTGTGCCTGTACGTATTTTCATGCTTTCAGCCATTCTTTATATTTGTTACTCACTGAGTTGGAGTACTCACTTTTCTCCCTGCACCCCTGTGTGCAGATTCAGGCATAGCAGATCCCGCTCCTGAGTGCTGATCCTTCCAGTCTAGGCGGTGTTTTGGAGACTACGAGGTAGATGTTGGCGCCCGCAGCCCCCGTGCCTCCCTTTATCTTATTAATTCTATGTTTTTCAAACTATTGTACCCAACATCGTACCAAGTAGACTCGTATCAGGATCATTAGTTGCTCATGACTTGTGACACCCCGGTTTGGGCTGTGTCGGGATGGTTCCTTCTATTGTTATCTATATTTCCGTGAATTATTGCTATTAAATCATGATTTAAACTATTTTATGGTAATTAACTACTTAAAGAACTGTACTATATTGGATTGGCTGGCCTTGTCTTCACGAGAGGCGCCATCACGACCAGGTTCGGGGATTAGGGTCGCGACAAGTTGGTATTAGAGCCTAGGTTACATAGGTCTCACGAGTCATGAGCAGGTTTAGTAGAGTCTCACGGATCAGTACAAAGACGTCTGTATTTATCCTCGAGAGGCTGCAAAGCCTTTAGGAAGAACTTCACATTCTTGAATTCTAATCATGCATCGTTGATTCAGCTTGAAAGGTAACTCTTGAATTCCTTCCACGCGTTCGTATGCGCACATGAGCGCTCAGTATCAGATGTGCCTTGATGGCTTGTGATTCCCTGATGGAGGGGCGAGATGTGATCTCTATGAGTCGATGTTGGGCCAGTTTGGAGGACTTGAGGCCGGATCTTTGCCTATAGCTTGAGCACCGAGGTGCTGATCGTGTGAGCAAGTATTTTTGAACGTATATGTTTGGTATTGTCCCTACTAGTGGAAGTGACGACTGGATAACTATGTGATGAGTATGTTGGTACTGCGAGATGTATCCACATGATTTGGAAGCGACGAGAAGGTCTGCTAGAGGATAGAAGCACTATTAGGTGCTTGAATTCCATCTTGATTCGAGGTATAGCCCCGAGTTATGGGCGTGTGAAGGATCTTTTCATGTTTCCCAATTGTGAGTAAAATAAATTTCATGTTGCAGTATGAGTTCAGACTCAGGAATAGTAAGTGACTGCATACAGTTTATGACGGTGGAAGGTATACAGAAATGTTAGTTAGAGGTAAAGCAGATGGGTTGTCTCCTACCAAATGTTCTAAGGTTGTACAATCCTTATGTATCTGTTAGAAGATCTCATTTGCGAGTGAATGATATTTATTGCAATTTAAATTGGGTCAATTAGAGAGTGGGTGTAACGGTTGCTAGAGTGGAATGCGATATTTGCAGAAGAGTTAAAATTCTAGATGATCTGTGTTTTCACAGGCTTATAAAAGATTTGAGTTTAAACTCACTATGGTATCATGGCATCAATAGAGTATAATCGTTATGAGTTATTGAGTGTGTGCTGATCTATGGCTTCGAGTCAAGTGGGGGAGCCTGCTATTGATTAGGTGATTGCACGGTTAGGTGCTATGTTGGTTCCAGTTTGAGGCGTGCTGGTGAATCAGTTATGGCTTGCGGAAATTGAGACCGAGGATGGCTCGAGTAAAGGAAGATTTTGATGAAGATTATATTATGCTTCATAGGTGTGTGAGAATCACGGGATGTCTTGAGTTGTTATTGGCAAGAATGCTCGGTGCATAGAGCAGGAAGTTGCTTGGTTGTATTGGGAAGAGGTTACATTCTGCGGTGTCGGAGTGCCAATGAGACACAGGTTGTTCGGTTCATTTGATCAGACTAATTACAGTTTGAATAGAGTGAATAACTCTCGAGAATGGCTCTAATGTATTAAAGATTCTACATGTAGTAATTGGTTATTTTAAAGTTGTATATGTGGTTAGGAACTGAGTTTTCATTTGGAAGATGTCAAGACTTGTGGTACTTTCTACATTAACTATGGGATTTTATATATCAGTATTAGGAAGGTAATGGTTCCATATTCGCAGGAAGCCCCTTCGTGGTAGGTATTTTGAACGTGGTGCTTTTGAAAACATTTAAGAGAGTACTTAGTGGCTTATAAGCCTTAGACAGTGTGGTTTCATGCTTGGGTCTTGCGTGGTCAGTCTAGGTTGAGGAATTGTGGCGTTGTAGCAAGAAGAAGTGTCAAGCTAACAGTAGATCAGAGGGAAACTTGAATAGATGGGATAGCGTGGTAGTAGGCCAGATCGGTATGGTAAGGATATGATTAGTTCCTTGGGTGTTTTCGAGGTAACGAGTCTCTGCAGGTGTTTTGCGGCAATTCTTTTGGGTTTTAGTGACATGCGTAGCTCGGTTGAGTTAGAAGGATTCAGTCCTGATGAGTTAGTGTTGTGCAAAAGGAATTCGGGGAGTTCTAAATGATTTCCACAATAGTTAGAGAGGTATATTTTTCCTATTGGAGTGGGGAGCATGGGATGTATAGTGGTTCTCTTCTAGATGGGATCAATGGGGGGTTCTTGGCTAGTGGAATGCATAGTTGCTTGTGGTTCTGAAGGGATATGAAGTTCTTATGGTTATACTAGGATGGTACGGATTAGGAGGTATGTTGTAAAGGATTGAGAATCGCGTGTGTAAGGTTGCGGTTCAGATCTGAAAGGATGGTCACAACTCTTAGGCGGTAGGCTATTTCAGATAATTAAAGGAACGAGCTTCAGATAATAAGAGAAAGGGTCTTTAGAAGATTAGGGAAATGGTATTGCTAATTTGGGTTGATTTGACGAGGGCATATGTTTCAGAAAGGGCAATGTGATTAAGTTAATGATACTTCGGTAGTATTGCGGCATTTTCTTGTTAGATCAATTACTGATATTCGAGTTTGCTTGGTGGCATAGAGGAATTCTAGATTTTCTCTCGTGGAATAATTGGGTATTTAAGGTGTGGTATGTATTCGGACGGCAGAATTGGAACCAGATATGTTGAATTATGGGCCATATGGAGTTGGAGACGGGAAGTTCTCATATTCAGGCTATGTGGTGGTTGTGAGTCGTGTGTATCGGCACTATTTAGTGACTATCGGGATTTGGAGACCCGAGCAGATCTTTTGTTGCTTGGTATGTTAGATTTTGAATGTGATATTGGGTTCAGACTGGTTGTCTCTGTGTTGTGTCATTCTTGACTATTGCACTAAGGTAACGTTGTTGGCTATGCCGGAAATGCCACGGATTGAGTGGCGAGGTTCGTAGGATTATGCCCTAGTGGAGTAGTTTTATATTTCGAAGGCCCAGCGGACGGTTGGGAATGATTGTCTTTCTTATTTAGGCTTTCGTGATGGATGTCAGTGTAAAGGCTCCTACCATTGATTTAGTTCCGGTGGTGAGGGACTTTTCAGATATGTTTCATGTGGCCGGGCATGTCGTCGGACAAGGTTGTTGATTTCGGTATTAATTTGTTGTCGGGCACTGTATCGTACGGCACCAGCAGAGTTAAAGGAGTTGAAGAGCAACTCCAGGATTTTTGTGATAAGGAGCTCATTGGCAAACCAATGTGGATGCGTGTTCTAATTTGAGCCGGCTTGGTTGGCTCCGAATTGTACCGTGAGGGGTGTGTTGATTCGATTGTTATTGAGCTTATTAGTAATATGGGGAGATCTATGAGTTACCTTTCTGTGTTGCGAGATGTTATGATTTGTTTGTTATAGGTACATATGGTGCGGTTCTATTGGAGTTTCATAGTGAAAGTCGAGCGGGACGAGTGATTGGGTATTGCTAGGTGAATGGCGTATCGGTTATGTCCTTTCGGGTTATTGTGGTATATGTTATTTGCTTCACCTTGGGTATGATGATTTGCTTTGGTTCCGAACATCGAATTGTGCGTGGTTGTCGATTTCGAGCATAGTGACTTAAGGTGGTTCATGTGGAGCAGTGTTGGATAGGATCGCACATCGCAGCAAAGTTATGTGGAGGTATGACCTTGCGGGTTAGATTCGTGTATTCTGTTCCTATGATGTGAGACGGGTTCTCAGCCTTGTGTTGTGGTGTTACCGGTGAACTTGGGGTACAACTCTTTCATTTGAGTCATTTTCATGATTTGAGTATGTTCGGACTGTTGCGTATTGGTGCGTGTATTGTGCAGGTTGTGGCTTAGGCCTGTATGGATGTGTCATGTCACTAGAGTAATGTGTTGGATTAGAGGAGATCGTTGGGGATCATTAATAAATATGAACGGATGCGATTTTAGCATGTTGGAAGGATGGTATCGAGCTTCGGTTCGGAAATTTGCTGTGGTATTTGCCAAGGAAGAAGTGGCTTCACGAATGGTTGATCTAGGAAATGGTTATGGCTTACCGCGTGTCTTAGTGATCATTAGCAGTATATGAAAGTGTTGGAATGAGATTTTAGTTGATAAGAGATTTTGTACCGGTATTCGGTTGTTGTGGATAGCTGCTGTGAATAGAAGTTATCGTTACAAGCGCTTGAGTTATGTGGTTTATCATGAAATGGCATCCGAGGTTGCAGGTATGGTTGGTTACAGCTGGTTCGGGCTTATTCACAGTATAAATGTGAGATTCTGATCGTATTGAGGATTTTAGAAGTGGAAATGTGGTTCTATGGTTTATGGGCTAGATTGGGTTGTGAAATTTCAGTTACAATGTGTTATTGGACCTATATGAGATAGGGTGACGTGGGATCACCCCGGATATATGCATGGTAAGGTTATTCAGCAATTGGTTGGCTTTTAGAACAACTCTGGGCATGTTCGAGGACGAACGTATGTTTAAGTTGGGGAGGATGTAATGACTCGACCGGTCGTTTTGAGCTTCTACATTTCGCTCGCCAGTTTTCGGGCATGACTTGCCCCGTGTGATATATTATGACTTATATAGATCGTTGGTTTTGGTTTTCAGGGTAACCAGAATGAAATTTGGAAGAAAACAGTTCTCAGTTGAAGCTTGAAATTCGAAAGGTTTGACCAAGATTTGACTTTTTTGTATATGATCTCATATCGGAATTTTTATGGTTGGGTTAGCTCCATTAGGTGATTTGGGACTTAGGAGCATGATCAGAATGCATTTTGGAGGTCCGTGGAAGGTTTAGGCTTGAATTGGCAAAATTGAGATTTCGGCATTTCTGGTTGATAGGCAAGATTCTGATATAGGGGTCGGAATGGAATTCCGAGAGTTGGAGTAGCTTCGTTGTGTCATTTGGCATGTGTGCGCAAAATTTCAGTTCATTCGACGAGATTTAAAAGACTTATTGATCGAAAGCATAATTTTAGAGTTCTTGGAGTTCTTAGGCTTGAATCCTATGTTATATTGGTGATTTGATGTTGTTGTGAGCGTTTCGAAGTTTTGAACAAGTTTGAACGATGTCATGGGATGTGTTGGTACAACTGGTTTGAAGTTCCGGGAGTTCCCGGTAAGTTCCGGGATGTTTTAGGCCGAAAATCATAACTGTAGCAGGTCCAGAAGGGTTGCAGGCCTCAGAATTCACCCGCACGGTCCACACAAAAAGATGTGCGGCCGCAGTACGTGCTGTGCGGACTGCACAAAAAGAAGTGCGGCCGCGGTGGGGAACTTTTCACTAGTCCTACTTCAGAAGCTCATATCTTTTGATCTACAATGAATGTTGAGATTATTCAAAAATAAAAGTTGTAGCCATTCGTGTCTAGTTTCCAGAAAGGTAAAGATATCGCAATTTGGGCATCTGTAGAGAAAGTTACGGCGAAAATACTAAATCCTCTCACTGCAGAGGAAAGCTGTGTGGCCGCGGTCATTTTTGTGCGGATCGCACTGGTTTTCTGCGGACCGCAGTCGATTTTTATGCGGCCTGCAGAGATGGAGATCTGTGGGGTACTCTATAAATATGAAGTTTTAGGGTTTATTTGATATTTTGACCTACAGAGCTCGGATGTTTGCAATTTTTCGAAGGTTTTTCAAGAAATTCATCGGGGTAAGTGATTCTAACTCAGATTTGGCTAGAGTACATGAATCTATCATTGAATTCATCATTTAATTAGTGATTTGGGATGGAATTTGGGAAGAAAATTTGTGGAATCTTCCAAAAATAAAAAATGATGATTTGAAGGACCAAATGGTACCTGAATTGGATAATTTTCGTATGGTTAGACTCGTGAGAGTATAAAAATTCTAGTTTTGTGAATTTTGTCAAATTCTGAGACCTGGGCCCGGGGCTCAGGTTTTGGTAATTTTGGGAATCGTGCCCTTTGTTGATTGTTTTTGCTTGGGCTTTGTTCCCTTAGCATATTGTGACGTATTCGTTCTGATTTTGGATAGATTCGACGCGCGTGGAGGCCAATTCGAGAGCCAAAGGCATCGCGAGCTAGAAATTTAGCCGGTTCGAGGTGAGTAATGATTGTAAATGATGCCCTGAGGGTTACCCGAATTGCACATCGTAGTGCTATATTGAGGTGAGACACGCATTTGATGATGAGCGTGGGGTCATTTACTATTAGGGATTGTGACTTGGTCCTTCCCGATTGATGATTTTACCGCATATTTGACTAAAACTTGTTTGTTATCATCATGGTTTGGGCTGATTGCCATATTTGGGCTTCGTGCCAACTAATTGAACTCTCCGAGGATTTTTATCACTTTTTCCTCTTGGTATTGATTTATTACCTGAACTCAGTCCTGTTGTTTTCCACTATTTTACAACTCAGCCACTCTTACTCAGTTTTGAGACTTAAATGATATTTCTAAACGATGTTTTGGGCTGAGTACTACTGTTTTACAAATGCCCGAGGGGCTTGTGATGATTTTCTGACTGAGTGCGGCTGAGGTCCAGATGTGAGGATACACTGAGTGATTTGAGGCCGAGGGCCTGAGATACTTTATATGCCACGAGGTGGCTTGAGTGATGTGAGGCCGAGTGCCGAGTGATGTCAGGCAGAGTGACGAGAGATGATGCCACGAGGTGGCTTTATATAGCACTTGGGCCGTAAGGGGCTCCTCCGGAGTCTGCACACCCACACTAAGCGCGGGTACCCATCATGATCTGAGAGTGAGCCCGAGGGGCTGATATTGTACTGAGAGTGAGCCAGAGGGGCTGATACTATCCTGAGTGATTGATACTGTGCCCGAGGGGCGGATTTCTACTTGTTATTTACCTTCCAAACTACCTGTTTTACTTGTTTAAAAAGGGATTTAACTTGATTTCTTTATGGATTTACTGCTTTAAGTGATTTTACTGCTTTGATATAGAATTTCCTTGTACCTTTACGTGTTTTCATGCTTTAAGCCATTATTTATATTTGTTACTTACTGAGTTGGAGTACTCACTTTACTCCTTGCACCCCTGTGTACAGATTCAGGCATAGCAGATCCTACTCCTGAGTGCTGATCCTCCCAGTCCTGGCGGTGTTTCGGAGACTACGGGGTAGCTGTTGGTGTCCGCAGCTCCCGTGCCTCCTTTTATCTTATTAATTCTATGTTTTTCAAACTATTGTACCAGACATCGTACCTAGTAGACTCGTATCAAGTTCATTACTTGCTCATGACTTGTGACACCTTGGTTTGGGCTGTGTCGGGATTGTTCCTTCTATTGTTATCTATATTTCCGCGAATTATTGCTATTGAATCATGGTTTAAACCGTTTTATGGTAATTAACTACTTAAAGAACAGTACTGTGTTGGACTGGCTGGCCTTGTCTTCACGAGAGGCGCCGTCACGACCGAGTTCCGGGATTAGGGTCATGACAAAAGCATAAGGCAAAGTTCTTATGATTGGGATAGCGATATAGCCAATACACGAAACTACTCACTCTATACCTCTCGATAGCTTGAGTGACTTTTCCCTAATTGACTTTCTTAAGACCAATTGGGTGTCAAAATTGTGCAAGCAATATAGGCTCAAGTTGGATATTACTATCTCTAGGTTTAGCCCTTTAATTAGGGCTATCAATCTCTTGAATACGCCCCAATTCCTTGTTGGCTTGATGTTCCTAGACTCAAGCTCTCTTTCTCAAGAAGTTCCCAAGTCAAAACGGAACAAATTAGTATTTGCAACCACTAATTCAACATGGAAAACACAAATCAAGCCAAATATCAACCACCCATAAACATCTAAGCCTTAAAACAAGAGACCCACCAAATACCCACACTAGGGTTGAGCCACAACCCTAGCTAATGGGTCTAGCTACTCATAATAATGGAAGAAATCAATTATTGAGATGAATAATAACCCATAAAATATAATTCCAAGCTAAGATTCCAAGATTCAATGTTAAACTAGCTACACAATTACTCAAAATAGCTAAAAAATGGTGTTCACATGCTCAGCTACAGATAAGATGACCTAAAAATCTAAAAAAGAAGTATTTATGCAAGGCCAAATTTTTCGGACAAAAATGCCCCTAAAGGAGGTACCGCTGACCGCAAAAAATGAACTGCGGCCGCGATGAGGCTTTTTGGCTTCAAATCTTGTTCTCTGAATCTGGCCACCGCGGACCGCAATAAATGGACTGCGGTTGCGATGGCTTCACCGCAGACCGCAACAAATGGACCGTGGACTGCAGTGTCTTTTTCACGCCCCAAAACCCGAGGAGCACGACCGGCGCTCAACCGAGTAAACCCGACTGAGCAAGCCTGTTAGGTTTCATACTAACCAAATTCGTCTTTGAATAAAGAGAAAATATACACCATTAATCAAATTCTATAAACATGTCATTAACAAGTCCATTTCATTTCCATTAACAACTTCGTTCACCATTTTGAAGATATTATAAGTTTTATACATCATTGCCAAACATCAATATTTCTACTTTAATTCCAATACCCGATACTACCCACAACCTGTCTACGGAGCCTCTAAATACAACTAAAGAATAATATGGAATTGCTGGCAACAAGGCTCCGGCCATACCTCAAATACAAAGTACATGATAAACAAATGAAACAGGACCCCAAAACGAAGTGGGGCTCACCAGTCAGCTGAAAGGATGATGCGACACTAGCTGCGACCAACTTTGCCTGCTATAAAAACACCTACATCCATTTAAAGAGGTAGCTCCCCCGGCAAAGGGGGCGTTAGTGCCATCGAATAGCACTAGTATGTATAATCAAAAACCATCTCATTAGAAAGAACAACCATACAAGAACAAAGAAATCATAAGGATTCAACAAAAGCTTTAAACAATCACCACATCATCAAATAAAAGGAATCACATAGCTTTCACATAATTTCCATAGCTTTAGTTTGGGGAATTTAATACTGTTCCTCGTTATTCATAATGCAACCGCTTCCTTGAACGGAGTTCGATCACGCCCGATCGGCTAAGCCATTTTGCCAAGACGTTACCCTTATTTTATTCTCACTTTCTAGTTTCAATTATCAATACATTACCACCATATGTGTAGCATAGCATCCTATCACGACCCGATCGTCTAAGCCCTCTTACCAAGACGTTACCTCAATCACAATTTCATTCTCACTTTTCGATTTTCAATATCAGCACAATACCACCATGTGTGTAACATGGCGTTCGATCACGACCCGATCGGCTAAGCCGTCTTACCAAGATGTTACCATTTTCCATTAATCATCTCACTTCAATTTTTGTTTCACATATATTAGTTCATAGGCACTTGGGGCCACAATTCTCATATCATACTTGGCACTAGGCCATATTTCATAACTCACATTCCACATCACTTTCACTTTCAACATAAAACTTGCAATTTAATATAGTGGGCACATACAAGAGCAATTCAAGTTATAAGCATAGAGATGAATTCTCATGATTCGGCATAATAATCACAATTTAACTTGACTTGAAATCTAGGCAATTTAGCATATAGTTCACATTCTTCACATATCCCCAATTACCAAGAATAGCACATTGAACACATTGAGACACACCTTTCACATATATTCTTGCAACACCAAATCCTTTGAAGTAACAACTACCACATAAATCAAATTCCGGGCTTACAACATATGCGGGGACACCATGGGAGTTCAATTTCTAAGAAGAGGGGATTTTAGCCATACATACCTTGTTTAAGCTTTCCTTAAGTTACTACGATGTTCCGGTAATTCTAGCAATCCCAATCTACTTTGAGACATAACAAAATTGAATACAAATTAGGAATGTATTCATGGTTTCAGCTCATTTGAGCATTTTATTAAATACTAGTTGAGCATCTTGATTTCAAATCTCTTTTACAAGGTTTCCTTCATTTCCCAGCCCAATCTTTACTTATTTATGTTCAACAATCTTCCCACAAACATAATTTGTACATGCATATATACATAATACAATCACACCCAAGAATCATACCTCAATAACCCATCTTATACCCCAAACTTGAAATTAAAGTCTAATGTATAGAACCTTACCTCTTAGATGAAGAACATGTGATTGGGTTCTTTGATTCTTGAAGACTTGAGCAAGAGATGGGTGATTATGAAGCTAGGCTCCTTCTCTCTCTATATGCTCTCAACTCTCTCTAAAATCAGTAGAAAATGACCCCAAGTGAAGCCCCCAAAAGACTATATATTAAAATGGGGTCGGGTTATAACAAAAGCCCGATATTTGTGCAGTTGCGCCGCGTGGGGCGTCACATGGGGTGCCACAGTTGTGAAAAATGTGCTCAAAAAATGTTTTTGAATGCTCTCTGTACCTCCCCACAGGCGCATCGCATGGGGTGCCGCGGTAGTGTAAAATTCTGCGCTGCTTTGGTAATTTGGTCATAACTTCTAGTAGGAGTGCCCAAATGACGAATGGTTTGAAGCGTTGGAAACTAGATTCTAATACCTTTCATTTGATAGGCTTTTTATAACATAAAACCTTATATATATATGCTTGTTCAAAGTAGGGACTTGTGCGAACTCATTTGGAATCTTAGCCTATTACAAAATTTTACAATTTGACTTAGACTTAGGCCCTTCCTTGGACCCCAAATTACTTACTAAAAGACTTGTATACTTATTTACCAAATCCAAGTGTTGTCCATCATGTTAATTGCACGTAAAATATTATAATTAGCCTACCTGGCACCACGAAATCCTAAATTACTTAGCGAAATTTTTCGGGTCATTACAGTCTTGAAACTTCCAAACTTCATGCTCTCTGAATCTCTTCTCCGCGGACCGCAACAAATGGACTGCGGTTGCGAAGAAGCTACTGTGGCCGCGAAGAATCAATCACGAGCCTTGTTGTTTGAAATTCCAAAATTGCATCCTATGTGATATTTTCCATCGTAGACCGCGATAAAAGCACTGCAGTCACGGTGTGTCTATTACAACAACGGTAGATTTACTACTGTAGTGGTTCTTTGACTTGTTCTTGGCACTTGTGCAGGTTTCACTATTTTTTTAGTTGGTTTTGACTTCCTTGTCATTTTTTTGATCAAACACTGCAAACAAGCACAACATGTAAGCTTTCGGGATTACTTGTATACATTTTTAATCCAAAACTCAAGAAAAAAGGAATATAAAATAGACTAAAATCCCTAGTTATCAAATCCCCCAAACTTAAGCTTTTGCTTGTCCTCAAGCAAACAAAGTAAGTCCCACGTCCTTAAGAATAAAACCAAAAAAAATCAGCTGACTTAAGGTGACCTCATCTAGAATCAATTGGGACTAACAATTGCCCTCAATTCAAATGAATCATTAACAACATTCAACCTTTTAAGCACCATGTTTTTAGTGCGACACAAAAGCATCAAGAGTTGACTCAACTCATCAAGGAAACTCTTTCTACTACTTTGGTCATTGTGGAACCCAAACTCATACTCCTCACTCTTCCTTAAGAAAAACCTCACTTTTAGATTGTAGCACTCAGAATGAGGATTGTGGAAAACATACTCATTTCTCTCAAAGAAAGGTTACAAGTCCGGCTCTAAGTACCATAAGCTTGCCCCTTATCCGAGTCACCACTAATGTAAGCTTCACTCAACTCAAGATCATATAGGGCTTTTGTGGGGATACAATGAACGCTTTTGGTTCAGGGTAGATAATATTTGGTCTAAGTAGGTTTCATCTTCCCTTAAGCACTTCGTTTGCTTCATTTTGGCACACATTCTCTTGACTATTTGAGTCATTTACTTCTTTTTTAGGGGTTAGAGAGACACACCGTCACTCTTTCTTGTTCATTTCAAACCTTTTTCTCCTTTCTACTCTTTCCATGCCTTTCATCTTTTTACATTTATTGAATCCCTTCATTTATTCTACATTGTTCATTCTTTTTGACTTTTTGACTTTCTTTCTTTTTCTTTTTGCCTTTCCTTTTTTTCATTTTGTACCTTTAACCACTTTTTGCATTCCTCATCTCTCCCCCCAAACTTATGCTTTTGCCTTGTGCTAAAGAAAGATCGGGTGCCAAGAGAGGGCCTTTTTAGAACGGGTAAAGGCTTGTATCATGGTCTTTGAAAGAAAAAGGGCTATGGCTCAAAGGAGTTGACTAGGGATATTATCATTGGTAGGATATGGATGCTTTCAAGATACCATTCAGATCAAGGAGAGCCTATGATCACTTCTCAAGTCAAACTACACTTAGGATTTCGCCTAGACAAACATTCAGGGCAAGTTCTAGACTCAATGACACATGAATTGGACTTGCAAATCAAATTCTCACCACACAAGCTATAAGATTGCTAAAGAGATAGAGTCGGGGGCCCACAATAACCTTAGCTAAGATTTGAGCAATGCAAATGGTCCCGAAAAAAACTTGATGATTATTAGCCAACACAAGAGTCTCAGGGTCACAACTGTCACCATCCTATACACACCAATTTGTTTTTGACCATAAGATCAAAGGCAAATGTTTAGGCCCAAGTGAAGCTTTGCTAAGGCATTATTACTCACTAGCTACTATTTACACAAAAATGAAAAGAAAACAGACTCAAACCCTTAAGAAGGTTTTCATGCCATCCATCATAGGGAAGAGTCACCCGATTTACACAAACTCCACCTTTGTAAAGAACCATGGCATTAAGAAAACCAAAGGCTTATTGAACGCAAAACTCAAAATAAGAAGCTACGAACTGAAAAAGAAGCTACTAAAATGAAGTAAGAAGCTATGAAAGAAAATACGGAAGGTAAACTATATCTATATAATAGGGGATTTAAACAAAAATACATAAGAGGAAATGAATATATACATAAAAAGTAACTTTATATATAAACCAAGATTGCAAAATACGAAGAGTGAAATAAACTGATAAAATTATATACATACCAAAAGTGAAAAAGCATAACAAAAAAGAAAATAATACCATAATTACAGTCCAACATCTTCAAACTAGGGCTACCCCCTCAAATGAAAGCTAGCATTGTCCTCAATGCTAACTAGCCAAAAATAAGCTCAAGAAGAAGATAGAGAGTAAAGAAAACTCCCTATTGGTCCTCCGTCTGCATGGAGTCATGAGCTTGGGTCCCTGGGTCCTGTGACTGCTCGGGAACATGTGACTGGATCCCTGTAACCTATGCCTGCTCTAGGACCTGAGACTAGCTAGAGGAACCCCCTTGCGGGTCCTCCAACTCAATCACTGCATCATCTACCTAGGGGATCACCCTCCTCCTCTTTGGTGCCCTCTCCAACTCCTGCTCCTGCTCCGGCTCAGTCTGGGATACTAGAGGCTGGTCATGCAACAATAGCTCCAATGGTAGATAATCATCAGCCTTCATCTGCTCCACTTCTCCCCTCAACTCCTTCACAGACTCCTTTGAGGCCCGAGTATGCTTCAGCTTCTTTGTCTGCTTGGTCAACTCATTCAATGACTTCCCATGAGCATCTATAGCTTCCATAATCAACTTTTGGTTCTCTAGGATCTTCTTCTGGTTGTCCAAAAGCTCCTTGAGAGTCTCCTCCACTGAAGCTGGAACCTGTGACTGTGGGGATACAGACTGGGCTGCCACCGAGTTAGAAAGCACAGACATCTTAGAAGTAGCTGCCTACATCCAGTTGTTGATACTGGCAAGTGTTTGGCTCAAACGGTGGGCAGTCAATGGGTAGGCTGAGGATGAGGGGATATCTGGAGCAGTGGAAGTAGATGGTCTAGAGGCAATATCTGATGTGGCTGTGGGAGGCTGAGAAGAAGGGGCTATTACTACTAGCTCTTCAGACTAGCCAGTAGAAGTAGTGACTTTACCTTTAGGATCTTTGGCTTTGGGGTTGTTATCAGCCTTGAGGCTGTACCATGAAAAAGGCATCTTTGGTTTCACCTTCACGTCAAACTTCCTTTTCTCCACGTCCTGGTCCTCAAAATACATTGTAAGGAAGTTCGGGAAGGGGTGTGATCTGTCACCCTCATTGATCACCCTAGACATAGCATTCCCGACATTGATCAGGAACCCCACCATAATAAATGCCACCAATATTACCCGGGAGATCGGCATGGAGTTTTCATGGGTAGTAGGGTCCAGCCTGCTGCATACTAAAGTCTCCCACCCCTTCGCCTCAAAATTCAGAGTCTTCCTCAATATTGAAACTCCTGATGTCAACCATGCTAGGGTGGTACCCGGAAGTGCTAGGTATTCTGCTAACCATGAATGAGATGCCTCATCCAATGCTACCTTTTCCAAGTATAATGATTCATCTTCCTCAAGAAAGCCCAGGTAGTCATTAATTGTCTTCCCATCAAACTTCACTGTCAAATTCCACACCTTAGTCACTTTAGTGCCCTTTTTATGTGGGTTGCATTTGCATAGAACTCCTTGACTAAGTGCTCATTTGCATCCCAGAGTTTGCTTGTAAAATATTCCCAGCCCGATCGATCTATGAATTGCCTCTTCATATTAAGGTTGTGAGGCAAAAGGTCCCTCTCAATGAATTTTTGCTCAAGAATCAATTTTCTCTGGGCAACCACTCTCGGAACTTGTGGTATGAAACCTCACTAACAAATATCCTTTGCCAAGCCTCCGGGTTTCTAGTTCTTTCCACACCCCCAGTTTGGGGTTCTCCCCCTTCTTTTTCATCAATGGGATCCTCACGGGGCGTTGAAGCTGTAGGTGAAGTAGAGTATGCACTATCACTGCTCTCTGCTAAGCCCTCAGACAACTCAGAAGAAACTTGAACTGAAGCTTGAGCAGTAGGAGAGGCCGAAGGTGTAGATACATCTCTCAACCTAAATCTCTCCGGGAAGTCGGGTACATATTCCGGCACTGAGTCAGACTCTGACGCCTCCTAGGAGGTCAAATACTCACTTCCCTCTGAATGGGAAGTATCTCTATCTGCAGCCTTGATTTGTTTTCTGGTTTCCCCAATTGCTTTTGGAACTTGTGGGGCCAATTTTATCATTCCTCGTCTCCTACCCTGGAAGGACTCCCCTCTTCCTTTCTATTTGTCACCACCTCCTCTTGATTTAACCATTGTCTGCAAGGAGAATTTAGTCAATGTTTGTTAGTATCAATACCCGAAGAAGCAGTGAAGAGTATGATTGGAAAAAACTGACCGCGAATTGCATAAAATTCATCACGGCTGCAAAGGTACCATCGCGGATCGTGAAAAATTGCACCGCGGACAACAGTGGGGTGGGATTCAGACTACCCACTCTCTAATTCAGGTTCACCACGGACCGCAGAAAATGATGCGCAACCGTGGTAAGGCACCGCGGACCGCGAAGAATGCCACCGCAGACCGCGGTTATCAAGGCTTTAAAATCTCTCAAAAGATAGTTGACCGCGGACCACGACGGTCAAATTTTGGGCTCAGCATCTAGGGTTTCAAAGTTTCCTACATTTTAGCATTAATCAACATAGTATTAACCCACTAGGTATTTAATCACCATTTCTAACTAATTAAAACTTAATCTAATTAATATTATAGACCCTAAGTTAAAAATTGAAAGACAAAAGAAGAAGAAGAAGTAAGAACTATCAAATTAAAAAAATAAAAACAAAATTAAAGATTAAGGATATATTTGGATTACCAGAAGTGAGATGCAATACAGATGAAGCTCAGTTCTTGTGTTGTGTAAATCAGTGCGTGAGTGAACAATACTCAATATTGTGTGAGAATGCAAAGAGCGAAAAATGTGAAAGGGGGCCTGAGGTCTTATTTATAGAAAAAGACCTGGGACCCACACTACTTACCCACCACGGACCGCGAAAAATCCACCGCAGACTGCGATTATTAAACTCAGAAGGGCAGTGGCATGGACTTTATTGCGGACTGCATAAAATCCACCGCGGCCGCAGTAAGGCACCGCAGATCGCAAACAATGCATTGTGGCCGCGGTTGAAACTTCAGAGAACTATCACTTTTGCACATTTAGCACCACTAACTACGGTCAGTTACTGCCTCCGCAGTGAGCCCATCGCGGCAGTGAAAAATGCATCTCGACCGTGAAAAATGCATCGCAGCAGCAGTCCAAACTTCAGAGAGTGCAGCATTTTTCCAATTTGGTCCTACACTGCATCAAAACAGCCCTACACACATCTCACAACTAGTTAGTCCAAAAGCAAATCCTACACTAAGAAGAAAATCAAAGAAAAACAAAAAAGAAAGGCACATGAGTTGCCTCCCAAGAAGCGCCTGATTTAACGTCGCGGAACGACGTTGGTTACCATCAAATCACTTTAGATGGATCATTGCCACCACGTGGTTGTCATCAATATTGGCAAGATAGTGCTTGACTCTGTGCTCATTAAATATGAAGATCTCTCCATTTTTGTTTTTCAAGTCAAGTGCACCAAACGGAGTCACAAGCACCACTTCAAAAGGTTCACTCCATTTCGACTTAAGCTTTTCCAGAAACAGACGTAATTTAGAATTGAACAAGAGAACTATATCACCCACTTTGAACTCCTTTCCACGAGCATACTTGTCATTAAGGTACTTCATCTTGTCCTTATACAAGGACGAACTGGAGTAGGCATGAAATTAGAATTCATCAAGTTCATTAAGCTGCTCCACACAAAGATTTGTTGTGACATCCCATTCAAAATTTAGCTTCCTCAAAGCCCACATAGCCTTGTGCTCTAACTCGACCAGTAGATGGAAAGCTTTCCCAAACACCAACCGGTACGGAGACATACCAATCGGAGTCTTGTAAGCAGTCCTATAAGCCCAAAGAGCATCATCCAATTTCTTTGACCAATCGGTCCTATTTGCATTGACCATCTTTGACAATATACTCTTGATTTCCCTGTTTGAGACTTCAACTTGGCCACTCGCCTGAGGATGATAAGGGGTAGAAACTTTGTGATTGACACCATATCTTAAAAGCAAAGTATCAAAAGCTCTATTACAAAAATGAGACCCCCCATCACTTATGATTGCTCGAGGAGTGACAAACCTAGTAAAAATACTCTTCTTGAGAAATGCAACAACACTCCGGGCCTCATTATTGGGTAAAGCCACAACCTCAACCCACTTTGAAACATAGTTAACTACCACTAAATTGTATGTGTTGCCATATGAACTAACAAATGGGCCCATGAAATCAATGCCCCATACATCAAAGATATCAACTTCGAGAATAGTGGTGAGAGGCATCTCATCCTTCTTTGAAACTCCACCCGCTCTTTGACATTCATTGCATCTCTTCACAAGTTCACTTGCATCCTTATACAATGTTGGCCAGTAAAAACCACAACTAAGAACCTTTGAAGCTTTCCTCGCCCTACCATGATGACCATCATAGGGAGAGGAATGACAAGCCTCTAGAATACTCAATTGCTCCTCCTTCGGGACACATCTTCGGATCACACCATCAATGCATATCTTGAACAAGTAAGGCTCATCCCAATAGCAGTCCAAACTATCCCGTTTAAGCTTCTTCCTTTGGTTAGAAGAGAGCTCACACGGTATAATACCAGTCCCAAGGAAGTTGGCAACATCCGCGAACCATGGCATGCTATTCACAGATACGGAGAGAAGCTTCTCATCAGGGAAAGAATCATTAATTTCAAGGCCATCACGAGGCCTCCCCTTCTCCTCCAAGCGGGACAAGTGGTCAGCCACTTGGTTTTCACACCCTTTTCGGTCCACAATCTCCAAATCAAACTCTTGAAGCAATAAGACCCATCTCATCAATTGAGCTTTGGAATCCTTCTTCGTCATCAAGTATTGGGGTGCGGCATGGTCGGTATGAACTATCATCTTGGCACCTATGAGATAAGGCCTAAACTTCTCCATTGCGAACACAATAGCCAACAACTCTTTTTCCGTCACCGTGTAATTCGCTTGAGCATCATTCATTGTTTTTCTAGCATAATACACCAGGTGAAACATTTTATTCACTCTTTGACCCAGGACCGCTCCAACCGCCACATCACTCCTGTCACACATGATATCAAAAGGCAATCTCCAATTTAGTGCGGTAATAATAGGAATGGTGGTCAACTTGTACTTGAGGAGTTCAAAAGCTTTCATACATTCTTCATTGAACACGAACTTGGTATCTTTTTCCAATAACTTGCACAAAGGATTCACTACCTTAGAAAAGTATTTAATGAATCTTCGGTAGAACCCCGCATGCCCAAGAAAACTTCTAACCCCCTTGATGGATGTAGGAGGAGGAAACTTTGAGATCACTTCAATTTTAGCCTTGTCCACCTCTATGCCTTGCTTTGAGATCTTATGGCCGAGGAAAATGCCCTCCTCGACCATAAAGTGGTATTTCTCCCAATTAAGCACAAGATTGGTTTCTTCATATCGGGCCAATACCCTGTCAAGAAAGAAAAGGAGAGAGGAGGTCACAACAATAGAGGCGGGAAATTGGTCCAGATCTAAAGGCCCTTCCCCTCATTACCAACCCAAACCCCATCATCTAAACTACCCACATAATCCATACAACCCTCCACAACCCTACTACCCACCACAAGAACAACATTTTTCCATATATCACGCCCAAACTTACACCCAGCCTCTGGCTCGTCCGCAATGGCGTGTACCGGCTCCCCAACATACGTATCTACCTCCACAAAACACATATCCACCACCGAGGGCCTACAGGAATCCTTCAGGGCCAAACTTCCGCGAAAATCAGGCTTTTGGGAACGAAAGGATGCAGAAGCCAAGAACATTCACTCCGTTGGGAGAAACCTATACTACTTTGTTTCACAAATTGAAGCAGATAGGCCTACTAAGTCCTGTTGAAACCAAATTGCCAAATCCCCTTCCCAGAAATCTGGACCATTCAGTGAGCTGCGAATATTGTTCGGGTGCTCCCGGGATTTTTCAAACATTCATCAAACGAGTCACCCACAATACTGAAGTCATCCATGAACACCTCCAAAATCTCCTCCACCATATCGGTAAATATGGCCATCATACATCGCTGGAATGTAGCCGGTGCATTACATAATCCAAATGGCATCCTAGAAAAGGCAAAGGTACCATACGGACACATGAATGTGATTTTCTCCTGATCTTCCAGAGCAATCAAAATTTGGTTGTACCCAGAATACCCATCCAGGAGAAAGTAGAAGGAATGCCCAGCAAGTCTATCTAGCATCTGGTCAAGAAAAGGCAATGGAAAGTGATCCTCTTGGGTCACTTTATTCAGCTTGTGGTAGTCCAAGCACACCCTCCATCCGATGACAGTCCTGGTAGGAATCAACTCATTTTGCGCATTGGTAACCACGATCATACCACCCTTCTTTGGCACACATTGCACCGGCGAAGTCCAAGAACTATCCGAGATGGGGTAGACAACCCCTGCATCAAGCCACTTGATCACCTCCTTTTTAACAACCTCTTGCATTGCCTCGTTCAACCTCCTTTGATAATCCACGGAGGGCTTTGCATAATATTCAAGAATAATCTTGTGCGTACAAAAGGCAGGGCTTATCCCCCGGATATCAGCTAAAGTCCATCCAATTGCCTTCTTTCATTTTTGGAGCACCGCCAATGTGGCATCTACTTGCATGTTAGTAAGACAAGAGGAAAGAATAACTGGCAAAGTTGAACTAGGGCCTAAGAATTCATACCTGATGTGTGGAGGCAACGACTTCAACTCCACCACGGGAGGTTCATCAATTGAGGGCTTTGTTGGTGGAGTCTTCCTATTCACAATATCCAAAGAGAGCTTCCAAGGCTCATAAGAGTAAGAGCCCATTCCATCACTACTGAAAAATTGGGTATGGTAACGGTTGAAAATCCGTTCCCACAGACTACCACACCGTTTCCATAGGGATATTGGAATGGTTTAAAGACCGTCACATCAGCTGACGTACCCATAGGTCTACTTGAACGGTTCTTGCAATGGTTTGCATAGCCGTGACAGTAGATACGTCTATCGCAACAGTTTTTGCTTTCTCTGTTGGAACGGTTATCTTCTTCGATTGGAACGGTTTTAAACTGTTACTATATTGTTTATACAACGGTTTTAAACCATTACCATATTATTTAAAGCTACACTTATGTAAGCTATCGCTACGGTTATGTTGGATATAACCACAGTTTGTTTAGGCTATCGTAACAGTTATATTTATATTTGGAACGGTTTGTAGATCATTTTAGAATAGTTAATGTGACCTATTGCAACGGTTTATATTGTCTACTGGAATGCCATTTGTGTCCTATTGTAACGGTTCTGGTAGACAATTGTATCAGTACAGTTAAAACTAAAATATAGCACCTGTTATAAATAAATATTTATACATATAATAAATTATAATAACACTCAAATTTAAATACATCATAAAATAAAACTATTATTAATACAAAATTATCCATCAAACAAATAATATCCATAAAGCAAATGTTCTACCCCACAAGTGCACAAGTTTAGTACATTTCAAGAGAGTAAATAAGTTCAAAAATGTTGGTAACAAAAGATTCCTAGAACATTCATCTATAACAATTCAGAATTCATTTCAAGTAAGGTCTAGTTCTTCATCGTCTTCATCATCTATTTCTTGATCTACTCCACCTACAAAAGAGGATAAACAAAGTTATTACCCTTCAAGAGCTTATAATTAATTGTATGTGCAGGGAAATATTTAATACTTTAAGCAAAATAATTTTGATGAATCTCATCCATTTCTTGAGTTCTCAATGTGATTTTCTTTTAGGAATTTGAGTTCAATTCTCCATATGACAAGAACTTGTTTAAAAACAATAAAGTGTACCATGAGACTAGCTAGAGCTACAATTCTTGTACAAGCAAAGTATCGAAAAGTTCATAGTGTATCCACAGAAACTATAACAACTCACTCTTTTTGATTTAAGATCATATGCACAGCAGTTGGTGTTGCAATCATTCTGGACAATTCGTCCAGAACTAAAAAGATGAAGTGCAGCTGAAAACCAAAACATGTAGAAGATTGCTAGGATAGCATATGGAATGATGGGGAAAATTATTAGTGCTTGTACTTCTCCAATAACCTTAGCAGCTTCTCTATTCAATATTTGACTAGTAGAATAACAACTTTCACAATCTCATGATTTCATGTCAATCAGTGAGTATTAAGGGGATTAGAAAATCAAAAGTCAAACTACCTAGCATAAAGGAATGGCAAATTCAGCAAATCATACATAAACCTATAAACCTGTGCATAGAAATAATAATTAATGTTTGTTTAAAGTTAACTTTTTAATCGGGAATTGAAAAATCAAGAATCAAACGACCCAGTAAAGAAAAGCGGTAATATTAGCAAATTATCAAGAAACTGTGCGCAGACATGCTAAATTCTCATAGTATTATTTATATACTGCTACTAAATAGAAAAAAAGATATTACCATATCCACTCTGCCTTGAAACAAAGCAAAATCCCAAGCAACGAAGGAGGAGAAGAAGAAATAGAAGAAGATGTATAATATTTGGTACGTACTGACCTTGATTATTACTACCAGTAGATGGTCGATTGTTTAGTTGAATAACAACTTGTTGTGCAGAGGAAGCATCTACAGGTGAACGTGCACCGAACCTTAACATGTCAGGATCAAGTCGTAAATCTGGGTTCAGACGCTGAAGTCGTGCAATGACGTTCATTGTAATATTTTGTTCTATAGCATCCTTTTGTTCATTAAACTTTTCATACATTCTTTGTTGCATCCTCTCTTCCATTTTCTCTATTTTCTGCTGCATCCTCTCATCAGCATCTAAAGAAGATTCAAGATTTCCCTTTTGCCCTTTTAACAAAGTCTTGGTAACCCCTCGTCCATACAATCTCACGCGACCTGAGGTCCCATGGCTGAAGCAAAAGCGTCAACTGAATGACTACCATCTTCACTTTCCTGAGTTGATTGTATTCACTCCATTTTAGCCTACAAACCAAATACAAGAGAAAGAGTTTTAAGTAACTAAAATTGAATCAATAATTAATAATAAATAAATAATCACAACAAACTTCAAATTAGAAATTTCATACAATTTTACTAATCGTATTGTCATATGAGCTTTTGTATACTCGGTCAAGTTTTCTTTTTCTTGTAGCCACAAAGATGTCCTTACTTGATAGAGTATCTGAAGTATCAGAGATTTTCTTCTTTTTTTCCTAGTTACATAAAAATAGGTATAAGAATCTTTTCATATAAAGTTAGCAAGTTCATAATTTAAAAAAAAATAAGAAAGATAAAACATCAAACCACGCGAATTAGAGCAAAAGGTGTTCTGACAGCAGTATGCAGACACTTCAACTTATTTTGATTCTCTGTATTGGTTTCGGACATTTTCTGCAAATAAACGAGTCAATCAATAGGTGATTGATTTACTGCAATTAGGAATGCTTCTAATGGTTTTGGTTTTCAAGTGAACGAAATAGCAAATAGCTCAACTCGAACACCAAATAAGACAGTGATTTATCCCGCTACTCTTAATCCTGATGGTATTTTTAGGCTTTATACACACTGTTTTGAAGGCAGAGATGAATCGAGCTTGGAAATCAATTTATCATCGCTACAAAATCAATGCCAAACTAGTGGATTCTGTGGTATAAACAATTATTGTACTGCAAGAAATGGCAGCAACATAGGTGCTTGTTCTTGCTTACCGGGATTTTTAATGTCAACCAAGAAATGAAGACAGTTATTGAATCATGCTGATTAAAACAGTTATTGAATCATGTTGTCGTTGACCATTGCTACCTAGTTAAGGGCTTGAAAAGAGAGGGATGGACCGCAGCCCAAGCCTGATTCTGTAGACTACATCAGTTGGCTAACCCAAACCATTTCCCAGATTAGCCATACTTACTGAGTGGCAAAAAAATGAGTTCAACAGATTCAATATACAATTCACAAACACCAGGCTGACTAATATACAAGTCACAAAAACTAGGCTGTTTTCACCTATCTATCTATACCGTTCCCTATATATCTTATCTCAACTTATAAGGCAAAGTTACTTGGTACTTGTTCTGATGGGAAGTAACAAATTTATATGATAAATTAGTCTAAGGTACATAGACTTAATACACACGCTTCAACTATCAACCAATTGAAAAGGAAATATGCAAGAAACTCGCAAACTTACACTATAAATAACCTGGAAGTACTAGCTAATGTGCACACTAGAATTATTCTGTACAGAATGTACAATCATTAAAACTAGTTGGGAGAAAGAAAGGCATTTAGGGTTCTAGCAATTATCTGTTATTGAATTATACGTATTCGTGAATGTATCTATCAACATCTAAACCATTTTAATTGTAAGTTTGAAAGTGGATTAGTGGAATAACTACACTGAAAGGATTTGTGAGTAGATTCGGCCCTTATCTTCTCCATTTTAATCAGCATGATTCAACCTACAATATCACCATGATTCAACACTTGAAACTTTGAGGATATCCTTTTTCTCAGGTTTCAGTTGTTGAGCAGGATTGCAGAAAATCTTGCTTGGACGATTGTACTTGTTGAACTATTTTTTATTCTATCTATCCTGTTTATAGATCATCCTAGTACTTGTAACCAACTAGTTTGGCACATATGGGCAGTAAAAAATGGATGGCTTATAATATTAAGAAATATGCTTTTACATCATCTAGACCTTATACTTAGTTGTGACAGGATCTTCACATTTCAACTGTTCTCTTTTCTTGGGGATATGTTTCGATAAAATTGGCCACATCATATTCGACCAAACTGACTAGTAGTAGTAATAATTTACTATAGAAACATTTCAAACATAACATGGCAAGACGGAAGATTGGGGAAAAGCAAATTGTCAGAATTGCTACAATGAAACAGAACCAATTTCTGGAGTTCCTGGAGTTTGGATGAAACAAAACTATAGATTGTATACATTGGTGCTTTCATGGAGTTCCTGAACGAGATTAATTACACATAATGTGATTCTGGGCAGAGAAGTAAGCTCAGCAGACAATACACATACAAAGGTAACTACACTACAAATGAAACCAATAATAGACTATAGAGAACAAGCACACAAAAAATGTGCAAACAGAACACCCAAACACTTCAGCAGTGGCAAACAGATTTACCAAAGCCTAGGAGAGTAACATCGTCCCAAACCATCTTTGTTCTCTTGGGACAATACAGTATGCCCACTCCTAGTTACAATAATAGTAAAACTGTAAAATTAGTTTATTCTTGAAATGACTAAGACCTTCACGTTCGGTATTATTTTACATCTGATTCTTTTGACTCAGGCACCAAAAAACAATTATGTTAAAACAAGACAAGACATTCTGGATGTAATTACCTTGTGAGGATCGGAGCTCCAATATTTAAGAAGATCCTTAAAGTGAGATTTCGGAATATCTACTAGCCTATTCTCTATTCGAAGCTCATCATTCTCATAGGCTGTGAAGTGAGTTGTCTTCAATTGACTCTTATACTTTCTCCAAGTATATATTGGAATATTTATATATATTTGCCTTATTCCTCAAATTGTTCAACTGCTTCATGAGAGGTAGAATCATCAGATCGTTCATGTACTCCCTGTGATGCAGGAGTGATGGAATCCATATTCCCTTGTTGTACTTGTTCATGTACTCCTTGTGTTGCTGAAGAGGTGCAATTCTGTGGCACTTGCTGCACTTGTTCTTGCAATTGAGATCTACCTTTGGATTGTTGTTCTTCATTTGTATTTGACCTTAGAGCTTTCAAGGCTGTTTTTGTTGTCAACGACGAAACCTTTTGGTTCGCAAAGATGAAGGTAATAATCCACCTTCTGATTGTCGTTCTTCATTTGCATTTGACCTTGTAGGTTGGAAGGTTCTTTTTGTTGTCAACGACGAAACCCTTTGATTTCGCAAAGATGCAAGTGATCCAGTTGTAATGCGGTTGGATATTTTCTTATTTTTGCTTGAGAACCCTTCTTGATTCATAACTATTCAAATATTTTTCAGATTCTGAAAAGCAAACACAATATACGTTTGCAAAAGCAGCAAACATAGTATATCATGTCTTATTATGGGTAATTAACTTATATCCATTTTTGATCAGCAGTGTAAATATTTAGGATCTTGGATCAAATAAGATCAAAGAAAATTGTCATTGGACACAGAAGCAGTGGTAGCTTTTATCACATCTTCAAAATAACTTTTCTATTAGATTCAGCTGCACTTAGAAAACTAAGAAACTTGAACAAGAATTTTTCAATTGCAATGAATTATTCAATTGATATATTTGAATGGAACCATAGAAGTAAAAACTTTCATCACTTCAGTTTCTTTAGAAGCAGAAAATGGAAAAAGCAAAAGTTTGATTTGACTTCAAGACTTGAATGCAAACAGATCACTTAACTCCTCAACCAAATAGTGAAAGCAAAAGTTTGTAAATTTATCATAGAGTCTTAGTTTAATAAATCCAAAGAAATGCCTGCACTTGGGAAATAGAACAACTAACAGAAGTTACAAATTCATGGTTTATCCTTTGCACTATCTTTTGAAAAAGCTAATAGATCCAGAATTCACAGTTTAGCAAAATATTACAATCAGTGCCAGTATGAGAGGTTAATTGAGGAGTGAAAGCAAAAAATATTTAAGTTAACAATACAATCAATTTTTATGTGGTTCTCATATATTTCATGTAGAACATTGAAGAAAAGTTCTTTGATAGCAAAATAAAGTTGAAAAGGTGAGAAAGAACATAACTGAAAAGCAAAGGCAAGGTACAAGTGCATTAAATTCAGATCTTCAATATAATAAGACAATAAGAAACTGTTGTAAATCACTTTATCAATATCAATATGTCATCAAAGCTATTATATTTATGTAACAAATGATCCTGCCCAACTTCAAATGCAAAAATAGGATTTTTACATATATCACCTAAGAAATTAGTGCTACCAAATACTCAACCTTTCAACAAGGCAGTTGATAACATTAGAAGCTAATGGACAACCATTGACCAAGACTATAATTCTCCGTTATCTTCGAATCAAATTAACAAGTAGCATAAGTGTATCTGCTATAAGGAAAGCAAGAAAATTAGTTACTATAGATGAAGGATGGTTAACTTGAATAAAGAGACTCATCCTTTTATAACTAAGAATTATAAACTAAATACATCCAGTTGTGAATTGAAAATCAGGAATTCATTAGCAAAAGGTTAACATCACAAGTGCATGTTTGTGAGTCAACATCAACTTTGTCTATGCATGTTAACTCCATCTCTCAGATTTACAAACACAAGCAGATATACAAACAGTACATGGACAAGGAAAGCAAATTCCCATGTGAGTTACCTTGAAGAAGACAAAGTAAGGAACAAAAAAATAGAGTACAACACAGATATCTCGGGTTGTTCTTCAGCTTCAACCTGAAATACAGAGACATGCACAATAAATCAACACTGAATGAACTCAGCCATTCCGTGTGAGAGTGACGACCAAATATCATATTAGCTATCTGATACTGAGACTAGCTCGATGACTAAAGACTAGGTTTTCATACTTAGATCAACAAACATATTTTGCAACTGTAAATATACACAAGAGTTCTCAGATCTCAATGCACAAGTCGTATTGAATAACTTATGTCAAGTCATTTTTCAACTGTAATCTCGGGACAAACTTCAAATTTGATTCAAATTTGCAACTGCTGATTAAACTTCGCTTGATTCATAATAGTGAGGGTGTAGATGTGGTGCTTCTTTTTAAGTATTTATTTATTTCTCCAATATTTATACTAGTTCCCAAAAATTAGGCCATAAACTATATAGAATATTTGTTTAATTATGTTCACTGAAAAACGAAGGAACAAGCTCGACCTGACAATTTTTCACTGTAACTTAGATCACCTACACGCGACCGAATTTCCCCTAGCTAAAGGCCTTTTTTCTTGTAGTGTATAATTATAATAAGAAACAGAACCTTTTATGCAGCAAAACCAAGGGGGAATAATGTCCATTGAAATATATATCTCAAATAAGAAAAGAATTTACAGATAAACCTAGAACCAACATCAGAAAATCAAAAGCTTGAAACAAAGAAAGAAAACCCCAAAGAGAAAGTAACCAAAAACAAAAAAAATATCTTCTAACAGAGGAAAAAGTATAAGAATTTACCTGCAAACTGCACCAGATGAAGCAACATATCTAAGGTTACCACCTGAAAATCCAAATGAAGCGTTAGACAAAATATTTGTTGATAAATCTGTTACATTTCTATGAAAAACCCAGATAAAAGAACAATCAAAACAAGAAAAGCATACAAAAAGAATCACCTCTTAACAATAAATTAATTTGGTGATTTGGGGAAGGAGTGCGGGAGAAGTGCTGAAGCAGCAACTGTCCTTGTAGAAGTGCCGGCGAAGTGCCGGAAAGACCGACAGAACTGTCCTTGGGGTTTTGGGCTTTGGAAACTCTAGGGTTTGATGATTATGGTGGTCTAATGAAGAGGTATTTGATGAAACTCGACCATTAAACTCGGCAAAGATGAAAAACAAAAAGATCAGAGATGCGATTCTGGGTGAATCGACGAGGGAGCTCCGATGTATCAATGAGGGAGTACATTTGGATACAATACTGGGGATACGTTTGGGACTTTGGGAGGTAGGCTGGTAATGTTAAAAATTTTAAAAAATAAGAAAATGATATGTCACTAATTAGCTTGGCGAGCCAGTAAAATTTTCAGCTGAAAAAATGAGGGAATTGAGTACCCGTTCCCATAGAATTGTTTTCCCAAAATCGTTGTCATATACATTTCTATTGGGACGGTTAACAAATCCGTTGTGACACAAAACTCTATGGCAACGGTTTTGTTACATTTGCAATGGTTTGAGGTCTAAAGTGTGCTGATACCTGCCAAATTCTATTGTAACGATTTGAACCATTATTATATCACCTCTATAGCAACGGTTTGTGAACTGTTACCAAAAAACTGTTCCCATAAGCCCATTTTCTGGTAGTGCATGTAAAGCATTAACACACTCCACCCGACCTTCACCCTCATTTACATCAAGATTCAACAATACCGCCTCTAGAGGGTCCTCTGCATTGATCATTGCACTAGTATCATCAACTATCACTGTCGTGACAAGATCCACAAAAGAGAACACTTCAGTATTGTTGGGCTGCTTCATTAACTTGCACACATGAAAGACCACTTTTTCATCACCCACCCGGAAGGTGAGTTCCCCTACTTCCACATCAACTAAGGCCTTCCTAGTTGCAAGGAAAGGTCTTCTCAATATGATCGGAACCTCATAATCTACCTCACAATTCAAGATCACAAAATCAGCGAGCAAAATGAACTTGTCTACCCGAACAAGAACAACATCTACAATACCAAACAACCTCTTCATAGTTCTATCCGCCATTTGCAACCTTATTGAAGTAGCCCTCGGTTGCCCAATATCTAAAGTCTTGAAAATGGAGTAAGGCATCAAGTTGATACTTGCCCTCAAATCACATAGAGCATTTATAAAGTCTGCACTCCTAATGGTGCAAGGAATGGTGAAAGCGCCAGATCTTCTAGCTTTGGAGTCATCGAGTGCACTATTGCACTAACTTGGTGGGTCATCTTGATGGTCTCACAATACATGGATATTTTCTTTGTCACCAAGTCTTTCATGAACTTGGCGTACCCCGACATTTGTTCTAGAGCCTCCACCAAAGGCACATTAATTGATAAGCTCTTCATCATGTCAATAAACTTCTTAAACTGGTTCTCATTTTTCTACTACGCAAGCCATTAAGGATAAGGTGGAGGTGGCCTTGGCAAAGGAGCTTTGGCTTTAGGCACAACCGTTTTCGGCATGTCTATTACGTGTTCCCTAAACGGGTTCACGTCATTTTGAGTTTCCACCTCGTTATCTTGGATATCAATCCTCACTTCCTCATTCAAGTTCTCATTAGTCACATTATCAACCACCAAAGGGATATCATCCTCTTGCAACTCAACTTCATCACTCAAATTTTCTTTTTGTTTGGAGGCATTCACATTACTGCCTTGTCAACTTCTTGTAGTTACCGCCATTGCATGCCCGGTATTATTCCCACCCTTCGAGTTGATTACCGTATCACTAGGTAGAGCCCCCTTAGGGTGAGTATTCAAGGATTGTGAGATTTGGCCTAATTGAACCTCCAAGTTTCTGATTGAAGTATTGTGGGATGCCAACTGGGCATCAGAGTCAGCATTCTTTTACATCATCTATTCAAACATCATTTCGATTCTCCCCATTTCATTGTTGGATGAACTAGGACCTTGGGATGGAAATGGGGGTGGATTGTTCGGTTGTTGATACATCGGGGGCCTTTGAAAGCCTTGCCCCAGATTTCCTTGATTGCCATTGTTCCAACTACCTTGATTTTTGTTTCCACCCTAGTTGTTGTTGTTGCCACTCCAATTACCCTGATTGTTCCGGTTGCCTCAATTTGAATTTTGGTTGTTTTTTCCCCAATTACTATTCCCTTGTTGTTGTTGATTTCCTCAATTTCCTTGGGATCTCCATTGTTGTTGTTGGTTAGAAGAATTGCCCCTTTGGCCCTTAAAGTTGTTCACGTATTGCACTTCTTCATTCTGCTTATCATACCCATCATCTTGGAACCTACCACTATCTTGGTCATATTGATCCGAACTCCCTTGGTTTTGTTGACCTCTTTGTCTTCTTTTGTTCACTAACATACACCATACATAGCATTTACTTGTCGTGGAGTTTGAACCTGCCGTAATTGTGTCTTTGCTAGCTGGTTCATTGTTGTTGTCAATTCTGTTATTGCATGTCCATGATTATGGAGCTCTTTGTGCAAGTGAATGACCGTGGGGTCACCCTGTGGCACATTGGCTCTACTTTGCCAAGCGGAGGACGTGTCAGTCATCTCATCCAATATTGCATTAGCCTCATCATACGGTGTGTTCATGAAATTGCCCCCGGCGAGTTGGTTCACTATGCAATAATTTGTTGTGTTAATGCCTCGGTAGAATGCCTGTTGTATCATTGCCTCAGTCATATCATTATTTGGGCATTCCTTTACCATAGTCTGGTATCTCTCCCATATCTCATTCAATGGTTCGTTGGGCTCCTGTTTGAAAGCTAAGATTTCATCCCTCAAGGTTGCCATGTGGCGCTGTGAGAAAAACTATGCAATGAATTTATCCGCCAACACATCCCAAGTAGTGATGGAATGGTTGGAAGCCTTTCAAGCCAGTACAAAGCTTTCCCTCTAAGTGAAAAAGGGAATAATCTCAACCGAAGTGCATCCTCTGACACATTGTTTTCTTGCTCCCCCAATAGGTATCCACGAAGCCCTTAAGATGTTTGTAAGCATTCTGATGGGGAGCACTTGTGAAATACCGTCGCTGCTCCAACAAAGTCAACATCACATTTATAATTTGGAAATTGCCCGCCCGGATCCATGGTGAGATAATTGCACTAGCATATCCTTGGTTTGGAAGCACATGAAGAGCTACTCTTGGAGGTGGGGGAGGGTCTGGAACATTATCATTGGCCTGCCGGCCTCTCGTTTGTCCTTGAGGTACTAGAGGCACCTTATCTTCACCATTATCATCAACCTCCTCCCCTGGATCATGTTTCCAAGAGGGTGATTGTTATTGTTTGCTGCCATTTTGTACCTGAATTGGCAACACACACAAATTAGTATCATAGAAGGAAGAACAACAATACATAAAACTATTCAGATAGATAGCCAAAACCGCTTAGCTCTCCGGCAACGGCGCCAAAAAGTGATCGGGTCCAACCCTACACCACTACAGAGTGGCGAGAGCGGTCAATGCAGCTTTTACCTGAGAAGGTCGGGATCGAATCCACAGGGAGCTACAACAATGTTTGGAGTTGGATTCCTATCTGATCTAGCAGTGTGTACTGCTCTTAATTACACTTCCAACCATATTTGTTTGTTTGTTACTTCTAATTTTATACTAATGATATGCAAAACTAAGCTAAGTATAAATATTTGTAAGGTTTTCTAAATAGTTAAAGAGGCACTAGGGAAGTGACTTTCGCCTAGGTGAATACTTGACGGGTTTTAAAGCCTAAGGCAAAGTTGTTATGATTGGGATCGCGATATAGCCAATGCAAGAAACTACTCACTCTATACCTCTCGGTAGCTTGAGTGACTTTTCCCTTATTGACTTTCTCAAGACCAATTGGGTGTCAAAATTGGCTCAAGTCGGGTATTACTATCTCTAGGTTTAACCTTTTAATTGGGGCTATCAATCCCTTGAATACGCCTCAATTCCTTGTTGGCCTGATTTTCCTAGACTCAAGCTCTCTTTCTCAAGAAGAGCCCAAGTCAAAAAGGCACAAATTAATATTTGCAACCACTAATTCACCATGGAAAACACAAATCGGGCCAAATATCAACCACCCATAAACATCTAAGCCTTAAAATAAGAGACCCATCAAATGCCCACACTAGGGTTGAGCCACAACCCTAACTAATGGGTCTAGCTACTCATAATAATAGAAGAAATTAGATATTGAGATGAAGAATAACCCATAAAATATAGTTACAAGCTAAGATTCGAAGATTCAATATTAAACTAGCTACACAATTACTCAAAATAGCTAAAAAATGGCATTCATGTGCTCAGCTACAGATAAGATGACCTAAACATCTGAAAAGAAGTATTTATACAATGCTGAATTTTCTGGACAAAAATACCCCTAAAGGAGGTACCGCAGACCGCGGAAAATAAACTGCGGCCACGGTGAGGCTTTTTAGCTTCAAATCTTATTCTCTGAATCTGGCCACCGCGGGCCGTAGTAAATGGACTGCGGCCACGATGGCTTCGTTGCAGACCGCAACAAATGGATCGCGGACCGCGGTGTCTTGAAACTTCCAAACTTCATGTTCTCTGAATCTCTTCTCTGCGGACCGCAACAAATGGACCATGGCCGCGAAGAAGCTATAGCGGCCGCGAAAAATCAACCGCGTGCCGCATTGCTTGAAATTCCAGAATTTTATCCTCTCTGATCTTTGCCACCGCGGACCGCGATAAAAGCACTACGGTCGCGGTGAGTCTATTGCAGCCGCGGTAGATTTACTGCTGTAGCGGTGCATTGACTTGTTCTTGGCACTTGTGTAGGTTTCACTCCTTTTTGAGCTGATTTTTACTTCCTTATCATTTTTTTGACCAAACACTGCAAACAAGCACAACATGTAAGCTTTAGGGATTACTTGTATACATTTTTAATCCAAAACTCAAGCAAAAAGGAGTATAAAATAGACTAGAATCCCTAGTTATCAAGCACACACATCCATATTGGTCTACAAATGAACCCCTTATCAAGTAGTTCCTGAAGTTTCTCCTTCAACTCCTTTAACTCCTCCGTTGCCATACTATACAGTGAAATAGAAATGGGCTGAGTGCCCAACACCAAATCAATACCAAAATCAATATCCCTGTCTGGTGGCATGCCCGACAGATCTGCACGAAACACATCTGAAAAAATCCCTCACAACCGGGACTGAAACAATGGTAGGAGTCTCTATATTGACTCCCCTCACGAAGGCGAAATAAGAAAGACAACCCTTCCCAACCATCCTCTGGGCCTTCAAACATGAAATCACTCTACTGGGATCATAACCCATCGAACCTCGCCACTCAATCAGGAAAGAGCATAGCCAACGTCGTTGTCTTAGCGTAATAGTCCAGAATAGCACGACATAGAGACAACCAATCCATATCCAATATCATGTCAAAATCCACCGTACTAAGCAACAAAGGATCCACTCGGCTCCAAACCCCCGATAGCCACCACATAAGGCCAATACATGCTATCCACAACCGCGACATAACTTGTTTATGAGAATTCCCAGTCTCCAAATCCATATAGCACACGAATCACCATATCCGATCCCATCTCCATCAGTCGTACATCTAACACACCTTTAATACTCGATTATTCCACGAGGGATACTCCTATAATCATTTCTGTGCCACCAAGCAAACTCGAATATCAGGAGTCGATCAACAAGAGAGTGCCACAATACTAATAAAGTATCCTTAACTCAAAAATATTGCCCTTTATGAAAATGTATACCCTCATCAAGCCACACCAATTAGTAATATCATTTACGTAGTCATCTAAAACTATCCATGCTGCCTAAGAATTAATGACCTTCCTTTCGAAATTGAACCATGTCCTTACACATGCAATTCTCAATCCTACACAGCATACCACATATACCATGCCATCCCATGATAAATATGAGAACTTCATAATCCATTCCGAGCCATAAGCAACTGCGTACTCAACTAGCCAAGAATTTTCCATTTGATCCCATCTAAAAGAAAATCACTATACATCACATGCTCCTCACACCAGTAGAAAATATACATCTCTAACCGTGGTAGAAACCATCAAGAACTCTCCGAATCCCATTTGCACAAAACCAAACCTTCAAGACTGAATCCTTTTAACTCTACCAAGTTACGCAGGTCACCAAAAAACAAGAGCATTTCCATGAAACACCTGTAGAAACTCATTACATCATAAGCACCCAAAGAACTAATCATATCCCTTACTATTCCGATCCGACCTACTACCAAGCTATCCTATTTATCTAAGTTCCTTCTAAATTACCTTCAAATTATTACTTCTCCTCGCCAGAATACCGCAATCCTTAACTCAAACTCACCACACGAGACACAAGCATAAAACTACACTGTCTAAAGGCTCATAAGTCGCTAAATACTCTCTTAAATATCCTCAAAAGTACCACATTCAAAATACTTACCCTGAAGAGACTTCCTTTGAATCTAAAGCCATTACCTTTACCTTTCTGATACTGATATGTATAATCCATAATAATATAGAAATGTCACAAGTCTTGACATCGTCCAATGCAAACCTCAGTTTCTAGCCAAATACACATACTGAAGATCTCTAATTATTACATGTAAATCTTGAATCCTTTAAAACCATTCTCGGGAGTCATCCACTCTACTCAGGTTTCAATTAAACTGATCAAATGAATCGAACAACTTGTGCCCCATTAGTACAGCAGCACCCAAGGAAGTCACCCATCCTTCTAAGCACCCGAGTGATATCCTACTCCATACCCGTTACATCCCTTACGACAGCAACTAATTCATCCAACGATTTCTTATATACCCATAAAACACACCATTATCCAAAATTTTCTTTACTCGAGTCATCCTCAATCTCAAACTCTGTAAGCTACAACTGATTCACTGGTATACCACAAACTGAAACTAATACGACACTTAGCCGTGCAATCAATTTATCAATAGAAGACTCCCCCACTTGGCTCAAAGCCATAGGTCAAACACACAAAAACTCGCAATGCCCATACTCCATTACTTCCATAATACTATAGGGAGATTAAACTAAATCCTTCATAAGCCTGTGTAGCACAATCATCTAGTACTTCAAATCATCTGCAATCTTGTATTCACCCTCGTAACAGTCATGCCCACTCTCATAAGCGATCCAAACTCAAATTACAACGCATATATTTCACTAGTAAAAGAGGGCTCCCAACAAACAACATAGGGATCACACAAACTTCAGAACACCTCCTAGGAGATAACCCACCTGCTTTGCCTCAAACTAACATCTCTTCATACCCTTCCACCGTCATAAACATCACGCAATCGCTTAATTTTCCTGAGTCTGAACCTCATATCACAACATGAAATCTACATCACTTCCCAACTAGACAACATGAAAAGATCATTCAACACACCCACAACTTAGGGCTATGCATCAAATCACGATGGAAATCAAGCACCAGATAGTTCTTTCTACCCTCAAGCAGACCCTTCTCATCACATTCAAATTATATGAACACACCTCACAGTCACATTATACTAATCGCGTAGCCATCCAATCATCACTTCCTCTAATAGGAACACTATTGAATATATAAATCCAAAAGCACGTGCTCACACAATCAACACCTCAGTGCTCAACCTACAGGCAAAGCCCGGCCTCAAGTCCTCCAGACTGGCCCAATATCAATACACAAAAATCAAATCTCGCCCCTTGTTTAAGGAACCACAAGCCGTCGATACACAACTGATATCGTGCGTGCATACGAACGCGTGGAAGGAATTGGAAGAGTTACATTTCAAGCTGAATCAATGTCGCACGATAAGAATTCAAGAATGATGGGTTTCCTAAAGATTTTGTAGCCTCTCGAAGATAAGAACAAACGTCTTCGTACCGATCAACGAGACTCTACTAAACCTGCTCATGACTCGTGAGACCTATGCAACCTAGGCTCTGATACCAGCTTGTCACGACCCCAAATCTACCATATCATGATAGCGCATATCGTAGTATTAGGCAATCTGACACACTAACAAAACCAACCAATATTTCCATTTTTAAGATAAATTTGAAGCTATTTAACAATAAACTTTTATAAAGGGATTAAGTCAAAACAACACTACGGAAAGAAAGCCCGACATCTGGGTGTCACTAGTTATGAGCATCTACAAAGGACTATCCGATAACACTAAGATATATACAAACTGGAAAATAACTAATAACAATCTATAGGAAGATAGGAGGGACAAAAGCAGGGATGCGATCACCGTGCAGCTACCTTACTAACTCCAGCAAATCCGCGACAGATGAAAACACCACTCACTAGCACATCTAGCAATCCCTGGATTTGGACACAAGATGTTGGGAGTAATGTGAGTACGCCAACTCAGCAAGTAATAAAGGTAAATAGAGACTGAGCAGTAGTGACGAGCATTAAAACACATACAGTTCATAACACGAAAACTCAGTAGAATACAACAGGCTTCTAAATCAGTATATGAATCAAATCATCTCGTTTAAAAATCCAATTTTCGGTAAAAATCATTTGAAGATATGTAAAATCCATTTAAAACATCTTTTAATAGTTTTCAAACAAAGTAATGAAACAGTGAGTAAGAATGATGAAAACATAGTCGGCCCCTCGGGCAAAACTCACTCGTATACAGCCCCTCGGGCAATCATCACTGTCACTCATATACAGCCCCTCGGCCATACCTCGCAATCACTCGTAAACAGCCCCTCGGGCACAACATGAATCAAGACCAGCCCCTCAGGCAAAATATCATATCACTCACTCAGGGTACCCGTGCTCACTGGGTGTGCAGACTCCGGAGGGTCTCCTACAGCCCAAGCGCTAAATCACTGCAGCGTGCAGCCTGATCCAATATCATTGTGGTGTGCAGCCCGATCCATATATCGCTATGGCGTGTAGCTCAATCCATAAATATATAATCCTCACAATTAGTCCCTCGGCCTCTCTCAGTCATCAACCTCACAAGCCACTCGGGCTATCAGTAAAACATGGTGCTTAGCCCAAAATTTCATTTTATGCATAAAAATGGAGTAATGAAGACTAAGTTATGAAATCAGTAAAACATAGCATGACTGAGTACAGATTTTAAATCAAAACAATGAGGAAATAATAAAAAAGGCCTCTAAGGGTCCAAACAGCTCTGGCGCAAGGCCCAATATGGCATTCAGCCCAATTTGTAGAAAATTCTTTCTAAATCACATAAATATCAAATAGTTTTAGTCAAATACACAACTATATAGTTGCTACGGGACGGATCAAGTCACAATCCCCAATGGTGCATGCCTACACGCCCGTCACCTAGCATGTGAATCACCTCAAAATAGTGAAACGATGTGAAATCTGGGGCTTCATACCCTCAGGACAAGATTTACAATCATTACTTACCTCAAACCGGACAAAACTCTAACCCGTGATGCTTTTGCCTCTTGACTCGGCCTCTAAATGCTCTGAATCTAACCAAAATTAGTATATTATCATCAATATACGCTAAAGGAATGAATTCCATATGAAAATAAGCAAATTAGATAAACAAATCCCGAATTTGGCTAAAACTCAGCCCCCGGGACCATGTCTCGGAATCCAACAAAAATTATAAAACTAGAAACTCCTTTCACTTTCGAGTCTGTACATACCAAAATCATAAAAATCGGACCTCAATTGGCCCCTCAAATCCCCAATCAAAGCTCTCCAAAGCTCAAGCCCTAACCCTTCAACTTCACCCCAAATCCTCCACTAATTTCATTATTAAATATTGGAAAAATCATCAAAAACACAGAATACAAAGCCCAAGTAACTTACCTCGCTGATACCCTTCGATTCCCTCTTGAAATCACAGCTCTAAGATCCAAACTCGTCCAAAAATGGTGAAGAGGACTGCAATTCGCGAAAGAGATCTTATATACATTCTGCCTAGAACTTTCGCCTTTGCGGTCCATAAGTCACTTCTGCGGTCAAACCAACAACATCTGCGATTTTCACTTAAACGCCCTTATCCGCATTTGCGTCCATATAGCCATACCTGCGGTCACGCAGTGCGCTCCTCCTTCTGCACTTGTGGTCTCTCTCTTTCTTAGCTGTGGCTGCTTCTGCGGCTGCTCACCCGCTTCTGTGATCATCGCACCTATGGTCCCCACTCCGCAAGTGCAGTTATGACAGCTGAAGGAAGTCTTCAGCACTTCCTCAAATCCCACCCTTGATCCGTCAACCTCTCTAATTCAACCCGAGGCCCTCAGGACCTCAACCAAACATGCCAACAAGTCACATATCACCATTCAAACTTATTCAAACCTTCAAAACACTCAAAACATCATCAAAATACCAATTCACCCTAGGATTCAAGCCTAAGGATTTCCAAACTTCTGAATTCCGTACACGATGCCAAAACCTATCAAACCTCATCTGAATGACCTAAAATTTTGCTCACACGTCACAAATGACACAATGGACCTACTCCAATTTCCAGAATTTCATTCTAACCTCGATATCAAGATTTCCAGTGCCGACCGGAACACGCCAAATTTCCAATTTCGCTAATTCAAGCCTAAATCTATCACGGACCTCTAAATCACATTCCAAACGTGCTCTTAAGTCTAAAATCACCCAACGGAGATAACCAAATCATAAAAATCTAAATCTGAGATCATATACTAAAAAGTCAAGACTAGGTCAAAACTTTCAAAGTTAAAGCTTCAAGTTGAGAATTATTCTTCCATATTTATTCTGATTAACCTGAAAACCAAAACCAACGGTTTACATAAATCATAATACATCACACAGGGCTAGTCATGCCTGAGATCTTGCGAGTAAAGTGCAAATGCTCAAAAAGACCGATCGGGTCGTTACAGTCGAGCGAGTCCGTTTTATATTAACAAATTTGTTGATATGTTTGGGCGAGGCCCGGGGGGCCTCGAGTGCTATTTAGATGATGCATGGATCATGTTTGGACTTGGAACTATGGCTGAAGCAGTATCAATTTCTGGTGTAGTCGCACCTACGTCAAGCTTGCCGCAGGTGCGAGCTCGAAAAAGCGAGCCAATGTCCGTAGATGCAGCCTGGTGTGGACTTCCCAATGGTCATAGAAGTGAGACGGGAACAAACCCTATGAAGGTGCATGTGCGAGGAAGTTGATTGCATAAGTGGGAGGGTTCGCAGGTGCGAGGAATTTGCCGCAGAAACGATCGTGGCAGACATGTGCATGGTCCGCACCTTCGATGTTTTGTCGGTAGAAGCGGAGCCGTAGGTGTGATCGTGCGATCGCAGGTGCGAAACAACTGAAGGCAATGAGGTTCATTTAATGTCGGGGCTTAGGCTATCTTGGTTCATTTCTTTCCTCTATTGGCCAATTTTTGAGTTCTTTGAAGAGGAGTTTTAACTTAGCTATTAAAGGTAAGTAATTCCTACCCAATGTAAGTTTAGTATATAGATTTTGGATAGATTTTAAAATGTAAAATTTTGGAAATTATGGGTTTAGTTGAAAAATCTAGGTTTTGATAAAAATGGGATTTAACCATGAAAATAATTATGGAATTGGGTATAAATTGTATATTTGAGTTCATGAGGTTGTGGGTAACATTTATCTTAAAAAAATTTCGGAATTCGGTTACGTGAGCTCGGGGGTGAATTTTTAGAATCTTCCAATTTGGGTTGAGTAATACCTCTAATAGACAAATTATGAACTTGTAAGTGTATATTAATTAATTTATATAATATTTTGCTAGTTTCGAATTGATTGGCACCAAGTTGAGGCTTTAGAGTGGATTTGTGGACCCGAAGTGAGTTTGAGAATGAGGTAAGTCTCTTGCCTAATCTTGTAAGGGGGAACTCATCCCTCTAGGTGTATCTTGGTATGTATTACTTGTGTGAGTAGCTACGTATGCACGAGGTGCCGAGAGTCCGTGTGTAGCTATATTCCATGATATGTTCGGGTAGTCTTAGATCCACATCATGCTTAAATTGTACTACTGTGTTTATTAGGTATATTAATTGTCTTGAATAGAGCTTGAGACTAGGGATTTTAAAGCTGCAAATTTTTTATTTAGATTTCTTATTTTTGGAAGAATTAAGGAATACATAATAACTCTGAGAAATCCATGTTCTCTCGCGTTGCAAGTACTTGCGCGAGCGATATAAACTTTTCTACTCTCATGGGAGCGGGCGATCGCCTCGACAGTAGAATAGATGCATCTATGGTTTATGTCGTTCGACCCTCAGTAGAGCATACAGTATTTTGAATTGGGCCGTATGACCTCGGCATAAATCGTGCATGATAATACTCAGAGCCCGATTATACGTTATTTCATTTATGGCTTGAGAGGTTACAATTTACTGAATAACCAAAAAGATGTGGAAGTTAGTAGGTTACAATTGGAGACTTTTAAATGGATTATCAGTGAAAGAATCATTTACTCACTGCTTGTTATGGTGCTATTAATATTATTCACTGACTCCCTGCCTATTTAGAATTTCTTTATTTTATTATTGGCCCATAGTAAGTGTCGATGTCGACCTCTAGTTAATACTTCTTCGAGGTTATACTGTATATTTACACATGTTGTTTATATAGTCATGCTATACTTCTGCACAAATCGTATAGGATCTGAGGTAGGTGCATTTAGTAGTCAGTCAGGCGCGCACTCCCGTTACCCCGAGGCTTAGTGGTGAGCTGCTCTCTGAGGCTGTTCTGCAACACTCATAGTCTCTCTTTTGTATTTACTTTCTGTTTATCTTATTTCAGACAATAGATTAGTGTTTTGTATATTCTACTAGTTGCTCATACACTTGTGATACCAGGTCTTGGAAACATGCTAGTAGACACTTTATGGATTTTGAGCATTTATTTCAATGCATTTACTCTTTCATTAGTTTCTGCTTTACTTTATTAATTTTCCACTTCTCATTTACTTAATAAAATAAAAAATCAACTACTTTGAAATTATTAAAAGAATGGAGACATGGCTAATTCATCGTTGGCTTGCCTAGCGGTGACGTTTGGTGCTATCACAACCTATAAAAGAAATTGGATTGTGACACCAAATAACCGTCAAAAGTAATTTCATAGTCTTTAATGTGAGCAAGGAAACTCAAGCAGTCATACTTCAATTTAAATGCTTAACACAAAAATAACAAGCACGGATGTGTGTATATAGCATATGTCCGACTCGTTTAAAGGAAGTATAGCAAAAATCTTGAGAATAGTTCATCATGCTTAAAGTATGGTACCATTAGCCTCACATTAGCTCATGCACGATTTATTGTGCTCACGTAGTCAATAAATCGAATAACACATGGAATCAAGTAGAACACATAACCAAACAAGGCATAGAGTAATCTAGAATCTACCTCGAACATGAATAACCATGGAACATGTATATACACTCATCATATCATATATACATCACCCCCATATATAGAAACCAATATCAGCTAGTAGGAAATATTTCCTCAACCAAAGCTATGCAAGACACTTACCGTATTCGGGCTAGTCAAAAGCCCCAAAATCTTGTTTCCTTACTAAATCACCTCTAACCAGTTCGAATCTAGCCAATCATCAATCAAGGAAGCCAACTCATTCAATAAGAAGTAAAATCAACAATGACTCAATCTTTGAAGAACTCCCCAAAGTCAACACTGGGCCCGCATGCCCGAAACATAGAACTAATACCAAAATTTGATTACCCATAACCTATCAAGTCCAAATATATGATTAGATGCCAAAACCGAGTCCAAATTAGTACTCAAATCCTCAAAATTTACATTCTCAAAGTGCAGGCAAAACCTCAAATGTCATCTCAAAATTTCATGTTTTTGGTGTACATATCCATGTAGATTCTTGAATTGTAATAAAAATTAGGTATAGTTCACTTACTCTCTTGCCTTGTATGAAAATTCCCATAAAAAATCGCCCTCACCAAGTCTAGGGTTCAAAATATGAAAGAATAAGCTAAAATCCCCAAATTCCAGCTCTTAAACCAATTACAGATGTTGAATTTGTGATCAAAAGTTCGCAATCGCGACTAGAAGTTCGCAAATGTGGAGTTCGTAGTTGCAACAAAAAGTTCACAATTGCAATGTATCAGCACCACTAATTCCGAACTTTACTGAAATTATCCTAAACCATGCCAAAACTCATCTGGAACCTCCTGGCCACAAACCATATATGCATTTAAATCATAAAATACGCTACGAACCTGCTCGCGCACTCAAAACATCGAAAAGAGGTCATCTTGAGCCGATGTTGACCATGATCAAATTTTACAATCTTAACTTAACTAGTCTCTCAACCAATGATCCAAAACGTACATGATCCCCTCGGGACTCCATTGATTCATACTATTAAATACAAAACCCTTATTATAACTAATCCAACGTCTCAAATGTAACGACCCGACCAGTTATTTTAAGCATTAGCATACCATTCGAGGGTTTGGAACTTTTAGTAGCTTCATATGAAGTATCATGACTTTCATGTATAGGTTTCGATGTTCGAAAGGTTTGAGATTGATTTGGAAGAGAAATATTCATTTTTGGAGGCTTAAAGTTGAAAAGTTGACTAAGGTTTGACTTTTTTGTAAACAATCTTAGATTTATATTTTGATGGTTCCGACTGGTTTGGATGGTGATTTTTGACTTAAGTTTATGTCCGGTTTTGGATTTGGAGGTTCCTAGGTTGATTTAACTCTATTTTGCAAAAGTTGGCAATTTGAAGGTTTAGGAAGTTCATAGGTTTGACAGGGAGTTGAGTTTGATGATATTAGATCAGATTATTATTTTGGAAGCTAGAATAGGCTCATTTTGTCATTTGGGACTTGTGTGCAAAGTTTCGGTTCATTCTAGATTGGTTAGGCTTGAATCAAACGCTTGGATTGAGGTTTGAAGTTTATGAACTTAAGATAATCATCTTGGTTGTAAATTCTTGGTTTTAATGGTATTCGTGGTGTTTTGATCTTTTAGATAAGTTGCATTAGGTATCGGGACTTGTTGGTATGCTTGAATTGGATATCGGGGAGGGAGGGGCTTGGGTGTATTTCAGATGTGTTTCGGACCAATTCTCTAATGCTTGCATGGTTAGTTTTTGCTGGTATCAGCTATGAACCGCATTCGCAGGGGTACCATCGTATTCGGGAATAAGGGAGTGAACTGGAGGAGTTTAGTTCTTTGCATTCGCGGGTGACGGATCGCGTTCGCGATGGGTTATTGTTGGGTCTGGGTACTTTTCCTCCTTGCGTTCATGACAAGGTAGTCACATTCGTATTAGATTTCTCACTACATTCACAAGGATGTGTCGCATTCATGTTAGAGCTGGGAGCTAGTGAAAATGTCTTCGTGTTTTCATGGTGTAGTTCGCGAAGGCCTGACATCTTTGGTCATCGCGTTCGTGAGGTTTGTGCGGAGAACATGCAATACATTTTGGGCTATGATTATCTTTGTACTTCGCGATCACAATGTATATCCCGCGATAGCAAAGGGTAACTCTGTACAGATTATATAAGTTGTCATTTTCGAACTTTGAGCTCATTTTATCATATTTTGAGTTTGGGAGCTCGGATTGAGGCAATATTCACCTACTCAGATTGGGTAAGTGTTCTTGACTCAAATTTGATTATTATTCATAATTTTATCATTGATTTTGCCATTCGATTTGTGAATCCAACAAAGAACTTGGGGGGTTTGGCAAAACTTTTCTAAAGTCAAAAATGGAGATCTGAACCCCGATTTGGAGTTGATTTTGGATGAAACGTTTATATTTGGACTCTTATTGGAATGGGTGTTCGGTATTTGTGAGTTTTATCGGGTTCCGGTGTGACGTTTTGGGTTACTTTGAATATTTTATTAAATATTTGACCTTTGTTGCTCGAGTTTGATTCTTGTTGCACTATTTGATGTTATTGAGTTATTTTTGGCTAGACTTGAGCCTTTTGGATGTCGATTCTCATGGGAAGGCATATTTAGAGTATTGATTTAGCTTGTTTGAGATAAGTGTCTTGCCTAGCTTTGGTTGAGGGATTTTTTTCCTAATAATTGATATTGTTTGCTACATGCGACGATGATGTATATATAAGGTGACACGCGTATGTACATGTGCCATGTGTATTCATGCTCGAGGTAGATTCAAGATTGATCTATGACATGTTTGGTTGTCTGTTCTACTTGATTCTATGTATTATTCAGTTAATTTACTAATGAGCTTAATAACTCACGTAGAGGTAATGTTTAGGCTATAGGTGCCTTTGTTTGAACATGAAGAACTAATCATGAGATTTATGCTAAACTTGCCTCGGAGATAGATACATGCATGTTAGGAACACATAGCCGTACTTGTGCTTCTGTCATACTTTGGTTGGGACGTGTGAACACTGTGACACATATGTGATCCTTTGTATGACTACTTGAACCTGGTTTCCATAATTGATTTAGCCGTAGTCATGCCTTATATTTTAAACACCCATCCATATTTTATATTTGTCATGTCCTTGTGCATCTTGTTGTTAAATTACGGGTTTATATCTTTGATGGAAATTTGGCATAATTTTGTGATAATTATGGCACATGTGGACATGTTGTGAAGATTGATATTGTGGCACGAGGTCTTTGTCGTGCGATTGTGATGATATTGTGGCACAAATTCTTTGTCGTGCGATTGTTATTGGATGTTGGCACGAAGTCTTTGCCGTGCGATTGTAATTATTATTGCTCATGGGGCAAAATAATGGTGGCGCATTTTTGGACTAGCACATGAGGCGAAATAAGGATGGTGATATGTGCATGTGATGAAATAAGGGTGGCATTAGTTGATATTGCGCATGCGGTGAAATAAGAGTAGCATTGGTGATGATGGTTTGGAGGTAATTTTATTGATGATGTTTATCTGGTGGTATGAGAGAGACATTATTGAATGTGCATGTGAATTCTTTATGTTTGTCATACATTTTTACATAATTTTTGCGTTGCATCTAATGTATTAATCTATGCCTCTATTATTATTTGGTGATTTGGTTGTCAAGATGGATTTACTTGTGCGGAGTTGATATATCATACTTTGTTGAGTTATCGGTAGCGTATTGGACTGACGTGATAAGGAAGTTGTCATCATGCATTGATATATTTAATTCTTAAAAGGTTCTCTTGAACGTGTTATTTGGGAATTGATATGGAATCAGGTCATGTTGGGCACATGCTTATAGTCATGTATGGTTTGAGGGCATACACATTATATGGTACATACCACTTTGTGAGCGGGGTTGGTGCAAGTTGTATTTTGTTGAACATGTTAGTAGAGTTTGTTTATTACCATATCCTAGTTGTGTACCATTACTACTTTTATTCATTATTCTTTATTCTATAATTGTCTTTCTGGAATATTTTCTGTGTATTATGCCTATTATTAAGTTGCACATGTTATGCAACTGAGTATCTTTGACTTAAAAACCTCGTCAGTACGTCTCTGAGGTTGTTGCACCATATTTTGCACATGTCAAAATAAAATACAACTTGTGGTTCCTCTTAAGTTGATAAAAAAATCGCTACCTAATATTTAGAGGTATACTAGGGTACCTAAAAGCCTATAAATTATTATCCCAAAGGTCTACTAACTAGTGATATCCGAATAAGGGTTCTAGTTATTTTAAGGGGAACGTGTTAGGTATCCCTTAAAATTTACCTCAGATAGTTCCTTAAACTTAGTCAAGGGGGCGGGGAGACAAATATCTATATCCTAGTTGATTTAATTGATTAAAGGTTACTAAGTGGGCTTGAAAGTATTGAATAAATGAAAAAGCATTCTTGCTTGAAAAACTAATCTTTTTCTTGGAGAAAAGCATGTATTCCCCTTTAGAAATTGTAATATTTGTTTCAAACTTTGTAATATGTCATGCAAATAGGGTGTGTATATATGTATATATATATATATTTGATTATATTTCTTCTGTCATGACCCAATTTCCCCTCCGCTGGGTATCGTGATGGCACCTAGTCTTAGGGACTAGGTAAGCTTAACATTTACTGAATATTGACAAAAATAAAGAAAGTCTAACAGTCTCGATATAGAAATCTTTATAGAATTTACAATTTTCCAAAAGCGGTAACACAAGTCATAAGCTCTACAGAGTTTACTACAACTTCTAAATATAATTGTTTGGAAACAAGTAAAACATTGTGAATACAAAATTAGGAAGGTGACTCCGAAGCCTGCGAACGCAACAACAGGTTTACCTTGAGTCTCCATAGCAATGATCCGCACATCTACTAACGAACAAATACCTGGATTTATACAAAAATGTATAGAAGTATAGTATGAGCATACCACATCGGTTTCCATTAAGTATCAAGACTAGCCTCGGTGGAACAGTAACAAGGAATAGTCAAGACACCTACTGGTCTAATAAACCAAACAAGTATGTGCATGATTTCTACATAAGGACTATACGAATACAGTAATTGCAATAAGGAAGGAAACATAAAATAACAGCGGAACACCATAATAAGGACACAGAAGAGTGAACGGAAACACAACCCAAATCTGAAATCACAAATGCAGTAAAGACAAGTAATAACTCAGCAACTACAGTAGTTTACACATCAGGTCTTAGCCAACAAACTCCAAATGATTAGTCAAATCCTTCAAGTATAAATCTTTCACCCATTAGTTTTCGAATAGAAATCTTTAGAATATAATCCTTCCCAATAAAGATATTTCGAAATATACTTCCTTCAAATAAATATCTTTCAAACATAGTTCTTTCAAAATAAATACCTTTCGAATATAATCTTTTCAAATAAATATCCTTCGAATATAAGTCATTCTGTGACACCTCATGTCTTCATCATACAATACATGACTTAATACCTGACCCCTAACACATGGCATCTTGTGCCCTCATCACACATCATAACCGCACTAACGACTCACGTGCCAAATAGGGTCATTCTCATATGGAAGGCAAGTAAACAATGTTGTGCGTCTATACTCAGTAATATCAAGAAAACTTCTTATCAGATAAGGGTGCTTAGCTACATGTATACCTATGCAAGTGTCCTAATATAGTTCATACCAGCTAGTAAGTACAAGGAAAAGATCGGACAGCACATAGAATGTTTACAAGAAGGTAAGCATAGAATATCAACAACTCAGAACACAACTATAAGAACAGGGGATCGCCTAGGATACCATCCCGTAGTCCCAAACGTAACTGTGTAGGGGGATCTCCTGGAATACCATTCCGTGGTCCAAAAGTAAATATGCAGAATAGGGGAATCTCTCGGAATAACATTTCGTAGTCCCAAAGTAAATATACAGAACAAGGGGGATCTCATAGAATACCGTTCTGTAGTCCCAAAGTAAATATGCAGTGCAACCAACACAGATAATAGTTACAGCACGGTAGAAACCTCGGGCATCACCACAACAAGTACAACAACAACAATGACAATAATACAAATTACGGCAAGTAAATCAACTCAATAACTTTAAATCATGAAGAAACGATAGAACTCATTCACAAGGAATAACCACAGTAAAGAATGCTAGGCGTAAAGAGAATAGCTTAACAAGAGAAAACTAAAATATAGCAACGATCCCACAATATACAATTTAACAACGAGGAAACTAACACGAGCTAGATAATTACATATAAGGACATGTCAACTAGAATATAGGATATCTAAACTTCCTTTAAGGTTGGGAAATTACGAAGAATTTACAACCAATTTTAGTTTAAGGATAAACAGCGGAGAGGTAATCATACCCTCAATTAAGACTAAACAATTACAGGAGAGATAACAATGAATTCCAATGAAGACAAACGGTTATGAAAAACATAACATGATAGTAGGAGAGGCAAAAATCTCCAGTTAAGTCAAATAAGAGTCAAAGAGGCAATAAGAGTGAATCATAAAGCAAATAAATTCCCATTTAAAGCATGTAGAGGTGAAACTAGCAAATATGAAACTCAATCATATCAAGAACAACTTCTTACTTAGTGAATATAAGGACCTACGAACTGTAAAAGGCCAATTTTCCACAAATAAGTCTGAGCACGCACTCGTTACCTCACGTACACGAACTACAATCAATATAGAAGACTCAAATCCTAAAGAAAAATCCCCCACACAAGATGAGGCAAGATACTTACCTCAAAAAAGACAAACCGATACTCTAAAATGAACTTCTCGGGTGAAAAAACCTCTGGACGGCTCAAATCTAACCAAAATAACTTCAAAGCACAAATAAAACTCCTAAGAAACTATTCCAGATCATAAAGTCTCAACCTTTAAAAAATCCAAAAGTTTCCCCCGGGCCCGCACCTCGGAACCCGATAAATTTTACAAAAACTTAATACACATTCCGATACGAGTTTAATCATACAAAAACTATCAAATTCCGATACCATTTTGTCCTTCAATTCATGATTTTTCATTTTAGAAATTTTCTTCAAAAACCAATATTTTACTCAACCCAAAACACAAATTAAATAATAAAAATGAAAATCAAATCAGGGAATATATTAAATACTAGGTGAAGAACACTTAACCAATCAAATTTCTTGAAAACCCCACAAAGAATTGCTCAAAATCGAGCTCTACAAGTCAAAATATGATAAAAATGGCCTAACCCTCGATTTGAAGATCTTATATTCTGCCCAGGTCCTTATACATTGCGAATTCGGAGGGGGAATCACGTTCACGAAGAAGAAAAATGAAGTTGCCAGGAAAAGCCCATCGCGAACGCAAGAGAAGTAACGCTAACGTGAAGAAGAGAGAACAAGAACCTACGCGAACGCGAAGAGGAAAGTGATCACCAACGCCCAGGGCTTGGTTCTTCTACGTGAATGCTGAATTGATGGTGCGAACGCAATGAATGGGATGAGCAGGGCTATGCAATCGCGAGGCATACTACGCGAATGCAAAGAAGGAAAAATCAGGCGAGTTAGTAGAACACTATGCGAACCCGAATGTAACTTCGCGATCGCGAAGAAGGATATCAGAAACCAGAAGCCAGCAATCTAAAAATAGAGGAAATTGGCCCATAGCCCATCCGAAACACACCCGAGGCCGCTGGGAACCTGTCTAAATACACAAACAAGTTCTATAACCTAATACGGACTCGCTCGGGTTCTCAAATCATATCAAACAACATCGAAAATACACATCATGCCATGAATCGAACTATGAACTTTCAAATCTTCCAAATTCGAAAACTCGTGCCGAAACCAAACAAACCAACCCGGAATGATGCCAAATTTTGCAGACAAGTCCCAGATAATAAGACAGAGTTGTTCCAACTCTTGAAATTACATTCCAACCCCGATATCACAAAAGTCAACTATGGGTCAAACTTCTCCATTTTCCAAACATCAACTTTTCCAACTTTCGCCGAAATGCCTCAGATTACCCTAAGGACCTCCGAATCTGAACGCACGCCTAAGTCCAAAATCACCATACGAAGCTGCTGATATCATCCAAAACTCATTTCGGAGTCATTTAGACAAAATCAAATTCTGGTCAAATTCTTACCGCTTAGGTTTTCAAAAACTAGATTCCTTCTTCCAATTCAACTTTGAATCATTTGGCAACTGAATTCAACCATGCACGCAAGTCGATACACATAATATGAAGCTGCTTAAGACTTTATGCCACTGAACGGAACTTAAATTCTCAAAACGACTAGCTGGGTCGTTACATCATCCCCCCTGCCCCTAAACAAACGTTCGTCTTCGAACGTGCCAATATTCGCCTCAAAGTCATTAAATCACTGAATGCACACTTCCAACATACACCCGCGGGTGATCCCACATCATCCCAATCTACATAAGCCTGACAACACCATCTCAACTGCAAATTAGTCTTTCTACCAACACTTTTAAGCCTCAAAGCCAAAATTCTCACCTTCCATTAATTTCCAAAAGACCTGATTCTAAATCCATATCCGGTATCAGTCTCAACGAGCTACAACCACTTATGCCTACACCCATAGAGTACAACCACACAACTTGATACATCACACATAGGCCCATAATAACATTTATGATCACAATATCTGCCCGAAATCAAATCCATCATCGGCCATAAGCCTCGTATCCAATAGGAACCCGTTTCAAACCTCCACGACACTGACGAAGATACTAGAACCACAAAAACCTCATAACTAAACACCTGAATCAACAAGTCACAACTAACATCACCGGGCGCACACACCCCAAGCTAAAACTCAAGAAAGACAGAAACAAAAATGACTGGATATGTAAAGAGAAACACATAAGAGAACTACCAAACAAGCCCGACATGCACAACTCTCTAACGGTACTATTCTACGAATCAATACATTAAGGAAAGAATTAGATCATATGAACTAATCACAAGGATCCCATCCTAGATTAACTTCCACCGTGGTACACAGCCCGGTTCAAACACATCAAATCACATGAATCACGAGGGTCCCACCCTCAACCGTGAATCACAAGTAGGGTATACATCAAACTAGATGGAACCTCTTACTAGATAAATTCCGTCAACAAAATTATAGCATATACTGGCTCCAACACCGGTGGAGCATAAAAATCACAACTCATGACCAGAAATACTCAGAAATCACATCAAGCCTACCGTGATGGACAATAGGAATTTACTACTAGTCTCATAACTCAATAATGAATAGAAACAGACGATAGACACAGGATATCAGTCACAGAACCTCCCAATAGGGAAACACATAAACAGAGTGCAAATCATGAAACGCACCCATAAGTGGAGCAACAAATAAGGGATCTCACCCCGATGAGAAGAACTAAAATAAAATACGGAAGGTGCTACTATAGAACAAAGTGAAATCATACAATGACATCATCTGGAGCAACGGCCTCAAGCCTACCCTATGAAACACAACAACAGGATGGGCCTCCCCTCTTGGGAGCCCTCTACTCACCTGAATACCTCGCTGTGACACATCTATTTGAAATCTAGGACAATCTCTTACCATGTGGATAGTATCTCCACACTCAAAGTAACCCCTCTACTGACGTGGCTATAGGAACTACGTGGTACGGTTACTCTGAGACCCATGAACACATGAATCACTATGCGAAGACTGAAGTGCTAATTGAACTGGCTGACCCATGAAACCTCTACCATGTTGCACCATGCCTCAAAATTAAGGACCAGAATATCTCTCCGGTCTATGAGGCCTCCTCGCCTCCCTGTACTCTCTATCTCTCTCTATCTTGATCTCGTTTGTCCTATCGTTCCCAGTACCACATGCCATATAACCGGCGAATGATCCCGACCACCTACTAAAACAAAACATCTAACTCCAACTTCCGATCCATGCTAAATCCAATATCATGCCTGAGCCCCTCAATAAATCTATGGACTTGCTCTCTAAATGTAGCAACCAAGGCAGGTTCATGTCTAGCCAAATCACTAAATCTGACGGCATACTCTAATATTGACATAGTGCCTTGGCGCGGCTACTCAAACTTCACGCGCCATACATTCCGAAGGGACTGAGGTACAAACTCTCTAAAAACATCTCTAAAAATTGAACCCATGTAAGTGGAGTTGCATCGGCCGGGCTACCCAACTCATATGCCCACCACCACTGATAAGCTTCCCCCTTAAGCTGGAACGTAGTAAAAGTAACCCCACTCGTCTCAACAATACCCATAGTGCGGAGAATGTGGTGGCACTTCTCTATAAAACCCCGTGCACTCTCTGAAGCCAAACCACTGAATGTAGGAGGGTCGCATTTTCTTGAACCTTGCAAATCTAAGCTGCCCTTCCTCGGATGTTGTTGCCCTGACCAACGTAAACTCGCTGCTCTGGAGTATGGGCGGCGGGAGTCCGAGTCCCTCCCCCGAGCTGTGAAGTAGCTGGTGCAACCAGAATCAACCCCGCATGAGTTAATGTAGCAAACATGCTCAGGAACTGTGCTAAAGTATCTTGAAGTTCGGGGGTGATGACAAGTAGGGGTGGGCATTCGATATTTCGGTTCGGTATTTCGGTATTCAGTTTATCGATTGTGTATACCAAATACCATACCAAAATATTTTGGTACTGTTTCGGTATTTCTTATTTTGGTTCGGTACGGTTTCGGTTTAAACAAAATCTTCACTATCTCCACCCCTACTCCATTAACTAATGTAATCCATGTTGATCATTGTGCTAACACATGACTATGTTCTTTTTAACGCAAGATTACTATGTTCAGTGGTATCATAATACGATTAAGCCTCTCACTTCATTGTTGCAAGGATGGTAGTAAAATCGTCTAGGATTTTACAAAGCCAAATAAAATTGAATATAAGCAATATCATCTTGATTTGTTAGGAATGAGTATACTGTATAGTATGTACCTTTTGTTGAAGTTCAGTAAGTTAATCAAGCATGTGTTGTGTCTGAAAGCAAGTTAAAATGAGTCGATTTAGACCTTATTAGATAATTACACAAGTTTTCTTTGATTTCGAATAGAGTAATAAGATGTTGCTTTTTTATCTTGAATTAGTATTTAGGAAAAAAGTTATCTATGTTAGAAAAAAAATATTTTGCAGAATATGAGGACTGAATACATTGGATTTAATAATGTAATCAATAAGACAGGTAACTATTGGGATAAAAAATAAAAATAAAGTTGGGCTTGGACTAATTTTTTTTGGCATTTCGGTATACTGAAATATCGAAATATCAAAAACCCAATACCGCATACCATACCGAATTACTGAAATACCAAAATAAACCGAAATACCGAAAAAACCTAAACCGAAATACCAAATTAATTGGGTTCGGTTCGAAATTCGATTTTTTGGATTTTATACCCACTCCTAATGGCAGGCGCCTCCGATACCTATCCCCCATTTGGAGCTACTGGCGGCTCCTCGACTGCTGCTCTAGTAGGTGCTCTAGCTGCGGCACGTACTCCTCGTCGGCATCTATCTCACCTCCAGTGACACCTGCTCTGAGAGCAGCGTCATCGATAACTGCAGCTCGTGTCCTCACTATTTGTGAGAGAATGGAATGATAAAAGTTCAAACTCGGAGATCAATAAGCTCGCACGATAGGAATGAAAGAAATGAGATTGTCCTAATAGTTCCGTAGCCTCTTGAAGATAAGTACAGACGTTTCGTACTGATCCATATGACTCTACTAAACTCGCTTATGACTCGTAGCATCTATGAACCTAGAGCTCTGATACCAACTTGTCACGATCCAGTTTTTCCTCCATTGGGTATCATGATGGCACCTAGTCTTAGGGACTAGGTAAGCCTAACATTTATTAAATATTAACAATAATAAAGAAAGTTTAACAGTCTCGATATAAAAATCTTTACAGAATTTGCAATTTCCCAAAACTGGTAGTACAAGTCATAAGCTCTACAGAGTTTACTACAACTTCTATATATAACTGTTTGGAAACAAGTAAAACAGTGTGAATACAAAATTAGGAAAGTGGCTCTAAAGCCTGCGAACGCAACAGCAGGTTTACCTTGAGTCTCCATAGCAACGGTCCGCACAGCTACTGACGACCAAATACCTGGATCTGTACAAAAATGTACAGAAGTATAGTATGAGCACATCAGTGCGCAGTAAGTATTAGGACTAACCTCGGTGGAGTAGTGACGAGGAACAGTCAAGACACCTACTGGTCTAATAAACTGAACAAGTATAAATATAGGGACAAAAGTGCATGATTTCTACATAAAGACTACGCGATATGGCTAATAATAAAGTAATTGCAATAAGAAAGGAAACAACAAGTAACAGCGTGTCACAACCCAAATCTATAAGTTGCGATGGGTGCCTGAGTCCTACCTGTCAAACACCCCTAAGCATACGTCTAGGATATGAACCTGTATAACATCTTCTAAATTACGAAGATAACATACATGAAAGAAACCTACCAACAAGGCATATGTACGTATATCTGTAGAATACAGGGGGCGAGCCGGCAAGGCTGCTATAGGCAACTAAATATCAAATAACTGAAAGTCGACAAGGCCACATACATCCCAACTAGACATACTGTCTACAGACCTCTAACAGAAACATAATTGTATAAAGATGGGATTGAGCCACGTCATACCTATATATATACATATATATACAAACGTATCGTACCAACATCAAAAGCAGCTCCGGATCAAATGGAGAACGCCAACTCTCGCTGATCAGGGATCCTAAGAAGGGGGACCGTCAGCTTGCCTACCTGCACCTGTGGGCATGAAACGCAGACCCCGTAAAATAGAGCGTCAGTATGAAAAATGTACTGAGTATGTAAGGGATGAAAATTAGTACGTGACAGGCATAGATGAAACATGGAATATAGAAACATGTCTTTAAATCTGAATAACTTTGTAAATTCTAAAACGTTTATAAAGTTATGCACATGCATATAAATGTCATGTCATGCATAGGTATGGGTGTACATAATATCATCAAGCCACTGAGGGCATCACATCATATCAGCTAGACCACTGTGGGCAACATCATCAACATATACCAGCTGATCAGGTGGTGGTGCGTATATGTCGAGTCATGACATGACATTTATATGCATGTACCCTATTAATTTATATGCATGTACCCCATAGGTATCGGGTATTATCACTCGACCCATATTTTTTCCAAATTGTCCACTTTCAACGTAACTCGTTTCCTTTAATCCGTGTACCCCATTATCCTTCATAACACTTATTTATCGCTTGTTATAAAGAGCGTAAATATGTTAACGTCAAGATGATCTCATCCCCGAGTCTATGTCGGTTAACTAAAAATGAAATTTTAACGTACGAAAATGCAAGATGTAACATCTTTCCCCCCTTAGAAACATTCGTCCTCGAATGTTCAACTCCTCGTGATTCGTATAACTTTGGCAGGGTCGCCTTTGTAATAACACTACTACCAACTCTCCCTATAGAAGCTTAATAATCCAACGCCATACTGGACCACAATTATCAATAACGACAATGGCCTCACATGACCAATGCCAATAACCAACACAAGAATTTATACACGTACCTTATGATTATGCCGTCTCAGTCGGACCCTTCTCTGGAGGAGGAAATAAGTAGGAATATCTAGACCTCATGTCTTCCTCGGCCTCCCAAGTTATTTCTTCCACATTGTTGTTCCAACAAAGTACTTTCACGGAGGCTACCTCCTTATTCCATAGCAAGCGGATTTTTTTGGTCTAGAATGGCAAATAGAATTTACTTGTATGATAAGTCTTCTGTAATATGTACATCATTCGTAGGCACCACTCGGGTAGGATTGTCAATGCACTTTCGTAATATAGATACGTGAAAAGTCGGATGGACAGACTCCAACTTCGAGGGCAATTCTAACTCATAAGCTACTTGGCCCACTTTTCGAATGATTCTATAAGGCCCAATATACTGTGGAATAAGTTTTCCTTTCTTGCCAAATCTCATCACACCCTTCATAGGCAACACTTTTAATAATACCCAGTCATCAACCTCGAACTCTAATTCTCATCTCCGTACATCAGAATATGACTTCTGACGACTCTGAGCTGTCAATAGCCTTTCCTGTATAAGCTTAATTCTTTTTCTATGGCTTGCTGAACCAGGTCTAGCCCATGTAATCCAGATTTTCCAACATCAACCACCCTATAGGCGACCTACACTTTCGTTCGTAAAGAGCTTCGTATAGAGCCATCTGAATACTGGAATGATAACTATTATTAGATGCAAACTCAATAAGCGGCAGATGATCATCCCGGCTACCTTTGAAGTCTATTACACAAGCTCGTAACATATCCTCCAGTATCTGAATAGTACGCTTAGCCTATTCATCTGTTTGGGGATGAAATGTTGCACTAAGACTTACCTGAGTCCCCAATCCTTTTTTGGAAGGACATCTGGAAATTAGCTATAAATTGAGCTCCTCTATCCGAGATAATAGAAATAGGGACATCATGCAGTCGTACTATCTCCTTATTATAAAGCTTTGCATAATCCTTTAAAGAATATATAGTCCTAACGAGCAAAAATGGGCTGACTTTGTAAGCCTATAAACAATCATCCATATCGAATCGAACTTACGTTGGGTACGAGGTAATCCTACGATGAAATCCATATTGATTACTTCCCATTTCCAAGTCGGAATCTCCATAGCCTGCAATAATCCACCGGGTATTTGATTCTCAATCTTAGCTTGCTGATAGTTAGGACACTGAGCAACAAATTCGGATGTACCCTTTTTCATTCCGTCCCACCAATATATTTCCCCGATGTCATGATACATCTTTGTCGCTCCTAGATGGATAGAATAACGAGAATAGTGAGTTTCTCCCATAACCTGCCGACGCAGCCCAGCAACATTAGGCATCACACAATCGTCCTTGATATTTGAGGACCCCATCTTCTGTAATTTCAAACGACGTCTTCTCCTTCTGAAGGGTGGTATCCCTATAATGAACTAACACAGTATTCTTGTACTAATGTTCCTTTACTTCAGTTACTAATGAGGATGTTGCCGTATCCTGAAGAGTAATTCCAACGTCACCTGAGTCCAGTAATAGAACTCCAAGATTAGCTAGCTAATGAAGCTCATGGGCTATTCCCCTATTTTCTGGCTACAAATACGATAGGCTACCCATAGATCTACGGCTGAGCGCGTCGGCTATTACGTTCACCTTCCCTGGATGGTATAAAATATCAATGTCATAGTCTTTAAGTAGCTCTAACCATCTCATTTGACGTAGATTCAATTCTTTTTTTGCTTGAAGATGTACTGGAGGCTCTTATGATCCGTATAGATATCAACATGAATGATATACAAGTAGTGCCTCCACATCTTAAGTGCATGAATTACCGCGGATAACCCTGAATCGTGGGTCGGGTAGTTCATCTCGTGCTTTCTTAGTTGTCAAGGAGCATAAGCTACAACTTTACCATGCTTCATCAGCACACAACCCAACCTAGCACCTGAAGCGTCACAATAGATAACGTAACCATCGATCCCCTCTGGAAGCGTTAGAACCGGTGCTGAAGTTAATCTGTCCTTTAAGGCCTGAAAAACTCCGTTCGCGAGCGTCAGTCCATTGAAACCTAGTTCCCTTCTAAGTTAACTTACATGGTTATCCTAATCTTGTACAATTTAGGAAATTCCCCTCTTCGGAGGCCTAAACTTCATCTTTTATCCCTTACAATTTCGCCTTTATCCCACTATTAGGGAAATATTTCATCTATTCTAAACGTTACTAGTCTTAGACTCCTTTGAGTTCATTCGGGCTATACTGAGCCTTATATAACTTAGAGAAACCATCAACTCTCTTATGAACTTATTCCCAAGGACTTATCCATTCTTGTTACCTTTTTACTAATCCTTTCTTATCCTTCCTCGTATCTTTCTAAAACCTTGTCGCTCTACCATACTATAGCTTGTGACCTACATATATCTATTTATACTTATTCATAATCTTTCTTCAACTTACTTGCATAATAGATTTTCTTATGTTATTCCAGAACATTAAGCGATACAATTACAAGTTTCCTGCAATAACCTGCCAAATGGAGAAGCTACGAACCCCCGTCGATGTTGTGGGTCTAGGCCAAGTATTCAATGCCTCACCTTTTTGTGTATCCACCCAGATGCCTTCACCCGAAATGATATTCCAAAGGAAAGTTACAGAGTTTAACCAGAATTCATATTTAGAAAATTTTGCATACAACTTCCCTTCTTGTAGAACTCTGAGCACAGTACGCATATCATCAACATGCTCATCCTCTGAATGAGAATACACCAATATATCGTCGATAAATACAATTATGAATAGATCTAAAAAAATCCTAAACACACGGTTCATCAAATCCATGAATACTGCTGGGGCATTGGTCAGACCGAATGACATAACCCAAAACTCAAACTGCCCATATCTAGTCTTGAATGTTGTCTTTGGAGTATCTTCATCCTTAACCCTTACCTGATGGTATCTGGACCTCAAGTCTATCTTTGAGAAATACGTGGAACCTTGCAACTAATCAAATAAATTGTCAATTCTCGGGAGTAGGTACTTATCCTTGATCGTTACCTTATTCAGCTGCCTATAATCAATACACATTCTTAAAGAACCATCTTTCTTTCTTTCTTTCAAACAAAATAGGTGCTCCCCATGATGACGTACTAGGTCTGATAAAACCTTTTTCAAGCAAGTCCCTTAGTTGTTCCTTTAATTCTTACAGCCCTACAAGGGCCATTCTATTGAGGGAAATATATATACTTGATGAGTATCTGGTAGTGGGTCAATGGAAAACTCAATTCCTCGCTTTGGCGGAAGACCCGGAAGCTCATCGGGAAAAGCATCAGGAAACTCATTATCTACAGGATAGGACTGAACGGTTGACAATTCTACTTCTACCTCCTGAACCCGAACTAAGTGATAAATATAGTCCTTTATGATCATCTTACTTGCCTTGAGATAGGAGATAAATTTACCTCTTGGCGATGCGGTATTACATTTCCATTCTAAAAGAGGCTCTCCTGGAAGCTGAAATCAAACCATCTTTGATCTACACTTGATGTTAACATAACAAAAGGTCAATCAATCCACACCTATTATAATATCAAGTCCTACCCAACCGAACACCATGTATCTTATCCATCCTACCCAACCGAACACCATGTATCTTATCCTTGTTTATTATCAAATCTATCACGGGCCATTTCGGGTCACATCCATATATATAAGTAACAATATTAAAACGTAACTTGCATAATTAATTTAGAAAAAGGGTTTATGTACATAGGGATCGACCTAGCCATAGACATATCATACGCAAAACTATATACAATATACTGTTTGTAAAACCTCTAAGTAGGCATAACCATAATATATACAAGTCGGGACGGGGCTCCCTACATCCTCATAAAACAACCAAACACATTTAGAGCCCTGACTTTGTAATATTCCAAGAAGAGGTGGAACTCACCAACCAAATACTAACACTTGGAGGAAGTCTACAGCAGATGGTCCTTGCCTCGTCCTATATAAGAACCTTGATCAGACACACTTCGAAGCGGAATCTTCATGTCCTTATCAGTTACCTTCCTCCTCTTGGCCCGACTACTATCTTCTTCCTTTGAGTATCCCATAACATATACCGACGAACCTTGACTGACGGACTCCCAAGACTGTGGACTATCCGGAACCTCAAAAGCGTTGGTGTCCGCAAATGCCTTGACATAGTTTTGAGCCTGAGGGAATCCCGGTTGTGCCAATCCATGCACTACTCCCCTCATACTTTGATCAAAGGGCTATGAAACTAAGGGTCTTGGTGAGGTCGAAACGCCTCTCACCCCATCTACTGCCGGAGTGGTCGAAACAACTCGAATGGATAACTCGTATGGATCCTCGGATGGATCCTCCTCAATAGAACCCATGATCTCCGATGGGTATAAATCCATAGTATAACTTATCTCTCTTGCTAACACCTTCATAACCTTCTGACGTGTGCTAGTGGCTATAGTCTTCGGAGGCATCGCTTAAAACATCACACATCGTTAGGAACATGAATGCTTATATCGCGCGATCTAAGATTCGAAGAGAGGATAACATCCTATATGTCCTGTAGCCTCCTGTCTATATGTGTGGTGCACAAAACATCCATAAACAAGACTCTACTAGACACGGTCTGTAGACAACCCTAGGATAGAACTTCTCTAATACCACTTTTGTCACGACCCAAACCGATGGGCCGCGATGGGTACCTGAGTCCTACCTGCAAACACCCCTAAGCATACATCTAGGATATGAACCTGTATAACATCTTCTAAATTACAAAGATAACATACATGAAAGAAACCTGCCAACAAGGCATATGTACGTATATCTGCAGAATATAGGGGGCGAGCCGGCAAGGCTGCTATAGGCAACTAAACATCCAATAACTGAAAGCCGACAAGGCCACATACATCCCAACTAGACATACTGTCTACTGACCTCTAACAGAAACATAACTGTACAAAGACGGGACTGAGCCACGTCATACCTATATATATACATATATATATATAAACATATCGTACCAACATCAAAAGCAGCTCCGGATCAAATGGAGCACGCCAACTCTCGCTGATCAGGGATCCTAAGAAGGGGGACCGTTAGCTTGCCTACCTGCACCTGCGAGTATGAATGTAGGCCCCGTGAAATAGGGCGTCAGTTCAAAAAATGTACTGAGTATGTAAGGCATGAAAATAAGTACATGACAGGCATAAATGAAACATAGAATATATAAACATGTCTTTAATGAATAACTTTGTAAATTCTAAAATGTTTATAACGTTATGCACATGCATATAAATGTCATGTCATGCATAGGTATGAGTGTACATAATATCATCAAGCCAGTGAGTGCATCCCATCATATCGTCTCGGCCACTGTGGGCACATCATCAACATATACCAGCTGATCAGGTGGTGGTGCGTATATAACACCATAACCTCTTCCCATATCCCATATACATATACATACATATATACGCGTATATAACGTATATAACGCCGTTTGAATCATATTTCAGCCAATGTGGGCAACATCATCATCATATACCAGCTGATCAGGTGGTGGTGCGTATATAACGCCGTAACCTTTTCCCATATCCCATATACATATATTTACATATATACGCGTATATAATGCCATATGGTCATGAGTCAATGCACATGTATAAATGAGTGAAATGAATGAAAAATACATAATAATCTCGATATTCCTTCCAGATAAACCTTTTCAACTGCGTTTTATTCTAAGACCCATGAACAGAAGATAATAATAATTCTCATGGGGAATCAAGAATATAGACAACCCTACTATTTCTGTGAATAGAGTAATTTATAGAAACTGTGTATTTTCTCGTTTCGTCAATATAATTTGGACCATGCCAAAAGAAAGAAGGGAGAGCCTTTACATACCTGTTCAACGTTCTTGGTTTTAAAACCAAGAATAGATTTGAGGCTAAGAGATTGGACGAATTGATCTGATTCAATTCCTTTGGTTTCAATGCCAAAATAAAGCCAAAGAAGCTAAAGTCGCATTCTGCTCTAGCATTTTTGAACAAGAACGTAAATGGATTTAATTTAATTGAACTTTGAAATTTTCACTTGAACTCTTGGCAAGAATTGGACGAAATATTCTGCCTCAATATCCTTGGTTTCAATTTCAAAGTAATGAAATTTGAAATGGATCCAAGATAGTAAATGAAGCTCATGACAGATTTTGGATAAGATTAAGGCTTAGTCTTTTAAGTTTTGATTCTATGTAGCCACCTAGAATTATGACTACTTAATCATTTTTCTAAGTGTGTGGCTCATTGCCACGCGTGGGGGGTGGGGTTAAGTTATTAATTATTTACTCACTTATTAGTTAACTGGGTAATGTCTTGTTACCCAGTAATAAAGTACTTCATATATACTTTATATATTATACTACCATGGTTATATGATACTTTGCATGGTACTAATTCATAATTATCGGGTATTATCACTCGACCCATATGTTTTCCAAATTGTCCACTTTCAACGAAACTCATTTCCTTTAATCCGTGTACCCCTTTATCCTTCATAACACTTATTTATCGCTTGTTATAAAAAGCGTAAATATGTTAACATCGAGATGATCTCATCCCCGAGTCTACGTCGGTTAACTGAAAATAAAATTTTAACGTACGAAAATGCGAGATGTAACACAGTAGAACATCATAATAAGGACACAAAAGTGTGGACGGAAACACAACCCAAATCCGAAATCACAAATACAGTAAAGACAAGTAATAACTCAGCAACTACGGCAGTTTTCACATCAAGTCTTAGCCAACAAACTCCAATCGATTAGTCAAATCCTTCAAGTATAAATCTTTCACCCATAAGTTTTCGAATAGAAATATGTAGAATATAAATCTTCCCAATAAAGATATTTCGAAATATACTTCCTTCAAATAAATATCTTTCAAACATAGTTCTTTCAAAATAAATACCTTTCGAATATAATCTTTTCAAATAAATATCCTTCGAATATAAGTTACCCTATAATACCCCATCTCGTCATCATACAATATGGGTCTCAATACCTAATCCCTAACACTTGGCATCTTGTTCTCTCATCACAACTCATAACCGCACTGACGGCTCACGTGCCAAATAGGGTCATGGGAAGATGTATATTAGAGGCTAGCCGATGGGTTATCTCCCATGAAAACACCTGAGTTTGTGTGCTTCATATGAGGCTGCTATTTAGTGGAATGAATGTACTAATTTTTGGGAGTACTTGAAGAAGTTGGCTCGACTATTATGAGAATGAGGGTGTACTTCGAAGATGATTTGGAGTGTTTATGACTAGTGTTACATGCGTTTATGAAGCATTCAATTTAATAACAGTGCAAGATCGGGGTAGCTACAAAGGAAGGGCATTGTGGGCTATAGACATGTTGTTTTATGCTTTCGAGCTAATTGGGGGAGCCTTCTATCAACAATCGAATCACATGGTCATGTGTTACATTTGTTTTTGGACTAAGGGATGTTTGTGGATTATCTATGACTTGAAAAGGATGACTTCAAGGATGATTTGAGCAAGGATTGGCTAAATACATGATGTACTATAATTTGTTGATATATGGAAATCTTTGAATCATTCAAGTTTGATATTTATAGTGGATCAGAGGTCAGAGTGGAGAAGATGGCTATCGAGAAGGTTCTAATGAGTTCACGATTTACATATGGTGTTTAAGGATCTTCATATTTGTGTATGGCTAAGATCTGAGATTTGAATTGGATGGTGTTGAGACTTGTAATATTTTTATATCATTACTAATTCTACATTGCAGTATTAGCGAGATGAAAGAAACAACTCTAAATTTGCATAAAGTCTTTTCATAGCGATATCTCGATTTGAGGTGCTATTAGGTACATGAGATGGAACAAAGTGGTTATGAGTCTTAGAATATTATGAATGAGAAGTGTTACCTTGAGGGAAAGTCAAAAGGAAACTGAAGAAGTTGGGTTAGCTAATTAGTAGTGATTTGGATTAGTATAGTAGAAGAAATGATCGGTTCATTTTGTATGATAGAGCTCTACTGGTATTTGGCATCAAAACTTTTGGGTTTGGCAGTCTGCGTGACTTGGTTGAGTTAGAAGGAATCAGTTCTAATGATTTGATTATGTGAAAATGGGTTCCGAAAAGTTTGTGATAGTTTGGCCACGACTTGCGGTTGATGATGTATTCTACAGGCATGGGGAGTTTGTTACGTGTAGTGATTTTGTTCTTTAGGAATAAGTTAAGTGGAAGGTTTATGGTTGATGGGATATCTATCCTACTTGTGTTTTAGAGTTGATAATGGGATTCTAGTGTTTCATATGATAGCATGGTAGATGCGGTGCACTGCGTGGAATTGTGAGTTGCAAGTACAAGGTTGCGGTTTAGTTTCGAAAGGGAAGGTCATGAGTTCTAGACAACATGGACGATTTTAGATGTTTTAGCAAATGCTAGTACTATTTGGTATCGCTTGAGAAGTGTGTGTGTGTTAAGAGACTCATTATGTTTTGACTTGCGGATACTTGACTGATAGTACAGTAATCGCTTGGTCTTTGGATGCTGAGGTTTAGGTGCTACGTGGCACAAAAGATTTTATGATTATTTTTCACAAGATGATTGTGTATGGGTGATATGTCACTCATTTGAGAGATGGAGTAGGGATTAGATATGGAGATTCCTATATTCTTGAGATTTAGAGACTAGATGTTCTCAGAGGCAAACTATTCCTTGGGTGGGGACTGTGAAGATATGTTAAGAGTTAGTCAGCTGAATGGAGAGGTTACTATGAACTTTTGGAAGGTTATTTACCTAATTTTGGATGAGCGAAATTAATTTAGGGGCCCGTTGGTAGGCCTAACGATAATGTATATCCTACATCAGCTCGGGTTTGCTCACTTTTGCGCACAGTTTAGTCATACTTTCCTATCGATGGTATGTTGTGCTATCCATTTCTATATGGTAATGGTCATGTATTTTACGTATTTTCTGTTGATACACACGTGGTTGTTGATTGTGAACATTATGGCTCGATGGGTATTCCACGTGGATTGGTATGTTTGGACTGGGCTACGTGACGCAGCGGGGTTATGTTAGAATGAGATTTGTTGTGGTTATTTAGTATTTTTTCTTCTCCCTTGTGGGATCGATTAATTATATGATGTCATTGGGGGTTGTACCTATTGGATTTGTTTGATAGTTCCCTCATTTGGTTCTTTTTCCATCTTTAGTTATTTTCAAGTTATTGGTTATTGGGTATAGATTGCGTCATATATAGCTCTAGGTGGCATTAGGTGTGGCATGTCGGTCGAGCAACTTATATTGGGTGAGATGAGGTTATTGGACTTGAAAATCACGTAATCAGAATGAGATAAGGTATGTTGGAAGAGTAATGTCATCAATCAACTTGGGATTTGGCAATTGTGCTTATTGGGTGAGGGAGCTCCACGACTTATTGACTTGGAGAATGATTATGAGCTTCTACATATTTATTTCATCATTAGTAGTGTTACGAAGGTTTGTAAAGGTTTTATATGATATGAGGTATGTAATTTGCACCCTATTTGGTAATGAGCAGCTATTATAGTCTAAAGATATCACTATGAGTACATGAATTATGTGGTACATCAATGGTTAAATCTTGGGAATGGTTATGGTTTGATGCAACTTGTTGAGACTTGTAAAGTGTGTATAGGTGAGAATCGAATCTCATAGGGAATTTTGGATGTTGGTATTTGGTTCTAAGGTTTATGGATTGAGGTTGAAGAAAGCATCTTCAGTCGGGGTTCTGTTAATGGCCTTATATGGATTGTGGTGCATGGGATAACCCATGGATGTGTGTGCGATGAGTTTATGCAATGACTTGGTGACTTTAGAACAACTCTTCATATGTTCGAGGACGAACGTATATTTAAGTGGGGGGGGAATGAAATGACCCGACCAGTCATTTTGAGTTTTTGCATTCTGTTCGGTAGTTTGAAAATTTGAGTAGCTTCATATGATGCATTATTACTTGCATGTATAGTTGGATTCGATGTTCGAGAGGTTCAGGATTGATTTGGAAGAGAAATTTTTATTTTTGGAGCCTTAAAGTTGAAGATTGACCAATGTTTTAGTTTTGTGTAAACGGTCACGAATTCATATTGTGATGGTTCCGATAGGTTCTTATGGTGATTTTGAACTTAGACGTATGTACGATTTTGGATTTGAAGGTTCCTGGGTTGATTTGGCTCTATCTGGAAAAAGTTAGAAATTTGAAGGTTTAAGAAATTCATATATTTTACCGGGAGTTGACTTTGATGATATCGGGGTTTGGATTGTTGTTCGGAAGCTGGAATAGACTCTATTTTTCATTTTTACTTGTGTACAAAGTTTGGGTTCATTCCAGATTGGCTAGGCTTGAATCAGATGCTTGGTTTGAAGCTTATGAACTTAAGATAATGATCTTGGTTGTTGATTCTTGGTTTTGATGATATTCATGATTTTTTGAGCTCTCGGATAAGGTTTCATTAGGTATCGGGACTTGTTGGCATGCTTGGATAGGGGAGGGGGCTCGGGTGTATTTCAGATGTGTTTCAGACCATTTATCTCATGTTTGCATTGTTGGTGTCGCCTGTGAACTATGTTTGTAGGAGTACCATTGCATTCGCGAATAAGGGAGTTCACTGGAGGAGTTTAGTTCTCTACGTTCACGATGGGTGTTTGTTGGGTATGGGTACTTTTCCTCCTCGCATTCATGGCAAGGTGGTCACGTTCGCAGTGACTTGCTCACTACATTTGCGAGGATGTGTCGCATTTACGTTGGAGAGATGGGAGCCGGAGGAATTTCCTCCATGTTCGCAGAATCTTAGCCGCATTCGCGAAGGCTTGGCATCTTTGGTCATCACATACGCGAGGTGTGTGCCACGAACACAGTGTATTTTGGGAAGCGATCATCTTTGTGCTTCGTGATCGCGAAGGATAACTCTGGAAAGATTATAGAAGTTGTACTGGATAGTATTGTATTTTCTATTCCAAACTTGTATTTAGTATTATTAGTGGCTCATGTACTTGTGACACCAGATTCTGGGGATAGTCTTAGAGAACGATGGTTGTACATCTATTATACATTTATGCTATTTCACCGTTATTATTATTATTATTAATGAATCTTAAATGGTAAAATGCTTTAGTTGTTGTGCTAATGTTGGCTTGCCTAGAAAGTGGATGTTAGGCACCATCTCGACCCCATAGTTAGGATTTTGGGTCGTGACCTGCACATTGTGTGCAGATCTTGGAGATGAGCTGCTATGAATGACGAAGGCTAGCATTTTAGATATGCATGCGGTCCAGATATAAGCTACCACTTGTTCTTGGTAGTTTAGTATTTGTACTTCTATTTATGTACATTCAAACAGATATTGTATTTATTCTTTGTACCAGCTTTGTAAATTTAAATCTTAGTGGCTCATGACTTCTTCTACTAATTCTTGGGATATTGTATGGAATTCAGCAATTTATTCATTGATTATTGATGATATTTCATTTGAGTTGTATTATTCATTGTTTGACTTACCTAGCGGATTGGGTCATATGCCATCACGACTTGGTGGGATTTTGGGTCGTGACATGTCAAATCTTAAAATTTTAATTGTATTTAATGTCCAGATTCGGGATTTAAGCTCATCTCACCATTTTTGGTACAAGGGAGATTTTTGAAGAGATTTCACCTGATTCTTGTGGGTAAGTATTCTTAACTTGATAATAATTATATATCATGAATACGCACAAAGTTTAGCACTTAAATTATAGAATTTGAAGGTAGAAAATAGGTATTTTAACTTGAAAGAAAAAGTACTTTTAAGCATTTGAACATCGATTTAGACTTAAATTAAGAATCTAATTATATAGTTGAATTGCGGAGGTTATGGATTACCAAAATTTAACTTTTTTTGGGGTTTGACCGCGTGAGCAAAGGTTGGCTTTAGTTGATGTTTGTTAACCTGTTCAAGAACGAATCTCTTCTTATGGAATTTAGTCCTATAACTATATTTGACCTTGTTAGTTACTTTCTGACTAGATTATGGACGTTTGAAAGCTTCAGAGCAAGGTAAAGAGATATTTGAAGATTGAAGCTTATTCAGATAGAGGTATGTAGGTATCTGGATTAACCTCGACTTGAGGAAATTTTCCTAAAACAAACTTATTTTGTATGTGCTACGTATTTGAAGGTAACATATATGAGAGGTTAAGAGCATTGATGCGGATACTATGTGCCTTCTTTATTGGGATACTTTAGGTACTTAATGCCATGTATGTGTTATATGATCTCTTCTTGTCGCATAACTCCTTTAGCATCTTTTCAATGTTGTATGTATGTAATCTCGGATTACATACTTTGTTGATAGTCATGCTTTCTACGTATGCAACTTCATCTGCATAAATGATTATGATACATTGAGATTGGATATGATTATCGCACGTTGAGATTGATCACCGGTAATGTGCAAGTTTGTTAAACATTTGGATAGTTTCAGTTTGTTATGAAGTTTGAGCCTTTATTACATTATAGACTTTTGTGATGTGTTTTTTATGAATGCTACTTTATGAATATTCCTTATATATTGTTTGACACATTAGCATATGCATTGATCAGGATATGTGAGAAAGCATGTGATATCATGCTTTGGTTGTGCATATTTTATTCACGGTTTCTTATGATTTGTCTATTATTGCGTTTATGAATTGCACTGGTAATGAGAAGTGAGTATCTTTTATCAAAAACCTCGCCACTACGTGAGTTTAAATTTAATACTTACTGAGTACTCACGTAGATTATTATATGCATATTTTACTTTTGCACGCTTTTGTGCAGATACTGATCCTGGTACTAAAGGGAGCTTAGGAGCTGTTATTGGAGACCCAAGGTTAAGCTACTTGATTGGTACAGATCCTTAGCGTCACCTTCTATCATCCATTACTACTATGTATTATTTTTTAGATAGTGATGTATTATGAGGCATTATTGTCTAATATTTCTAATAGCTCATGACATCGTATTAGTAGCCATTTCCCATGACCCCTTGGATTCACCACATGGCATCCTGGCAAGCCTCCCAAAGCCTAGAGCCATGGATAGTCCCGTGCTCTTGACCGCACTAAGTGACAAGCGCGCCTGTGCCTATGTCTCCCCATCAATAGCTCTCGCCAATGCCCAGTCACAGGAAAATTTACGCCCATGGCAGGCTGCGCCCTAGTGCGTTCCCATTGTCAACGCAATCGATCCATGCCATGCGGCTAGCGCAGTGCGCGCAAACCCCGATGCTAAAGACAAGGTTACCTCCAACAAACCTGCTTTTACCTTGTAGCAATATAAGTCATTTTTGTTGTAAATATAGAGTAGTTCTACTTCCTGTATTTTCATTATGATTCTCTAGCTTATTTATTCAAGTCATGCAACTTTGGTTTATTTTTTTAAGCATTATTAGGGGGATCAAGTAGTCAAACTTTCAAGCAAGCAAACAATTCTATGTATTGGTGTCTCTCCCCTTTGACACCTTGTTGCCTTTTTGTAATAGCTTTCATTAATGCAATCAAGCTTTCTTTCATTCTCTTTCTCTTTTCGGTTCTACAAATTCTCTTGACATCAATTTTCCCGTACGACACTAATAGTCTCATCTAGCGTATAGAGGGGACCCCAATTGGCAAAGAGTAACCACACAGACATCGGTTACTTAGCCTCATGTTGCCCTTCTAATACATCTCAAGAACAGTTGGTATCAGAGCATAGGATCAACATCGGACAAGGGAACACATTGTCATTGCCATCATTTCTGACTAGGGTGATTCATGGGGATCGCATTGCAATCCTTGAAGAGACGGTTAATATATTACGATCCATCACGAGTAGGTTCCTGGTCTAAGAACCAAACTAGTAAAAAGGTTGGATGACCTGGACTACAGGATGCGACGGGCCGAAGGAGACATTGCAAACATCAGCCGCGACTTTAAAGGAGACGGCAAACGATAGCCACAAAGGCGGCAAAAATTTTCAAGAAATTCGAGAGGCTCCAACAAGAGCGGACCGAGGATTTAGCCAATAGGGAACAAGAGGCATACTTGGTGATTGCTATACAGTAACCATAGATAACTTGATGGACCAGCTCAATGTTGTCAACATTGCTTTACAAGGCCTACTCCGTGGAGGCAGAAACCACATTGGGGGTGCTGTGAACCATGCCCATGTTCCACAAAAGCTTAAAATCCCTGAATCGAAGCCCTATAATTAGGCTCAAAATGCCAAAGAAATAGAGAACTTCATATTTGACATCTAACAATACTTCGATGCCATGGGTGAGTTAGAAGAAGCAAAAAAGGTAGTAATTGCTACCATATATCTTCAGGGTGGCGCTATACTATGGTAGCGGGTGAAATACGAAGCCATCAGGGCATGTAAAGATACTCTTGAGACATAGGGAGACCTGAAGGAAGCCATACACTTACAGTTCTTCCCTAAAAATGTTGAGTACAATATGTGGAGAAAGCTTTGGGATCTCCGCCAGACCAAGTCAGTCCGATATTACGTGTGTGAATTCTCCGCAGTTATGCTAAACATACACGATGTAGTGGACAAAGAGAAACTCATCACATTCCTAGAAAGTTTGAAATCTTATGCCCGTGTAGAGCTACAAAGACAAAGGGTAGATACTTTACTTAAGGCGATCCAAGTAGCAGAACGCCAAGGGGACTACAAAGTTGATGCTCGAAAGGACAAGCCTCAACCACTTGTCCGAGGAGGATACAAAGGGGCCCAGCCTAGCAATGGTGGTGGCCCAAGAAAAAGTGGAGGAGATCGGAGTGAAACCAAATCTAAGACTCCTTCCTTAGGCAGCAATAGTGTTGCATCTCACAAAAATGATTAGGGGAAGAAGCCCCCTTCAGAATGTCATCATTGCGGGTAACCGCATTAAAACAATGAATGCCCACAGGCACAAATGAATGCCAATCAAACTTTTGATATGGTTCGGATGATGATGATGACCATGCTGACCTGACAGAACCAATAGGTGCCTTCAACACACTTGTTTTCTCTATTTCTAAGGCCTTAGTGGGAACTAGTGTCGGCATCTGTAAGAAGAAGGACCGATGCCCAACCACCAAAAAAGGAAAATGGAGGCGGATGAGAATCCTCTTCTTGACCAAGAGAAGACCCTAATGTTCGTCGAAATGAAAGTTAATGGCAAGTCCATTCGTGCGATAATAGACATGGGCGCTACTCACAATTACCTAGCCTCAAATTAGTTAGAGCTCCATGGTCTAGTCGTAGGAAAGGGCAGAGGTCATATCAAGGATATCAACTCACCGCCTCAGCCAATGGGTGGAATAGCCAAAGGAGTGCCAATGAAGTTGGGTACTTTTGTAGGAAAATTCAACTTGCGTGTGGTGATCATAAATGACTTCAAATAGATAGGTGGATTGGAATTCATGAGGCAACACAACACCATTCTTGTACCTTATGCATACATGCTGTCATACCTCCTTTTTTACCTACACCCCCGGAAGGCGTATAATGGAGTTTTTTCCAACATAAAGTGACAATCGAAATGGGATTATTTATTAAAAATTCAGAGTCGCCACTTGGGATAATTTATGGTGTCCCAAGTCACCGGTTTAAATCCCGAATCGAGGAAAAGATTGACTCTATTTTACAGTCCGCGAACACAGAAATCCGGGTAAGGAATTCTGTTAATCTGGGAGAAGGTGTTAGGCATTCCTGAGTTCCGTGGTTCTAGCACGGTCGCTCAACTGTTGTATTTGGCCTATTTACTTGATTTTAATACATGTTTTAGCCTATTGTTCAATTTTAACTTTATAACCGCTTTTATTTAATAATTATTTTTTAGGAAAAAGATTCAACGTCATCTAAAATACGTCTCGAACCACGTCACATAAATGCACCCCCTGGTCTACGACACATTTTTATCTAACGTTGTTGAGATTTGGATTTGGGTCACATAAATGCGCACCCGAGTTTAGGAAAACTAGTTTTTAAATAGCGCGCCTAGAGCAACTATGCATTCGCAAATTTGCGAGGTCCATGAAAATTCAACTAAATGGCACGCCTCGGTTTCTAAAGATTCAAAATTAATTAAACGAGGGCCATGGGTTTTGAGATTTTATTTGGCTCATAGAAACATAACAAAATGAAAGCAGTAGTAGTCTTCTACAACCCAAGCCTCCTTTCTTAATTAATCCTAAAGCTCACGTATCTTAGCAATCCAATTGGTCAAACTCTATTCTTTCTAAATTAATTCAAAAACAGAAATTTCCATAAATTTACATCAAAATCAATCACATGATAATAAAGATGACATTAACACACAGAAAAGCTTAAGAAAATATGTTCATTCACGGCACAATCATGATAATGAAAGAGAGAAATGGACCTTTTATTGATGCTCGAAATCCGGAAATTGCAACTCAATCGGGCTAAACAAAGCAACAATCTTTGGACCAAAACACCAAAATTATAAATCGGAACCCAAACGAGACTTCAATTAAACGACAAACCAAACCTCTAAAAATCTGACAACTTGAATTGAGTAAAGAAATATGGTTACGCAGCCTCAAAAGAGAAACCAACGATCAGTGGATTAATTGAAACTTGAGGCAATCATTGCTTGTATATGGTTGGAATTATAAGGATTAGAAGTGAGAGAGAATTCCAATTTCCACTCCTTGTTGTATTTCAAATATTGGTATTCCTCCAATTTGCTTCCAACGCTAGTATCAGAAACTAAGATTCGAACGAGCGGGCGTTCAAATCGAGAGAAGGAAGTCAATTTTTACGGATAATTTGCAGATTTCATCTGCTAAGAGGCAACGTTGAACAGCGTAGAAAATGAGCTGCCATTTTTTGTTTTTTCTCTAGGTCTAGGTCTAGGAATTGAAAACTTAGGTAGGGTTTCTATAATTGGGTATTTTATATGAAAGTGGGAAGGGATGATGGCCATTGGATTAGAAGGAAATAGATGGCCAGGATTAAATCTTTCACTTAAATGGGCTAATGGGTTGCGAAGAATGAGCTGAGGGTAATTGGGTTGGACCATGTCTTTTTGTGTCTCAAATTTGGGTTAAGAAGACTCCAAAAATTATTATTCAAAACCATAGCTAAATTCCTTTAATATAAGATAACTATACTACATGATCCAAAAACAAATTGTAATTAATTAAACTAAACTATATTAAAATATGAAACTATTATATATATATTTTTTATATTTTTTCAAGATTACATAAAGGTAAAAATAATGTACTATTTTTGTATTTTTTTTATTTAAATTTACGAAAGATATGTAAACTAAAATATTTTTGTAATTTTTATTTTTTGTGACGAAATAAAGTAAAAGAGTCAAAATTATTTAAAATATCGAGGTTAGTCCTAAATTAAATATTTTATGCTAAAATAGGTGAAATTTCAGGGAGGATCAAAAATCACATGTCTACAGCTGCCCCTCTTTGACCGGAAATGCGAAGTATTTTCAGACAAAGAATGATTAGATAGATTTTTTGACCCGACCCTTATTTATGGAGACCAAAACTAAGAGAAAGGAAGATAATGTGACCGAGCCCTGGTATCTGAGCTGCCTACATATCCTTAGCTATAAAAGAATCAGACCACATGTAGTTCAGAGGTGAATGAGGTGATGGAGTATGCCGAGGTGGAGAGCCGATTGAGGTGCCGTTTCGCCGAGGTTCCGGTCCGCAGTCCTGATGTTACATCAAAAATCAAAATATAAAAAAGACTAGATAAGCCTACCAACTACGAGTTACAAGATTCCTATCTATAAGTTTTCTGAAGCTTGATCTTGAGTCTTGAGTGGTTCTTCATGCAGACTTTAGATTTGAACCTTGACGCTTGCTAGTTGTAGGTGCTAGTTCATTCTTCTTCAGCTTTTTAGACCAAAAAGGGACATGCAGATCTTGTGACCTCAGCCCTGTCTTGAGCAGCTCACATCTTTCATTAACTTCTGCATTTGGATTCACTTCTTATCTTTTTTTTTTCTTTTTATTCTGGATTGTGACTAATTTGTGATGATCATCTTGGACTGCTGACTCACATTCTTGACGCGAGCTTCTTTTGTTGCTGACCTGAATTGCATTCTGAATTGAATTCCCTTTTTTTTCAAGTGAGCGCCTGATTGCTGAACTTGAACCGTCTTCTCTTGTTACTTGACAATGTTTTCCCTTGCACCTTGAACCATTTTCCCTTGAAACTTGAACTGTCTTCCTTCGAAACTACTTTTCCTTGAAACTTGAGTTTTCTTCCCTTGTTCTCCAGGTGGGCGCCTGATTACAACAAAACAGACAAAACAAAAGAAATTTTTTCTGCCCCAGTTTGCACTAGGAAGATTTGTGAGTTGTTAGCAAAATTGTAAACCATGTGTACTATTGATGCAATGATGAGAGTAAACTAAAGAATAGACTAGGAAAACTATAAACTAAGCTTGACTAAAGTAAAGACTGACACTATTCTCCAGGAGGGGCCCCCTGGTTTCAGGAAAATTAAATATTAATAATCTTAAGAAAACTAAAAATTGACCCTTTTTTTTTTCAAATCCAGACTTCCTTTTTTTCAAATTATCCTAGGAGAAAATTCGTCAGACTAGGTTTTCTATCTTAGGAGAAAGATTCATCAAACTAAGACGTTTATCCTAGGAGAAAATTCATTAGACTGAGTCTTTTTTTTCTCTTTTTTTTGGTATCTTAGGAGAAAGATTTATCAGACTAAGAATTTGATCATAGTAGAAAATTCATCAGACTAGGTTTTCTATCTTAGGAGAAAAATTCATCAGACTAAGACGTTTATCCTGGGAGAAAATTCATCAGACTAGGTCCTTTGTATTTCTCTTTTTTTTTCGGTATCTTAGGAGAAAGATTCACCAGACTAAGAATTTGATCCTAGGAGAAAATTCATCAGACTAAGTTTTCTATCTTAGGAGAAAAATTCATCAGACTAAGATTTTAATCCTAGGAGAAAGTTCATCAGACTAAGTATTTTTATCTTAGGAGAAAAATTCATCAGACTAAGATTTTGATCCTAGGAGAAGATTCATCAAACTAGGCCTATTTTTGTTATCTTAGGAGAAAGATTCATCAGACTAAGATTTCTATCCTAGGAGAAAATTCATCAGACTAGGTTTTCTATCTTAGGAGAAAAATTCATCAGACTAAGATTTTGATCCTAGGGGAAAGTTCATCCGACTAGGTATTTTTATCTTAGGAGAAAAATTCATCAGACTATGATTTTGATCCTAGAAGAAGATTCATCAGACTAGGTCTAATTTTGTTATCTTAGGAGAAATATTCATCAAACTAAGATATTGGGAGAAAAATCCATCAAACTAGGACTTTTATCTTAAGAGGAAAGATGCGAAGATCAATGGCAAGATTTTATGCATAATTAGCAAGACAAATAAAGACAACGAGTTGAGAAACTTCCCTTTGTCGACTCTTCTCATCTTTTCTTTTTCTTCTCTTTTTTTGTTGTTGTTGTTTTTTTTCTTTTTTTTTCTTTTTTTTTTCTTTTCGAATCACTTTCCTTGCACTGCTTTGTTCCTGTTTCATACAAAGAAAAATTTGTTAGTTTTGAAAATGGTGGTCGGTTTGTGGCCTTGAGTCTTAGGCAGCTTGGCTTCTGCTCAATCAGCTTAAGTCGGTCTCAAAAGACCTTTGTTCTGCACCAACTCTGATTGTTTAATACCGGTACCATTTGTATTTGCAGCTCAAATAGCCTTATCCCAATTGGAGATCTTTGCTTAGGTGACCTTTTCCAATATCTTGAATGACTTCCTGCTTTTGAGCAATTTGTCTGTTGGAGAGAATCACCAGTTATCTTTGCTTGCTCCAAGTAGGCTGACAAGAGTCTTTAAAGGGAGCCTTTGCATGAACCCTCAAGGCATGTTGACAATAATAACTGAGTGCCTGCCAAATTTGCTTTATGCAATTGAAAAGCTGGTAACAGATTTTGAAATCTTTTCTTGCTTATTTTGACAAGGACTGACTCAGAGGGAAGGATACAAATGATGCAAAGAAATAATATTGACAAGAAATGTCCATGTCGGGAAGGATAAAAGGAAGGTTTTTTTTCTCAATAACTAGCCTTAATGATCATGACATGCATTTTGGACTTAACGGCCTGATCTATCAAACTAATCCAATCTTCTCTTTTGCCATTCTTATGAGCTTTGAAGTCAGGCTTGTTCGTGCCAATTCTTTGAATCAGCTTCGCGACTCACTTTCGAGTAGTGGTGCCCCGAGGGGTTTTCACCAACAAGTCTCTCTCATTTATTCATCTATGTTTACCGTCCTCTTACAGTGCCCGTGAGGGTTTCCACTAATAAGACTCTCTCATTTTTTTTCTTTTTCTTTCCCTTTTTGTGAGAAACTCGACGGTGTTCTACCTCATGTGACAACTATTGCTCATTGAATGCTTCTCTTGGCATTCTTGAAGGCATATCAGGAGGTCTTTATTTGGAAGGATTTTGGATAGGGTTGGAAAGAAAGGACGTCATAAGGCTCAAAATAAACTCAAAGTAAAGGGGATTGTGGACTTACAACCCTTGGAATCGACTCTTTCAAAAGTGAAATAAAATCTCTGCCCTAGTTTCAGCTATTGGGGATATTTTGGGATTTTTCTCTTTTTTTTTTGAATTCTTATATGGCTGGACCGAACCGTGAGGCTGCCTACATATCCTCTTTTTTAAGGAATTAGGTCGAACGTAGTTCAAACATCTGACCTAAACTATTTTTCATCTTTCTTTCTGTTTCTCTTTTTTCTTTTTTCTTTTTTTCTTTTTTCCTTTTTTTTCTTTTTTCTTTTTTTTTGTTTGCCCCAGCTTTTATTTTTTAGGGCATAGACCTTTGACAATTCTCTTTTTTTTTCTCTAAACTTTCTAAGAATTACCCCAGTTTGTACTCTTGGGACATGGATTTATTTTTCTTTTTTTTTGTACTCTAAACTTGATTCCAAAAGAGGGTAGTCAAAGAAAAATAATACAGGTTCAAAAGGGGTAGCAAAGGATATAAAGTGTTTGGGTAGCAGAAAAAGGGCCTCCCAACCTCGAGAACGTCAAACATGGTATCTTTTCGCTATCACAACATTGAGGAATATGTCAATCTTCTTGGTGTGCCGTGGTCACAAGACATTTTTTCACCCCTTAGTGACAAACTTTCCAACAAACTTCAATTGATTAAACATCCTCAAGCCCGTTCTTCACAATGATTTGAAAGTGAATTTAACTCGACATTAGTTCCAAAGTATTCCAACTCTTTACTCATCCTCAAATGTATTTTTTTTAGTTATCCAATTCCAGATTAAATCAGTTTCTAAGATCTGGCCAAAATTTCCGCATGCATGTCATGTCATTAGAACTAGCGACAAAAGAACTAGGAACAGAATGACTCAAAAGGACAAACTGTATTTTATTGAGTAAAGGATGAAAGGGTTTTACAACTAAACAAGCAACCCAAAATACGAGTTACAATCCTAATATAACCTGAATAATGAAAATAGCAACAGAACAGACAGACAAGACTCACACAAATAGAATGGAGGGATAGAAGGGTTTGACTCAATAAAACAAATAAAATATGGATCACAACCCTGAAATAACCCAGATAATAGAAAAAACATCAAAACGAACTACCAAGATTCCTTCCTAATGAGGAGGGAATGACTTTTCAATTGCTAGGCTTGACATTTAGCCACAAATTTGCTCATCAGAATCAGCAGTGCCTTCTCCAATTTCAAAATTATTAACTTCAGTTAGAAAATTCTCGAGAGGATTTTCATACTACCTATCACCACACATCATCCCCACAAAGTGTGCATCATCATGTGCAGGTAAAGGATTCTGCGCGATATTCTTGGTGTCACTGTCTTGGATCACAATCAGATTCTCCTGGATCATCCTTTCTATTTCTCTTTTCAAATCCTGACAGCTTTCAACATTGTGCCCCTAGGCATTGGAATGGTATTCACACCTTTTAGAAGGGTCAAAGCTTCTTGCACATGGGTCCACATGATTCGAAGGAATAGGTGCAATCATGTCATAATACTTTAACTTCTCAAATAAGCTTGCATAGGACTCTCCTTTTGGTGTAAAATTATCTTTCAACCTTTGTTCCCCTTTATACCTCTGGCTGGGATGTGGGTTATAGGGCACCTGAAAATTTTGTGGAGGCTGTTGGAGATTTCGTGATGCTCGTGCTCGCCTTCTGGGGTGTTTTGGTGGCTGGACAACATACTGAGGTGGAGCGACAGAGTATTGAGGGTTCTGAGGTGGATAATACTGCTCAGGGGAGTCATGGAAAACTTGAGGAGGCTGCTCATACCTTCGAGATGTTCTCCTAGGACCTCTTCTCGACCCTGATGTCATCATGATTTTTTCAACCTTCTCATTTGTGTCGCTAAAATTATCAGATTCAACCCGGACAGCCTGAGTTGCAGCTTTAAAAACTGCTTGACTTATAATTTTGCCTATCTTAAGACCATTCTCTACCATTTCTCCCATTTTGATTGCTTCCGAGAAGGATTTGCCAACTGTGGACATCATATTTTTAAAGCAATCTGGCTCTTGCGCTTGAAGAAAGACATTGATTAGCTCGTGGTCATCTATGGGTGGCTTAACTCGAGCTGCTTGCTCTCTCCAATTAATGACATATTCCCTGAAACTTTCACTTGGTTTCTTCTTCAGGTTTGAAAGGGAAATGCGGTTTAGGGCAATGTTGATGTTGTATTGGAACTGATTGACAAAGGCCTGTGCCATGTCATTCCAGACGTACCAGCGAGATGTGTCTTGATCCAAATACCTTTCGGATGCTACTCTCGTAAGGCTTTCCCCAAAATAAGCCATCAACAATTTTTCGTTTCTTTCCGCACCTCTCAGTTGATTGCAATACCTTTTCAGGTGGGTTGTGGGATCTCCATGTCTATCATACTTTTCAAATTTGGGAGTCTTGAAACCAGGCGGCAAGTGGACATCGGGGAACATACATAGATATTTGAAGGTAACCCTCTTTTGACCTGCCAACCCTTGCATGTTTGTAAACCGTTGTTCTAAGGTTTTTACTCTTCGGGTCATTTCTTCCTGTACCATCTTTCGGGCAGGTTTCTCAATGTTTGCAGGAAGATCAAACGATTACGAGTGGTACTTAGGAGAGTGGTATTGCTCTTGCTGTGTAGCAAATTGTGACTCATGACGAGGCTGTCCTTGACCACTTGCCCATGCTTGACACATTTCGGTCATTTGCTGTTTCAACATTCTATTTTTCTCAAACACAGTAGACTCTTGTTGAACCCTCTGACCCGGAGTCTCTTGAGCACTTGTAACAACTTCGATGTCAGTTATCATTTATCATTGGATCTTGTGTTTCCAGCTTACCACAAACCGACCACCTCAACTTTTTCACAATTCAAAACAAAACATGTTAGAATGGACTCAGCCAGTCCTTATTATTATCAATATTTTTCACTTTTGTTTTTTTCATTTCTTTTTAATGGTGATCGAACCTGATGTGGGTTGCCTACGTATCATGTGGGAACATGAATCAGATCTTGCATAGTTCGGGTAGATCATGAATAAAGTAAATAAACTAACTTTTTTTTTGAATTTTTGAATTTTTTATTTTATTATTTTGAAAGAATGACTTATAAAGAAGAAAGAGAGTATTTTTGGGATTTTGATTTTTCTTCAAAAATTTTGCAAAGAAAGACTTCTAAAGAAAAGAGATATTTTTTGAATATAGTCCTTTTCATTTTTGAAATTTCGAAGAAAAACTTCTAAAGAAAGAAGAAAATATTTTTGAATTTTTGGACTTTTATTTTAAAATTATGAAAGAAAGACTTCTAAAGAAAATATTTTTGAATCTTGAAATTTCTTTTCAATTTTTGAAAGAAGAATGAAAATATTTTCGGATTTTGAGAAGAAATTAAAAGAAAATATTTTTGGATTTTTTGAAAATGGTGGGCCGGAACCGATGAGGTTTGCCTACGTATCTCAAATCCGGTGAGAATCAGACCCGCGTAGTTCGCCCAATTTTGACGGAACAAAAGAAAATATGACTTATTTTGAAATGACTTTTTTTTTCAAAATTTCAACAGAATTTCAGGGTAATTCAAATACCTACCTCTCACTCTCTTTTCTTTTCTCTTTTTTTTTTTCGATTTTCATTTTTTTTCATTTTCTTTCCCTATTCTAGAAGTCAGTCAGCATGCAAGCCAAAATAGACAGATACACAAGTAGCACGTAAGATGTATTAGGATGGTCTTTTAATTTGGGTGCACCTGTCCTAGACAGACCCATCCCCTCTGTTGAGTCCCCAGAGTCAAGTGCACATGATACAAACAAACGTTCCTAATAGGAATCCGGCATGAGGCTGAGTTATTCTAAGCTAATAACCTGGGTATATTGTTCTAGACTTGTGTACCCGAGCGGACAACTCGAGCCGAGGAGGGGGCAACATACCGGGAACCAAAAGGCCATCCAACTTTGTAACTTATCTGAGTCTCTTTCTTATTTTAAGGTATGACACTAACAGAAGGAGGAGTCACGCCAGTGTGCACATCCCTGAAGATGAGAAGAGAAGGGTTTCATAACAGTTTATATACAGTTCAAATAATATCAAAGCGGTAAAAAGCGGCATTTAGCACATTAGGTTCAAACATGCAATAAAATTAGATAATAAATAAAGCTAATTATAACAATTATTCTAAGCTCGAATTCTTGAACCCTGAACCAAAGGTTCTGGGTTCTTTTCCCCAGCAGAGTCGCCAGAGCTGTCACACCTCCTTTTTTACCTACACCCCAGAAGGCGTATAAGGGAGTTTTTTCCAACTTAAAGTGACAATCGAAATGAGATTATTTATTAAAAATTCACAGTCGCCACTTGGGATAATTTATGGTATCCTAAGTCACCGGTTTAAATCCTGAATCGAGGAAAAGATTGACTCTATTTTACAGTCCACGAACACAGAAATCCGGGTAAGGAATTATGTTAACCTGGGAGAGAAGTTAGGCATTCCCGAGTTCCGTGGTTCTAGCAAGGTCGCTCAACTGTTGTATTTGGCCTATTTATTTGATTTTAATACATGTTTTAGCCTATCGTTCAATTTTAACTTTATAACCCCGTCATCTAAAACACGTCTCGAATCACGTCACAAAAATGCACCCGCGGTCTACGACACATTTTTATCTAACGTTCTTGATATTTGGATTTGGGTCACATAAATGCGCACCCGAGTTTAGGAAAACTAGTTTTTAAATAGCGCGCCTAGAGCAACTACGCATTCGCAAATTTGTGAGGGCCATGGAAATTCAACTAAATGGCACGCCTCAGTTTCTAAAGATTCAAAATTAATTAAACGAGGGCCATGGGTTTTGAGATTTTATTTGGCTCATAGAAACATAACAAAATGAAAGCAGTAGTAGTCTTCTACAACCCAAGCCTCCTTTCTTAATTAATCCTAAAGCCCATGTATCTTAGCAATCCAATTGGTCAAACTCTATTCTTTCTAAATTAATTCAAAAACAGAAATTTCCATAAATTTACATCAAAATCAATCATATGATAATAAAGATGACATTAACACACAGAAAAGCTTAAGAAAATATGTTCATTCACGGTACAATCATGATAATGAAAGAGGGAAATGGACCTTTTATTGATGCCCGAAATTCGGAAATTGCAACTCAATCGGGCTAAATAAAGCAACAATCTTTGGACCAAAACATCAAAATTATAAATCGGAACCCAAATGCGACTTCAATTAAACGACAAACCAAACCTCTAAAAATCTGACAACTTGAATTGAGTAAAGAAATATGGTTACGCGGCCTCAAAAGAGAAACCAACAATCAGTGAATTAATTGAAACTTGAGGCAATCATTGCTTGTATATGGTTGGAATTATAAGGCTTAGAAGTGAGAGAATTCCAATTTCCACTCCTTGTTGTATTTCAAATATTGGTATTCCTCCAATTTGCTTCCAACGCCAGTATCAGAAACTGAGATTCGAACGAGCAGGCGTTCAAATCGAGAGAATGAAGTCAATTTTTATGGATAATTTGCAGAGATCATATCCTAAGCGGCAACGTTGAATGGCGTAGAAAATGAGCTGCCATTTTTTTTTCTCTAGGTCTAGGTCTAGGAATTGAAAACTTAGGTAGGGTTTCTATAATTGGGTATTTTATATGAAAGTGGGAAGGGATGATGGTCATTGGATTAGAAGGAAATAGATGGCCAGGATTAAATATTGCACTTAAATGGGCTAATGGGTTGGGAAGAATGAGCTGAAGGTAATTGGGTTGGACCATGTCTTTTTGTGCCTCAAATTTGGGTTAAGAAGACTCCAAAAATTATTATTCAAACCATAACTAAATTCCTTTAATATAAGATAACTATAATACATGATCCAAAAATAAATTGTAATTAATTAAACTAAACTATATTAAAATATGAAACTATTATATATATTTTTTTATATTTTTTCAAGATTACATAAAGGTAAAAATAAGGTACTATTTTTGTATTTTTTTTAATTTAAATTTACGAAAGATATGTAAACTAAAATATTTTTTGTAATTTTTATTTTTTTGTGACGAAATAAAGTAAAAGAGTCAAAATTATTTAAAATATCGAGGTTAGGCTGAAATTAAATATTTTACGCTAAAATAGGTGAAATTTCGGGGAGGGTCAAAAATCACATGTCTACACATGCTACTGATGATGGGAGCAAACGGGGCCAAGATCTGCATTATTCCATGCACAACCATAAATATGGCCGTAGGGAACATCTCAACCTTACAAATGAAGAAGGGAGTCAAAAGACATGAACCTAAATTCATGGCTACCTTCTGTATTGAAGTTACTAAACACTCTTCGGGCCCCATTTCTACACCTATGAAGAAGCTGCTAAAGTAGTTTGAAAACGTCATGCCACAAGACATGCCAAAGCAGCTCCTACCTAGGTGAATTGTGGACCGTGAGATTGAGTTGGTGACATATGCGAAGACATCCGCTTGGGCACTTTACAGAATGTCACAACCCAAACTCACCGAGCTTTAGCGATAGTTAACGAAAATGCAATACACAGGGATCATTTTCCGCTTCAAGTCCCCTTATGGGTCCCTTGTGCTATTCCAAAAGAATCATGATGATACCCTATGACTATGTGTGTATTATCGGGCCCTAAAAAAGATCATCGTGAAGAACAAGTACCCCATCCCGCTAATGACTAACCTGTTCGATAGATTGGATGGTGCTATAGTGTTCATCAAAATAGATTTAAAGACATGTTACTCGCAAGTTTGGATTATCGAGGGAGATGAACATAAGACGACCTGTATGATAAGATATGGGTTGTACGACGTTTTGATCATGCCATTCGGCTTGACTAATTCTCCAGCCATATTTTTCACCCTGATGAACCAAGTCTTCCATGAGCGCATTTATGAATTTGTAGTGGTCTACTTGGATGACATTCTGGTATATAGAAAAACATTGGAGGAACACTTGAGGCACCTGTGGAAGGTCCTAGCTCGACCGGGGGAGTACAAATTATATGTGAAGCTATCCAAGTTCTCCTTCACCCAAAAATAGATCGACTTCCTCAGAAATGTCATCAAAAAAGGGCGGATCAAGATGGACCAACAGAAGATTCAGGCTGTCACAGATTGGCCGTCGCCCAAGGATATCCATGCCTTGAGAGCGTTCCTTGGCCTATGAAACTTTTATTGGCGATTTGTGAAAAATTACTCTCTCATTGCAATTCCATTGACAGAATTCCTAAAGAAAGTCATGCCTTGGGATTGGGGTCCTAGGCGAGCGGAGGCCTTTAATGCATTGAAAACGGCTCTATCTAATAGCCCCATCTTGGCTCTTCCTAATTTGGCCAAGGTTTAAAGTACAAACAGATTTCTCTAACTATTCTCTGGGCTAAGTCTTGCTACAAGAGGTTCATCCAGTTGTGTACGAGATCCGAAAGTTGAAGGATGTAGAACAACGGTACGTCGCCCACGAAAAAGAATTATTGGTTATCGTCCACTTATGCTTTTGGAGGCACTATCTGCTGGGAATCCCGTTCGTAATCAAGACAGACAACACGGTTGTTAGTCATTTCATGACCCAACCAAAGCTAAATGGCCGACAGGACATGTGGTAGGGACTCCTAGCGAAATTTCACTTCATCCTAGAATACCGGAGTGTGAAGACTTACCAAGTTGCTGATGTGCACAGTTGGAGATCTAACCTAGAATCGGTGTGCCATTCACCGCCCTAAGGGGGAATGACGCAGCCACCACTATAAAAGACCAGATACCATCCACTCACCAAGGATCCTTCTGTACAGTTTTTGGTCGACCTGGTAGGACAAGGCGAGACTCACTAGTTCTACATGAAAGATGGGTTCCTGAAGGTGAAAGGGAACCGACTTTATGTTCCTAAAGAATGAGATCTGTGAAGGACTCTTCTGATATAATGCCATGATACTTTGTGGGCCGACCACTCAGGAGAGGAACGCACCACGACATTGTTGCGATGTGCTTATTATTTGTCTCAAATGGCAAATGGTGTTGCTTAGTATGTGAAGACTTTCCTAGTATGCCAGAAAGACAAGTTCGACCGCTTGACACAATCGGGACTTTTGGAGCAATTTCTCGTTCCAAAGAGACCTTGGGAAAGCATGTCACTATATTTCATCACCGGATTACCCAAGTTCAGATATCTTACAACTATCTTGGTTATGTAGATAAGTTTTCAAAATATGCTACATTTATAGCAGCCCCAAAATATATATCAATAGAAGATACAGCTCAACTCTTCTTTGCTCATGTTGTCAAATATTGGGGACTGCCTAAAGAAATCATTAGTGAATACGACTTTCGCTTCACTAGAAACTTTTAGTCTCAACTCTTTAAGTGACTCGGGTCCAAGTTGAGCCATAGTTCAAGTTTCCATCCGCAATTTGATGGTCAAATGGAGTGATTCAATGGCATGCTGGAGGAATACCTTGTCCATTTTATTACCGAAACCTAAAAGAATTGGGTGAAGATCCGGATGATTCTTAATTGTGTTTCAATTCATAAAAGTGCTCTATTACAAACAGAAGCACTTTTGAAGTTGTTACCGGACATCAACCGCTACTCCCAGACACTATGAATGCCCCAAACATGTCAAAAACTCCTTGAGCCGCTAGTTTCTCGAAAAAATGGAGGAAAAATTTGGAGATAGTGCGGAGCTATCATGTGAAAGCCCCAAAGCAGATAAAAAAGCATGCTGATCAAAATTGTCACTTTGTTCAATGCCAAGTAAGGGACAAAGTGATGGTGAAAATTCCGAAGCGATACTTATTTGCAGGGGTCTATGACCCTCGCCTATTGCAAAAGAGTATTAGACCTTTATCCATTGAGAAAAGAATTTAGAAAGTTGCATACTGGGTGGATACCCCAGCCTGGTGGAAAATTCATCTAGTCTTCCATGTCAGAATTTTGAAATTTTTTTGGGTAGAGATGGACGATTCTTCGCGGAGCCAACTTACAATACCTATTATTCAATACCCCAATTCAAACGGGAAAAGGTGTGCAGAAGCTATTCTTGATGATCGACTTATTCACGCTTCAAGGAAAAATCACCAAGAGTTATTGGTGAAATGGCAGGGCTGTGATACAAAGGAGAACACTTGGGAGAGGGGAAAAACCTCAAAGCCTACAAGAGTTTGATAGATGATTATCTTACAAGTAAGGCGTCGAGGACATCTCCAACTCAGTTGGGGGAGAATACCATGGGCGGCTTTCCAGCCATTCCCCATGACCCCTTAGATGTGCTCCATGGCATCCTAGCAAACCTCCCAACGCCTAGCTCCATGGATCGCCCAATGGTCTTGGCCACGCCAAGTGGCAAGCATGCTTGATGTCTCCCAATAAATAGCCCTCGTCAGCGCCCATCCGCAAGAAGATGCCAACAGCGCCCTCGGCAGGCTGCGCACCCATTGTCAGCGCAATCGACCCATTCCCTGCGGCCTGCGCCGCATGCGTAGACCTGATTCTAAAGACAAGGTTGCCACCAATGGACTTGATTTTACCTTATAGGAATCTATGTCCTTTTTGTTGTAATTATAGAGTAGTTTTACTTTCTATATTTCTTTTATAATTCTCTAGCTTATTTATGTCAAGTCTTGTAACATTGGTTTATGTTTTTTAAGTATTATTATGGGGGATCAAGTAACCAAATTTTAAAGCAAGCAAATAATTCTCTGTACTGATGTCTCTTCCCCTCGTCATGTGTGCCTATCTGTAATAGCTTAATAATACAATCAAGCTATCTTTCATTCTTATTATCTTTTATGTTCTCTCAATTGCTCTTGACATCGATTTTCCCGAATGACACTGAAAATATCGTCAAGCATACGAAGGAGACCTCAGTTAGCAAATAGTAACCGCATGGACATCGGTTTCTTAGACGTACGTCTCCCTTCCAAGACATTTTAGGAAGGTACTGCATAACAGATATCATGCTTTGGTTGTGAATATTTTGTTCATGTTTTCTTGTGATTTCTCTATTATTGTGTATGCTTATGAACTGCAGTGGTTATGAGAAGTGAGTATTTTTTATCAAAAATCTTGCCACTACTTCATTGAGTTTAAATTAGAAACTTATTGAGTACACGTTGATTATCATATGCGTATTTTACTTTTGCACATATTTGTGCAAATACTTATCCAGAGCTTTCATTGGAAACTCAAGGGTGAGCTACTTGATTGGTTCAAAGTTCCTTGGGCTCACCTTCTATCATCTGTTATTGTTAGGTATTATTATTTAGACAGTATTATTTTTTTTGGTAAAAATGGTGCATTTCAAACATTAATTAAAATTCTACCCGTTAGGGTATACAACAGTAGCATTGTTTACCGGGGGGGGGGGTATACTAGTTCCCCTCTGCTATGAGTATTAGTAGCACTATTACAATCCAAAACTTGTCTTGAGAAAACAGTTCTTGCGATGTCTGCCCAAGAAGCATGAGTAGCAAACACCGGAGGAACTGCTGTTACAAAAAGAGTATCAAAAAGGTCCTTCTTGGCAACCTCTTTTGCCAGCATGTCAGCAACTTTGTTCGTCTCCCTATAGCTGTGTTTCACCGCCATGTCTCCTAGCCTTCAGACGATTGACCTGCATTCAAAGATAATTGATTCAAAAACATGATTTTTTTGTTGAGCATTCTTATTACCTCAGTGTGTTGCATGCTTCCCATGAAATCCAGCACCTAGTTTCCACTTGCATCTCTGAAGACTCCTCCTACTCCTCCCTTTCCCGGGTTCCCAACTGCAGCCCCATCAATATTATGTTTATAAATGTTACTTAGTGGGGGTGTCCATTTGACCCGAATAGTTTTCTCTTTTGTAGGTGTTCTGTCCACCGAGATGGTGATATACTCAGTTGCTTTTGCCAAAGTAGCTTTTGCATTGACCATGTCTTTCTTTTTGTTGAATAGATTATTGTTCCTAGTGATCCAGATCTACCAGAAAAAAAGAGGAGGTCTTCCCAATTGATGACATTATTGAAAGGTTTCTTTTTTAGAGAGGCCCATGTGGTGGGCCAATCCCAACTTTTGAAGGAGATGTTCTAAATTTGAGCTCTACTGGTACTTTTTGTGACCAGATTTCCCTAGAATATTTTTGTGTTGGGGCATTCAAAGAAGATGTGGGCAGATGTCTCAATTACCTGGTTACAGAAGCAACACATTGGATCCAGATGTATCCCAATGTGGTGGAGGAAAGCTCTAGTGGGGAGCCTTTCATGAAAGAGTAGCCAAAAGAATGAATTGATCTTGTTTGGTACTCTTAATTTCCAGATCCACGAGTAGTTGTTACTTGTGTTTGTACAGTTTGGTTGGACAAGGTTGTCCAGAAAGGAGTAGGCTGACTTTGTGGTGAAGATGCCATTGGTCCCCAGATCATTTTGTCCTTCTTTATAGGGCTGGGTGGTATGAATGTGTTTAAGAGGATGTTTCTAATACTAGAGGGAATGTTTAGGGAGATGGAAGAAGTCTCCCATGTCCCATTGTTATGGACTGATGCTACTGTTGTGGACAGGTCCTCTTATGTAAGAGGACCTTCAATCATGGCTCTAATTGAGGGGTGGTTTTGGATCCAAGTGTCATTGATGAAGCTGACTCTGTTCCCTTAGTGGACTGCCCATCTCTTGGTTTGAATACATGCTTCCCACCCTTTGAGAATGCATTACCAAATACTTGATTTAGCTTTCTTGGAGGATGCCTCCAGTTATAGTGTTTAGCAATGAGAGTTTTTGCCCAGAGGGAGGATGGGTTCTGGTAGAGCCTCCAGGCCAGACCTGAATGAATGGCTGTGTTCTTCGAATCTATTTTTTGGATTCCTAGGCCTCCCTGGGACTTAGGATTTGTGATTGTATCCCAGGAGACAAGATGAATCTTCTTTTTAATTGGGGTGGCACCCCAGATGAAATTCCTTTGAATACTATCAATCTCCTTAGATGTCTTGGAGTGGAGTTTGATGTATTGCATGACATGGTTAGGGATACTATTAAGTGAAGTTTTTTCTAGGGTAGTCCTCCCAATCATGTTTAGCATGTTTGTTTTCCATCCAGCCATTTTGGTGTGAAAGTTGTCTATGATGTATTGGAAATCACTGTCGGTGGGCCTTTTGTGGAAGATAGGGTCCCTATGTATTTGCCAAAATTGGTTGTTGCCTGAATTTCAAGGTTGTTGGAGTTGCACTCTATTTGATGAAGTTGGTAGTTAGCATTGAATAAGACTCTGGATTTGCTAAGGTTGATCTTTGGCCTGAAGCTTGATTGAAGGAATTGAGAGTATTGATGATTGTGGTGCAGTTTCTCTGATTAGATGTAGCAAAAAGAGTTAGGTCATCAGCAAAGAACAAGTGGGATAACTTAGGGCCAGATCTGCTTATGCTAATAGGGCACCACTCCTTTAGTTGGACATTCCTTTTAATAGACATTGAGAGTTTTCCATACACATAATAAAGAGGTAAGGTGATAGAAGGTCACACTTCCTAATGCTTCTGGTGGGGTTGAAGGGTTTAGTCTGATCCCTATTTACTAGGATAGAGATAGAGGATGAACTAATGCAAGACATGATGAGGTTAATGGTGGCAGTGGGAAAGTTGAAGACATGGAGGGTCTCCTTGATGAAGTACCATTCTATTCTGTCAAAAGCCTTCTCCGAGTCAATTTTTAGAATCATGTGAGGTGATTTGCCTCTCATCTTCCCAAAGTGGTGATGTATTCTTGGACTATGATAACATTATCAGATACTCTTCTATTGGAGAGGAAACTTGCCTTGCTAGGACCAATGATATGGGACAGGTAAGGTTTAATTCTATTGACCATGATTTTAGTCACGGTTTTGCAGACAGTATTGAATAAACCTATGTGCCTAAAGTTTTTAATCATAGATGTCTGGGGGCATTTTGGGATTAAACACAATAGGGTCTCATTCATCAATGGGTGCATTGTTGCTGTTGAGAAGCAATTTTTGCAGAATTGGATGACATCCTTCCCCACTATATCCCAGTATTTTTGGTAAAAGAAGTGGTGCAGGCCTGGAGCTTTGAAGGGTTTAAAGGAGAAAATAGCACTTCTGATTTCACTATCCCTGAGAGGCATGGCAATGGTGGTTTTTTGGATATTGGAAAGTAAAGGGTTTTGTGGACTATATGTGGTAGTGTGCATGGGTGACTGAGAGTGGGATATGTTGTAGAGATCTTGGAAAAACTTGGCTATTGATTCTTTGATTTCCAGGGGCTCATACTGCCAGTTTCCAGCTTTATCCTTAAGGGAGAGGATTCCGTTTCTCCTTCTTCTATTAAGAGTTGAGGTGTGGAAAAATCTGGTGTTGACATCACCACCAAGGAGCCAGTTGATTATGGCTTTCAACTTCCAAAAATCTTTCTCATTTTTCAGGATTGAGTCAAGATCCTCAATAAGAGTGTTTTCTATGTTTTGGAGGAAATGTATAGATTGATAGTTTGGAGATTTTTGGATCCCAGCTATCCTGGCAATTAATCTCTTTTTTTTGGTCGAATATGTTGCCGAAACTGTATTTGTTCCAATTGATTGCATTTTCTTTGAACCTAGTGGAGGAAGGGATTAGGGTGGAGTGATTTGGGAAGAAGTCTCTGATAAGAGCTTGGAACGTTGGGTGGCTGCACCACATGGATTTGAATCTAAAGGGCTTGATTGAGGCAACTTGTGTGCTATCATTGAGACAAGCAAGGGGCAATGGTCAGAGTGGGTCCTAGCTAGGTGAGTAACATTTGCCTCTGGGTATTCATTTGCCTAGAGGTTGTTAGCAAAGCACCTATTAATTCTTTCTAGGATAAGGCTGGACCTATTCTTGTAACGCTTATTGGACCAAGTATACTTACTGCCTTTAAATCCTAGGTCTATTAACTTACATTGGTTAATACAATTTCAAAATAAGTTGCTTCTATTTATGCTAATGTGGTTGCCCCCAAATTTATCTCTTTTTTTCAAAACATCATTGAAATCCCCACCGACAAACCAGATACCCTTGAAGTGGTTACAAATATCAATCAAATTATCCTAGAGGGTCTTTCTAACCTCTATATAATTACTAGCATAAATTACAGAAAGTAACCAAGGGGTGCGTATATAACGCCGTAATCTTTTTTCATATCCCATATATATATAGAACATCGTCTGAGTCATGGGTCAATGTACATTTATAAATGCATGAATACGTTAATAAGATTTTTGGAGACCCATGAACAAATGATAGAGTAATATGACACATGGGGAATCAAGAACATAAGCACTTCTATTACTTCTATGAATAGAATCATTTATGAAAGCTGTACATTTGCTCGTTTCGTTTGTATCGTATGGATCATGCCAAAAGAAAGAAGGGATAGCCTTAACATATTTGAATCGATTTTCTTGAGAAAGATTGCACTGTACTTCCTTAAAATTGGAAATTCTCATGTTGCTAAGGTGCTAAGAAATTTCGTTGGAATCTCGTTGAATTCATGGTGCTAACGTTGGATCATTGTATGAATTGGAGAAGTCTTATGAAATTCCTCACGTTACTTTAATTTGGAGAAGTGTTATGACATTTCTCAAATTTGTGAGCTTCTCCAGCAGTAACCTTGAGTTCTTGATTCAAACATCCCTTTCTTAATTCTTTGAAATGTCATTACTAAGTGGGCGTGGGCCCCACATTTTTGATGACTAAGTCCCATGATTTACCTAAATAAGCCACCTTGGCATGTGACTAATGAGTCATTTATTCAAGACCTCAATGGCCGCCACCTTTTAGCTTATTCATCCTAAGCCAATCAACCACCAACATCTTAGTTAATTATTAATCCCCATTAACCAATTATTACTCAATTATCCACATAATTAAGAATTATCTCAAATTACTTAAAATACTACTCACTTTCAATACACCTTATACACCTTACTATCATGGTCATGTAGTACCTTGTATGGCACAAGTCCATAAATACCGGGTATTAACGCTCGGCACATATATTATCCCAACATGTCAAACTTGGACGAAAATTCATTTTCTTAGACTTGCTTCCCCGTTCATCTTTACGAATTTACTCATCACTTGTGAAATATCACAATCCTTATAAACTCCGAATAATTTTTTCCTTGGACTGATGTCAATTACCTTACGACAAATTCAACGTACAATCCTTCAGGGTGCAACATCGTCGTAATTTAGTATTGCGAAGCGTTAAATCATCGTAATGTAATACTGCAAGGCGCAACATCATCATAATATAATACTGCAGGATGTAACATCATCGTATCATAATACTGTAGGATGTAATATTATCGTAAATTAATACTGCGAGACGTAATATCGGCGTAATTTTGTGGGGCGTAACATAAGTCCGAGTACGCACTTGTCACCTCGCGTACACAAACTACAGTCAACACAGAAGACTCAAATCTTAAGGGGAAGTCCCCAACACAAGGTTAGGCAAGATATTTCCTCAACTTGCTCCAATATCATCCACTAGTGGGCCTTTTTTCTCGATTATCCAATTCTAAATGGCTCGAATCTAGCCAAAATAATTCAATACAGTCAACAAAATATATAGAATCAATTTCATAATAAAATACTATATTTTCAATAAAAATCCAAAATTAGCTCAAAATTCATCCATGGGGCCAACGTCTCGGAATCCTACGAAAGTCATGAAATATGAAAGCTCATCCAATCACGAGTCTAACCATACCAAAATTTCTACATTTCGATAACAATTCGACCCCCAAATCCTTAAATCTATCCAGGAGGGTTTTCAAACTTTTCCAACTTAAATCACAGATTAAATGCTAAAATTAGTAATAGATTAGGGTAATCTAACCAAAATTGAGTTAACAACACTTACCCTGTTGTTTTCTCTGAAAATCCCTCGAATCATCGCCCCACCCGAGCTTCCTTGGTCCAAAAATGGAAGAATGAGACAAATTTGGACATTATTATGCTTCCCAGGGGTTTGTTCTTCGCGTTCGCGGCCCTTCTATCGCATTCGCGGTGAACAAATTCCTCATCTGCGATTTCCAAACTCATTCCAGATAGCCCTTAGTATAATGGTCATAACATTTTGCACACAACTCCAAATTACAAATGGTTTGATGTTCTGAAAATTCTTGTTCGAGAACGCGAGAGGCTCCTCGTGAACGCGAAGAACAACACCAGATATCAGAAAATCAGTGTCCAAAGTAGCCTCAAATGATCCGAAACACACTCGAGTCCCACGGGACCCAAACCAAATATACCAACACAACCTAAAACATGATACGAACTTGGTCAAAACTTCAAATCACATCAATCAACATCGAAACGACGAATCATACCATGAATCGAACTTAGGAACTTTCAAATCTTCCAACTTCCAATACTCGCGCCGAAACCTATCAAATCAATCCGGAATGGCGCCAAATTTTGTAGACAAGTCCAAAATAATATAACAGAGTTGTTCCAACTCTCGGAATCACATTCCGAAGCCGATATCACAAAAGTCAACTATGGGTCAAACTTTTCCATCTTCCCAACTTCAATTTTCCAACTTTCGCCGAAATACCTCAAATTACCATAGGACCTCCAAATCTAAATCCGGATGCGTGCCTAAGTCCAAAATCCCCATACGAAGCTGTTGAGATCACCCAGAACCCATTCCGGTGCCGTTTACTCAGAAGTCCAATTCTGGTCAAATTCTCACCGTTTAAGCTTCTAAAACTAGATTCCTTCTCCAAATTCAACTCTGAATCATCCGATAACTTAATTCAACCATGCACATAAGTCGATACACATAATATGAAGTTGTTCAAGACCTTACGCCGCATAATGGAGCTTAAATTCTCAAAATGACCGGCCGGGTTGTTACATCCTCCCCCTCTTAAAACAAACGTTCATCCTCGAACGTGCCAAGATTCGCCTCGAAGTCCTCAAATCACTGAATGCACACTTCTAACATAAACCCGCGGGTGATCCCACATCACCCCAATTTTCATAAACCTGAAGATACCCTCTCGACTGAAATTTAGCCTTCCTAACAATACCAATAAGCCTTACAGCCAGAATTCTCACCTTCCATTCGTTTTTCAAAATACCCTTCTAAATCCATATCTGGTATCAGTCTCAACTAATTGCATCAACTCATGCCAATACCCATAGAGTACAACCACACAACATGACACATTACACATAGGCCCACAACAGCATTTCTGATTACTATATCCGCCCAAAATCAAATCCAACACCGCCATAAGCCTCACATTCAACAGGAACCCGTTTCAAACCTCCATAACACCGACGATGATACAAGAACCATGAAAACCTCATAACGAACACCCGAATCAACAATCCACATCTAGTATCACTAGGCACACACCCCACAAGGCTAAAATTTAAGAGCACAAAACGAAAATGACTGGATATGTAAGGAGAAACACATAAGGGAAATATCAAGCAAGCCCAATAGGAAAAAGTTTCTATCAATACTAACGTACAAAACAATATAACAAGAAAACAATCAAGCATATGAACACAATCACAAGGACCTCATACTAATATAACTTCCACCGCGGTACACAACCCGATTTCAACACATCAATTCACTTGAAATCATGATGGTCCCGCCCTCAACTCTGAATCACAAGTAGGGTACACATCAAACCAACTGAAAACTCTCACTAGATTACTTCCGTCACAATTTACAACAAGTGCTGGCTCCCACACTGGTGGAGCATAAAAATCATAGCTCGTAGCAAAAAAACTCATAAATCACATCAAGCCTACCAAAAAGACAACAGGAATTTACTACTAGTCTCATAACTCTCAATAATGAATAAAAACATATTATAGGCACGCCAATCACTCATAGAACCTCCCAACAGGGCAACACATAAACAGAGTGCAAATCATGAAACACACCCATCTGTGGAGCAACAAATAGGGGAACTCACCTCGATAAGCAGAACTGTAATGAACTATGGATGGTGCTCCTCTATAATAAATCGAAATCATATCTAAGTGACATCATCTGGTGCAACAGCCTTAAGTCTACTATATGAAACACATCAACAGGCCGGGACTCCCCCTCTTGGGTGCCCCTTACTCACCTGAATACCTCGCTATGGCACATAGGCCCAAAGTCTGGGACAATCTATCACCATATGGATAATATCCCCACACTCAAAGAAACTTCTTTGCTGACGTGGTTGTGGGAACTGTGCGGTATGGGTACTCTAAGACGCATGAACATCTGAATCATCGTGCGAAGCCTGAAGCGCAAACTGAACTGGCTGACCCACAAAACCTCTACCATGTCGTGCCCTACCTCCAACATAAGGACAAGTAAATCTCTCCTGCCTACAAGGCCTCCTCGCCTCCCTGCCCTCTCTCTCCTGGCCTCGCCTGTCCTCTCTATCATAGTCCCACCTGTCATATCTCTCGCGATCCCACATGCCCTAAACTCTACGAGCAATCCCAACCACCTGCTGAAACAGAACATTCGACTCTAACTCCCGATCCATGCTGAACTGAATCTCATGTCTGAGCCCCTCAATGAATTTGCGAACACACACTCTAATTGTAGCAACCAATGCAGGTGCATGCCTGGCCAAATCACTAAATCTCACGGCATACTCTAATACTAACATAGTGCCCTGGCATAGCTGCTCAAACTCCGCACGCCATGTATCTCGGAGGGACTGAGGTATAAACTCTCTCAAGAACATCTCTGAAAACTGAATCAATGTGAGTGAGGCTGACTCGGCCAGGCTACCCAACTCATATGCCTGCCACCACTGATATGCCGCTCCCCTGAGCTAAAATGTAACAAAAACAACCTCGCTCGTCTCCACAATACCCATATTACGAAGAATGCGGTGACACTCCTCCTGGTAACCTTGGGCATCCTCTGTCGGCAATCTACTGAAGGTAGGAGGGTGATACTTCTTATACCTCTCAAGCCTAAGCTGTTCTTCCTCAGATACTGCTGTCCTAACCACGGGCTGAACTGGAACCACAGGTTGTGCTTCCATGACACCTGGAACCTGACCAACATGATCCCTCTACTCTAAAGTGTGGGCGGAGGGAATCTGAGCTCCTCCCCCGGTCTATGATGTAGCTAGTGCAATTAGAATCAACCCCACTCGAGCCAATATACCAAACATGCTCAAAAACTGTGCTAAAGTTTCCTGAAGTCCGGGGGTAACAACAGGCATCTCCGGTACCTGCTCCTTAACTGGAACTACTGGCGGCTCCTCAAGAGCTGCTCTCGTAGGTGCTCTAGCTGCGGCATGTAATCCTCGTCGACCTCTACCTCTGCCCTTAGCGATATCTGCTCTGGGGGTAACGTCATCCCAAACCGCAGCTCATTTCTTTACCATCTGTGAGAGAATGGATGATAAATTTCAAACTCCAAGTTCAATGAACACGCACGATAGGAATGAAGGAAGTGAGGTTGTCCTAATAGATCCGTAGCCTCTCGAAGATAAGTACAGACGTCTCCGTACCGATCTGCAAGACTCTACTAAACTCGCTCATGACTCGTAGCACCTATGAAGCTAGAGATCTGATACCAACTTGTCACGACCTAACTTTTCCTCCATTTGAGTATCGTGATGGAACCTAGTCTTAGGGACTAGGTAAGCCTAACTCATACTGAAATACCATAATAATAAATTAAATTAAACAGTCTTGAAGCAGAAATCTCTACAAAATTTATAATTCCCAAAATCCGGTAGTACAAGTCATAAGCTCTACATAGTTTCGCTACAACTTCTAAACACAACCGTATGGGAACAAGTACAATAGTGTGAATATAAAATAGGAAGGTGACAAGAAGCCTGCGAAAGCTGCAACAGGTTTACCTTGAGTCGCCTCAGCAATGATCCTCACAACTACTAACGACCAATACCTAGATCTGCATAAAAATGTGCAGAAGAATAGCATGAGCATACCACAGCGGTGCCCAGTAAGTATCAAGACTAACCTCGGTAGAGTAGTGACAAGGAACAGTCAGGACACCTACTAGTCCAATAAACTATACAAATATAAGCATAGGAACAATAGAACATGATGTATATATAAAAGCTACACGATATGGCTAACAATACAACAATCACAATATGGAAGAAAACAGCAAGTGACAACGGAAACACCATAATAATGACATAAAAGAGCGAGCGGAAACATAAACCCAAATCACAACGCAGTAAAGGCAAGTAATAATTAGAAACTACGATAGTTTTCACATCAGGTCTTAGCCAACAACTCCCCGAAGTACCAAACCTCGAACAAAATTACAGCTCATTGGTCTCAATACTCGAACCCTAACACTTGGTATCATGTGCCCTCATCACACCTCATGATTATGCTGACACTCACTGACTAACTAGTGCCACTCTCACATATATGACAAGCAAACGAGGGTGTACCTCTATACTTAACAATACCAGGGGAAAACTTCTTTACCAATAGGAGTATTTAGCTACGTGTATACTTGTGCAAGTGTTCTAACATAGATCATACCAGCTGAAAACATAAGGAAAAGAACGGACAACACGCAAGGCATTTTCTCACAACTTTCACGCGGTAAAGCTCATACAGGTAAACGTGCCATAACACAATGTCAACAACAAGAATGCCCCAAGGCCATCACAAAACATCACAATCAATCCCTGACATAGCCCATTTTGTCTCGCCACATGTGATAATAACATAATAAGTACCCGCCTTGTTTTGCCACACGTGCATCATAATGTTCCCACCTTGTCTCGCCGCATGCGCAACCCACATATAAACATACATATATCCTGCCTTATCACGCCGCATGTGTAATATATCAATAGTAACAATAGAACGACAAAAACCTCGTGCAACCCTATAACAACGACCGCACTACAGAGACCTCATCCAACCCTATAACAACAACTGAACGACAGAAACCTGGTGCAACAATACAACTAGTACAACAACAATAATGACAGTAGTACAAAGTACGACGAGTGTATCCACTCCAGAACTTTAAATTACAAGGAAACGGCAGAACCAATTCACAAGGAATAACCACAGTAAGGAATGAAAGGCAAAAATGAAACAGTTCAAGAAAGGAAAAACTAACATGTAGTAATGATCCCATAATATACAAGTCAATAACAAGGAAATCAACATCAGTTCAGTAGTGCCACATAAAGGCAAATCCACAAAGATATAGGTTGCCTAAACCCCTTTTATGGTTGGAAAGTTACGAGGATATTCAACAATTCAATTTAAGGAAAGGTGATCTTCGCTTCACTTAAGACTAGACAATTATAGGAGGGATAATAATAAATATCAAATAACACAAGCAGTTATGAAAAGATAGCATGACAATAGGAGAGACGAAATTCTTCAATTAAATCAAATTGGATGACAATTAGGCAATAAGAGTGAATCATGAAACAATTGATTCCAATTAAGCATGTAGAGACGAAACAAATAAGCAGGAACTTAGTCGTATTTAGAATAACTCCATACATAGTGAATATAAGAACACTAAAAAGCCAATTCCCCACAAATAAGTCCGAGTACGCACTCATCACCTCGCGTACTCACACTACAATCAACACAAAAGACTCAAATCCTAAGGGAAGTCCACCATATAAGGTTAGGCAAGATACTTACCTCGACTTGCTCCAATTTAATCCACTAGTAGGCCTTTTCCTCGATTATCTAATTCTGAATGGCTCGAATCTAGCCAAAATAATTCGATACAGTCAACAAAATTTATAGAATCAATTTCATAAGAAAATACTATATTTTTCAATAAAAAACTGAAATTAACTCAAAATTCACCCATGGTCCCACATATCGGAATCCAACAAAAGTCACGAAATATGAAAGCCCATCTAACCACGAGTCTAACCATACCAAAATTTCTAAATTCCGATAACAATTCAACCCCCAAATCCTCAAATCTATCCAAGAGGGTTTTCAAACTTTTCCAACATAAATCACAGATTAAATGCTAAAATTACTAATAGATTTGGGTAATCTAACCAAAATTGAGTTAAGAACACTTACCCCGTTGTTTTCTATGAATATCCCTCAAAAAATCGCTCCACCCGAGCTTCCTTGGTCAAAAATGGAAGAATGGGACGAATTTGCACTTTATTCTGCTGCCCAGGGGTTTGTTCTCCGTGTTCGCGACCCTTCTCTCGCGTTCGTGATGAACAAATTCCTCATCAGCGATTTCCAGACTCTTTCCAGACAGCCTTTAGTAAAATAGTCATAACAATTTGCACACAACTCCAAATGACAAATGGTTTGATGTTCAGAAAACTAGACACCAAGGGCTATAGGTTCATAGGTTTTTCATTTTATGAGTCATTGTATATTGCGAGATATAAGCTTAGAAAGTCATCCTTGCGCAGTAGAGATTTTCGAACTCTCCCCAGACAGCTTGTAGTGTAACTACCATAACTTTTTGTACACAAGTCTAAATGCCTATTACTTTACATTTGTTAAACCTAGACACAAAGAGATATAACTTTGATTTTTGAATAATCTCCAAATTCCTTATAGAATGTGAGATATGAGCCTCCGAAGTCAAACTTGTGCAACCGAGGTTTCCTTCTTCGCGAACGCGAAGAACAAACTTTTTGAAGCCAAATTCTTGTTCGCAAACGCGAGAGGTGTCACACCTCCTTTTACCTACCCCCAGAAGGGTATATAGGAGTTTGTCCAGCTCTGGCGACTCTGCTGGGGATCGAACCCAGAATCTCTGGTTCAGGGTTCAAGAATTCGAGCTTGTTAATATGACTTTTACTTGGCTTTATTTATTGGCGATATTACTATATTTTTTGAACCTTTTGTGCTAATTGCCGTTTATTTACCGCTTTGATATTGTTTCAATTGTATTAAAATGCCTTCTTACGCCACCCCTCTGAGTCTTCTAAAAATGGTGCACACGTTCTCGTGGCTTGCTTTTTCTGTAGAAGTTATACCATATAGAACGAGGCTAGGCCATCAACAAGGCCGGGTAGACTTTAGTGCTCCCGGTATGTTGCCTCCTCTTCTGCTCGAGTTGTTCGCTCGGGTAAGTCAGGTTTAGAACACAACCTCGAATTTTAAACCTAGAAAAACACAGCCTTATGCCGGATCCCTAGTACGGACGTTTGTTTCCATCATGTGCATTTGACGTTGGGGCCTCAACATAGGGGTTGGGTCCGTCTAGGATGGGTGTACCCAAAATAACAGACCATATTGATGCATCATATGTCCTACATGTTGCATATCTTCAAGGGTAAAAGGGTCATTTGGCGGACCAATGATAGTTGAGGGCAAATGAAAAAAAAGAAAAAATGAGAGGGTGAAGTGTGAAAATAAAGCAAGTAGGGCCCAATTATGTTTTCTTTCACATTTTTTGTTAAGAAAAAGAAAAGAAAATGAAAAATTCAAAAAAAGATTTTGCACTTTTTCATCATTTTTCGAAAATTTAAAAATAAAAAAAGGGAAAAGAAAATACAAAAATAGTTTACATATTTCATCATTTTTCAAAAAAAAAAGAAGATAAAAAACATATTTTCTCTAAATTAGTTATTTTTTCTCGCCCGTATCCAATCTGCCCGAACTACGCAAACCTAATTCTCGTCTTTGGGGCAGGATACATAGGCAACCCACATAAGGCCCGGTCTTCCTAGTAAGTCTTAGGTTCTTTGCTTCGTGGGGTCTTAGCCAAATCTTGCATTTTTAGCCACTTTTAGCCACATAGGTTAATTTTAGAAAAATAGTCACAATCATGTCTTGCATGTGTTCAACAGGAAGGGTTATTGTCTCACATAGAGTTCTAGATCTTTAACTTTATTTGGTCTTAATTTTATCATATAGGTGTGGGTCTACTTACCGGAGTTATAGCATGACAGACACCCCGGACCATCCAGTCAGGATCGCTCAATTAGGAGTTGCTTAAGGAGATTTTCTTTATTTTTTTTATGTTTTGAGTCTCTTCTTCATTTTATGTCGTCTTTTACTTTCAAGTTTTGTACAGTAATGTCGAGTCTTTTGTTATTGTACTTTCTACTTTGTATTTGAAAAGGTGTGTTGTAACTCAAAAATCCCAAAAAAGAGTTTTTTGCATTTTGTATTTCTGTTACAAGTTTTCTTCAGAATACTAATTCTAGAAATAAATAAAAATTCTTTTGATGTGGTTTTCTTTTAGGAAATTAATATCTAGAACTCAAAATAAAAAATTGCTTTTACACTTCCTTTTAGTAAGTTAAGACTAAAATTCAAAAAAAAAATAGAGAATTTTCTTTTAATACCTCTTTAAAAAGTTTTCTTTAAGGTATTAATTTCAAAAATCCAAAAAGATTTTCTTTTGAGGTTCTTCTTTGGGAAATTAATGAAAAAAAAAATTCTTTTTATTTTTATTAGAACTTTAGGACATTGTATATAGAAGAAAAAGAAAACAACATACTTTATCTTTGGTTTATTTTCAGTGTTTCTCCCTTGTCACGACGTGGATTTCCCACCCTCGGGAGTCGTGATGGCACCTACTCATAGAAGCTAGGCAAGCCATGAAATGCGAAAAATTCAACCTCTTTCATTTTAGCCTTTTTGTTAACCAATTAAATTAGCAGGTAATCAGCATTTAAATAATGACGAAAGATGAAATTTAAGCGGAAGACTTAGATAAATATTATACCAAAACCGATACGAATAAAAATCCAACATATATCACTACCCAGGAACTGGTGTCACAACATTCACAGACTGTCTAGGAATGCTACATACAAGTGTCTGAAAAAGGAAATATAGTTTGTCTCGGATACAAAAGGAAACAGAACATCGATATGGATAGGAAAAACGTCGGGCCTGCGGACGCCTGCAGGGCTACCTCGGTGTCTTGGTGGACTGAAGGCTGGCTCCGCTACCGCAGCTGACCAAGCGTTGCTCCTGTATCTGCACATAAATGTAGAGTGTAGCATCAGCACAACCGACCCCATGTGCTGGTAAGTGTCTGGCCAAACCCCGGCGAGGTAGTGACAAAGCTAGGACCAGACTGTAGATAAACCTGTGCAGTTATGTATATATATACAACAGAAAGACAGACGGAAACAAACAATTAAAACTGGGAAGAGGAAACATGCTTAAAGGAATAACAGATAAGGCAGAATATCAATAAAATTATAAGTAAACCAAAATATAACTTCTAACATAGATAAGGAAAATAAAGGCACATTTCACTTTCAGTTTACATCTTGTTGCAGGCGTGCAGCCCGATCCCATTTCTCATATCTTGTGGTAGGCGTACCACCCGATCCCATTTCATTAAATCTCGTAGTAGGCATACTACTCGCTCCCATTTCATCAAACCTCATGGTAGGCGTACCACCCGCTCCCATTTTATCATATCTTGTGGTAGGCGTACCACCCGCTCCCATTTCATCATATCTTGTGGTAGGCGTACCACCCGCTCCCATTTACACAGAACAAAATCACAAGGAATCCCGGCAAGGGAACAAAAGCAATATAATAACTTCCCGTCAAGGGAGCAACAATATCGAAACAATCATCCCGGCAAGGGAGAATCAACTATAACCAATCCTAACTCAACTTCTACTCAGCTCAATTAATACCAATACTCAATCATAAATAAAATCCACGAGAATAAACTAAATCTTTGCTCAATATCGAGAATCATCAATTAAAGCATCCGTAGTAACATTTAAGAACACAACAACTACAAATTTAAGACTCAAGGTCATGCTCGACTCCAACGTATAGATAACCGTCACCATGCCTATATTTCGTACTCAACAAGAAGCAATTAACAAATAGGAGTCCACTTCTAATCCCTCAAGCTAAGGTTAGACCGAACACTTACCTCGATGCCTCGAACACAACTCAAGTTTCAATTATAGCTTTACCCCTTGATTCCTCCGCCAATTCGCTCGTATCTAGCCACAAGTTACTTAATTACATAAATAAATGCTAAATAAATAATTTGAATGAATGAAAATGACTTTTCCAAAGTTTTACCCAAAATGTCAAAATCACCCCGGGCCCATGTGGTCAAAACCCGATTACTCATTCCCCCACGAGTTCAAATATGTAATTTGTTTTGAAATTGGACCTCAACTCGAGGTCCAAATCCCCAATTTTTGAAAAAACTAGGTTCTACCTAAAACACCCAATTTCCCCCATGAAAATCATTGATTTGAAGTTGTAATCATGTTAAAAGATGTTAATGATTGAAGAAAACTAGTTAAAAATGACTTATAATTGATTTGGAAAAGAAAGGTTGTTTGAAAAATCGCCTCTTATGTTTTTGGGGTCTTAAAAAATGAAAAATAACTGAAAATACCATCTAAATATACTGCCCTCAGATGCCCTGTGCGGACCGCACAAAATCAACTGCGGCCGCATAGGCTTCCTGTGTTCTGTAGTGACAGGTCTTAGTTTTTTGGCCATAACTTTCTCTACAGATGTCCAAATTGTGATATCTTTACCTTTCTAGAAACTAGACATGAAGGACTACAACTTTTTGAATCATCCCAAAATTCCTTGTAAATCAAAAGATATAGGCTTCCGAAGTCGGACCAGTGAATTGTTCTTCATCGCGGACCGCACCAAAACTAGTGCGGCTACACAGGCCTCTCCGCAGCAGCAGTCCATATCGTGTGGACCGCGCTGGTCTGTTCAGTGGTCCTCCACCTCTCTGAGCCTGCAACAGCTCAGTTTTTAAGCCTAAGATACCCAGAACCTACCCGAAACTCACCCGAACCCTCAGAACTCCAAACCAAGCACACACAAAACCTCAAAAACATCCTACGGACTTATTCGTGTAATCAAATCATCAAAATAACATCATGAACATCAAATTAAATCTCGAGATCAATGAAATTTTCTCAAAACTTATTTAAACATCAATTTTGCAATTTAAGTCTGAATCACGTCATATGACATCTGTTTTTCACCAAATTTCACAGAAATGTCTTAAATCATATATAAGACCTATACCAGGCGCCGGAACCAGAATATGGGCTTGATACCACCATGTTCTAAGCAAATTTCATTTCAAATTTCTTTAAGCAATTTTAGAAAACAATTTTCTTTAAAAAATTTATTTCTCGGGCTTGGGACCTCGGAATCTGATTCCTGGCATACACCCAAGTCCCATATTTTCCTACGGACCCTCCAGGACCATCAAATCATGGGTCCGGGTCTGTTTACCCAAAACGTTGACCGAAGTCAAATTTATTCATTTTACAGTCAAAACTTACCATTTTCAGAGATTTTCACATTTAAGCTTTCCGGCTACACGCCTCGACTGCGCATGCAAATCGAGGTGGTGCTAAGGGAGGTTTTTAAGGCCTCGGAATGTAGAATTTCATTGCAACATAAGTGATAACCTTTTGGGTCATCACATTATCCACCTCTAAAACAACTGTTCGTCCTCGAACGGACATAAGAAGGAAGTACCTGAGTCAGGGAAAAGATGAGGATTACGGCTCCGCATATCGGACTCGGAATCCCAGGTCGATGCCTCAGGAGGCTGACCTTTCCACTGAACATGAACAGAAGGAAAACTCTTCGATATCAACTGACGAACCTGTCGGTCTAGAATAGCCACCGGTTCCTCCTCATAAGATAAGTCCTTGTCCAACTGGATAATGCTGAAATCTAACACGTGGGATGGATCGTCGTGATACTTCCGAAGCATGGACACATGAAACACTAGATGCAAGACTAATAAGCTCGGTGGCAAAGCAAGTATATAAACCACCTCTCTCACTCGATCAAGAATCTCAAACGGGCCAATGAACCTAGGGCTAAGCTTGACCTTCTTCCCAAATCTCATCACGCCCTTCATAGGCGACACTCGGAGCAATACCCGCTCACCGACCATAAAAGCCACATCTTGAACCTTGCGGTCTGCATAACTCTTTTGCCTAGACTGAGCTGTACGAAGCCTATCCTAAAAAATCCTAACCTTGTCCAAGGTCTCCTAAACCAGATCCGTACCCAACAATCGAGCCTCTCCCGGCTCAAACCATCCAATTGGAGATCGACATCGCCTACCATATAAAGCCTCATAAGGATCCATCTAGATACTCGATTGGTAGCTGTTATTGGAGGCAAACTCTGCTAAAGGAAAGAACTGATCCCACGAACCCCCAAAGTCAATGACACAAGCTCAGAGCATATCCTCCAAAATCTGAATAGTCCGCTCGGACTGCCCGTCCGTCTGAGGATGAAATGATGTACTCAACTCAACCTGAGTGCCCAACTCTTGCTGAATTGCTCTCCGGAAATGCGAGGTAAACTGCGTACCTCGGTCCAAAATGATAGACACAGGCACACCATGAAGATGAACAATCCCGAATATAGATCTCAGCTAACCTCTCGGATTAATAAGATACTGCCACAGAAATGAAATGCGCTGACTTGGCCAGCCTATCAACAATGACCCATACTACGTCGAACTTGCTTCGAGTCTGCGGGAGTCCAACAACAAAGTCCATAGTGATTCGCTCCCACTTCCACTCGGGAAGCTCAATCTTCTGAAATAAAACCACCAGGACTCTGATGCTCACACTTAACGTGCTGACAATTTAAACACCGAGCCACATATGCAACAATATCCTTCTTCATTCTGTGCCACCAATAATGCTGCTGCAAATCCTGATATATCTTCGCAGCACCCGGATGAATAGAGTATCGGGAGCTATGGGCCTCCTTTAAAATCAACTCCCGAAGCCCATTCACATTTGGCACACACACTCGACCCTACAATCTCAAAACTCCATCATCATCTAAGGTAACTTGCTTGGCACTTCCACGCTGCACCGTGTCTCTAAGGACACATAAATGGGGATCATCATACTGCTAATCACGGATACGCTCCAATAAAGATGAACGAGCGACCGTGCAAGCTAATACCCAACTAGGCTCAGAAATATCCAACCTCACAAACCGATTGTCCAAGGCCTGAAAATCCAAAGCAAGCGGCCTCTCACCGACTAGAATATAAGCAAGACTGCCCATACAAGCTGACTTCCTACTCAAGGCATCGGCCACCACATTGGCCTTTCCCGGGTGATATAAGATAGTGATATCATAATCCTTCAACAACTCCAACCACCTCCTCTGCCTCAAATTCAACTCCTTTTGCTTGAACAAATACTGAAGACTCTTGTGATCCGTGAAAACCTCACATGCCACGCCATACAGATAATGCCTCCAAATCTTCAATGCGTGAACAATGGCTGCCAACTCCAAATCATGAATCGGATAGTTCTTCTCATGAATCTTCAATTGCCATGAAGCATAGGCAATGACCCTGCCATCTTACATCAATACTGCCCCAAGTTCAATACGTGATGCATCACAATAAACTGTATAAGGTCCTGAACTTGTGGGCAAAACCAACACCGGTGACGTAGTCAAAGCTGTCTTGAGCTTCTGAAAGCTCACCTCACACTCGTCCGACCATCTAAACTGGGCATCCTTTTGGGTCAACCTGGTCATCAGGGCTGCAATGGATGAAAACCCCTCCATGAACCAACGATAGTAGCCTGTCAATCCCAAGAAACTCCGAATCTCTGTAGCTGATACTGGTCTAGGCCAGTTCTTGATTGCCTCAATCTTCTTCGGATCCACCTGAATACCCTCTGCTGATACAACATGACCCAGGAATGCAACTGAACTCGACTAGAACTCACACTTCGAGAACTTAGCATATAGCTGACTATCCCTTAGAGTCTAAAGAACCACTCTGAGATGCTGCTCGTGCTCCTCCCGACTGCTGGAATATATCAAAATATTATCAATGAAGACTATCATGAATGAATCCAAATATGGCTTGAACACTCGGTTCATCAAATCCATAAAAGTTGCTCGGGCATTTGTCAACCCGAATGACATAAGCAAGAACTCATAATGCCCGTACTGAGTGCGGAAAGCTGTCTTAGGGACATCATATGCCCTAATCCTCAACTGATGGTACCCAAATCTCAAGTCAATCTTTGAAAATACCTTGGCACCCTGAAGCTGATCAAACAAATCATCAATTCTCGGTAATGGATACTTATTCTTGATCGTAACCTTGTTCAATTGCCGGTAATCAATACAAATTCTCATCGACCCATCCTTCTTCTTAACAAACAACACCGGCGCACCCCAAGGCGAAACACTAGGTCTAATAAAACCCTTCTCAAGCAAGTCTTGCAACTGTTCCTTCAACTCTTTCAACTCAGGCGGGGCCATACGATACGGTAGGATAGAAATGAGCTGAGTGGCCGGAGCCAAATCAATGCAAAAGTCAATATCCCTATCGGGTGGCATACCCGACAGGTCTGAAGGGAATACCTTAGGGAACTCACGAACAACAGGCACAGAATCAATAGAGGAAACCTCAGCACTGGAATCGCGAGCATATGCCAAATAGGCCAAACACCCTTTCTCGACCATACTCCGAGCCTTCACATACGAGAGAACACTGTGGGTAAAATGACCAGGAGTCCCTCTCCACTCTAAACGAGGCATACCCAGTAAAGTTAAGGTCACAGTCTTGGCATGACATTCCAAGATAGCATGGTAAGGTGATAACCAGTCCATCCCCAATATAACATCGAAATTGACCATGTCTAAAAGCAACAAATCTACACGAGTCTCAAGACCCCTAATCACCACAACACAAGAACGATGGACTCAATCGACCATAATAAAATCAACCACCGGTGTATACACATAAATAGGAACACTCAATGAATCACTAGGCATGATCAAATACGGTGCAAAATAAGATGACACATACGAGTATGTAGACCCTAGATCAAATAACACTGAAACATCTCTATCACAAACCAAAACCGTACCTATAATAACTATATCTGAAGCTTCAGCTTCGGGCCTAGCTGGGAGAGCATGACATTGGGGATGGGCCCCGCCTCTAGCAGCCTGAGCTCCACCTCTACCACCTCTACCTCCACCTCTAGCACCTCTACCCCCAACTCCAGCTGGCTCGGCGGGCTGTGGAACATCTGGTGCCTGAACCATGGCACGGTAACCCTGCTGCTGAGAATTGCTCGATGCTCGAGGGCAATACCTAGTAATGTGCCTCGTGTCGCCACAAATAAAACAAGCCCTTAGTTGCTGGGGCTAACAACCTTGGAAGCTCTGAAGTGGTGGTGCACTGATAGGTGCTGGTGGCGCACTGTAGGACTACTAATCAGAATACTGTATTTTAGGACCACGACTGCCTGATGCACCGTGAGAAATCTGGAGTGCTGACTGGAAAGGCCTAGGAGGATGGCCTATACCATATGAATCTCTACCTCCAGACGAGGTACCACTAAATCTGCCTGAATGACGGTGCCTCTTATCCGACCCATGACCATCTCCCTGTGACAGGACCATCTCCACTCTCCTAGCCACATTGGCGGCCTGTTGAAAAGATATCTCACTCCCAGTCTCCCTAGCCATCTGAAGAATCGGCTGGATAAGACCATTAATAAACCTATTCACCCTCTCTCCCCCTCTCGGTAGGTAGTATGACAAGAGCATGGCGAGATAAGTCGATGAACCTTGTCTCATACTGGGTAACAGTCATGGAACCCTGCCGGAAGCACTCAAACTGCCTCTAATAGGCCTCTCTCTGAGTAATGGGGAGAAACTTCTCTAGAAATAGCTGTGTGAACTGTTCCCAAGTCAAGGCTGGCGATCCGGCTGGTCTAGCTAAGCAATAATCCCTCCACCAAGTCTTGGCGGATCCAGACAAGCGAAACATAGCAAAATCGACCCCATTGGTCTCAACAATACCCATGTTCCTGAGAACCTCGTGGCAGTTGTCTAGGTAATCCTAGGAATCCTCAGCAGATGCACCACTGAAAGTAGAAGTGAAGAGCTTGGTAAACCTATCTAGCCTCCATAAAGCATCGACAGACATAGCCGCTCCATCGCTGGTCTGAGCTACCACACCTGGCTGAACTGCTCCAACTGGCTGAACCGTTGGAGTCTGAATCTGGGGAGCTACCTGCTCCAGAGTGCGAGTAGCAGGAGTTTGGGCCCCTCCTCCAGCCTGAGAGATGGCTAGTGCTACAGGAAGCAAGCCTACCCCGGTGACACTCTCCATGAGGCCCACTAATCAGACCAGAGCTTCCTGAAGGACTAGGGTAGCAATAAACCCCTTTGGGACCTGAGCTGGGCCAACCGAAACTGCTGGGGCCGGAACCACCTCGTCAAAATCAACCTGAGGCTCCGTCACTGGTGCTGCTGCTCGGGGTTGAGCTCTTCCCCTACCTTGGCCTCTAGCACGGCCTCGACCTCGCCCTCTACCCCTCATGGAAGCTACTGTTGGGGGCTCGGGCTGCTGAGCGGTGGATGAGGAAATGCGTGTTCTCACCATCTGTGGAATAATAGAGTAGAAATTCAATTAGCATTAAGAAACAAACCGCACGACAAGAAAGAATGAATGTGAAGTTTTTCCTAACCCTGTAGCCTTTGGGGGATAAATACAGATGTCTCCGTACCTATCCCTCAGACTCTACTGAGCTTGTCTGTGAATTGTGATACCTATGTAATCTAGATCTCTAATACCAACTTGTCATGACTCGGATTCCACACCCTCAGGAGTCGTGATGGTGCCTACTAATAGAAGCTAGGCAAGCCACGAAATGCGGAAAATTCAACCTCTTTCATTTTAGCCTCTTTTTCTAACCAATTAAATTAGCAGGTAATCAACATTTAAATAATGACGAAAGATGAAATTTAAGCGGAAGACTTAGATAAATATTATACCAGAACCGATACGAATAAAAATCCAACATATATCACTACCCAGGAACTGGTGTCACAACATTCACGGACTGTGTAGGAATGCTACATACAAATGTCTAAAAAAGGAAATATAGTCTGTTTCGGATACAAAAGGAAATAGAACATCGAAATGGATAGAAGAGATGCCGGGCCTGCGGACGCCTGCAGGGCTACCTCGGTGTCTCAGTGGACTGAAGGCTGGCTCCCCTACCACTGCTGACCAAGCACTGCTCTTGTATCTGCACATAAGTGCAGAGTGTAGCATCAGCACAACCGACCCCATGTGCTAATAAGTGTCTGGCCTAACCACGGCGAGGTAGTGACGAGGCTAGGACCAGACTCCAGATAAACCTGTGCAGTTATGTATATATATACAGCGAAAAGATAGACGGAAACAAACAATTAAAACTTGGTAGGGGAAACATGCTTCAGGGAATAACAGATTAGGCAGAATCTCAATAAAATTATAAGGAAACCAAAATTTAACTTCTAATAAGGATAAGGAAAATAAAGGCAAATTTCACTTTCAGTTTACATCTTGTTGCAGGAGTGCAACCCGATCCCATTTCTCATATCTTGTGGTAGGCATACCACCCGCTCCCATTTCATTAAATCTCGTGGTAGGTTTACCATCCACTCCCATTTCATCAAACCTCGTGGTAGACGTACCACCCTCTCCCATTTCATCATATCTTGTGGTAGGCGTACCATCTGCTCCCATTTCATTAAATCTCATGGTAGGCGTACCACCCGCTCCCATTTACAAGCTAGCACAAAATCACAAGGAATCCCGGTAAGGGAACAAAAGCAATATAATTACTTCCCTGCAAGGGAGCAACAATATCGAAACAATCATCCCGACAAGGGAGAATCAACAATAACCAATCCTAACTCAACTTCTACTCAGCTCAATTAATACCAATACTCAATCATAAATAAAATCCACGAGAATAAACTAAATCTTTGCTCAATATAGAGAATCATCAATTAAAGCATCCATAGTAACATTTAAGAACACAACAACTATCAATTTAAAACTCACGGTCATGCTCAACTCCAACGTATAGATACCCGTAACCATGCCTATACGTCGTATTCAACAAGAAGCAATTAAAAAATAGGACTCCACTCCTAATCCCTCAAGCTAAGGTTAGACCGAACACTTACCTCGATGCCTTGAACATAACTCAAGTTTCAATTATAGCTTTACCCCTTGATTCCTCCGCAAATTCGCTCGTACCTAGCCACAAGTTACTTAATTACATCAATAGATGCTAAATGAATCAATTTGAATGCTTGAAAATAAGTTTTCCAAAGTTTTACCCAAAAAGTCAAAATCGCCCCCGGCCCACGTGGTCAAAACCCGAGGTTCGAACCAAAACCTGATTACCCATTCCCCCACGAGCTCAAATATGTAATTTGTTTTGAAATCAGACCTCAAATCGAGGTCCAAATCCCCAATTTTTGAAAAACCTAGGTTCTACCCAAAACACCCAATTCCCCCCATGAAAATTATTGATTTGAAGTTGAAATCATGTTAAAAGATGTTAATGATTGAAGAAAACTAGTTAAAAATGACTTACAATTGATATGGAGAAGAAAGGTTGTTTAAAAAATCGCCTCTTATGTTTTTGGGTCTTAAAAAATGAAAAATAACTGAAAATCCCGTCTAAATATACTGCCCTCAAATGCCCTGTGCGGACCGCACAAAATCAACTGCGGCCGCACAAGCTTCATGTGTTCTGCAGTGACAGGTCTTAGTATTTTGGTCATAACTTTATCTACAGATGTCCAAATTGTGATTTCTTTACCTTTTTGGAAACTAGACACGAAGGGCTACAACTTTTTGAATCATCTCAAAATTTCTTGTAGATCAAAAGATATAGGCTTTCGAAGTCGGACCAATGAATTGTTCTTCACCACGGACCGCACCAAAACTAGTGCGGCCGCACATGCCTCTCTAAGGCAGCAGTCCATATCGTGCGGACCGCACTGGCCTGTTCAGAAGTCCTCCACCTCTCTGAGCCTGCAACAACTCAGTTTTTAAGCCTAAGACACCCCGAAACCTACCAGAAACTCACCCGAGCCCTCGGAACTACAAACCAAGCGCACACGAAACCTCAAAAACATCCTACAGACTTATTCGTATAATCAAATCATCAAAATAACATCATGAACATCAAATTAAATCTCGAGATCAATGAAATTTTCTCAAAACTTCTTTAAACATCAATTTTGCGATTTAAGTCCGAATCATGTCATATGACATCCTTTTTTCACCAAATTCCACAGAAATGTCTTAAATCATATATAAGACATGTACCGGTCACTGGAACTAAAATACGGGCCTAATACAACCATGTTCTAAGCAAATTTTATTTCAAATTTCTTTAAACAATTTCAGAAAATAATTTTCTTTAAAAATTCATTTGTCAGGCTTGGGACCTCGGAATCCGATGTCGGGCATACGCCCAAGTCCCATATTTTCCTACGGACCCTCCAGGACCGTCAAATCACGGGTCTGGTTCCGTTTACCTAAAATGTTGACCGAAGTCAAATTTATTTATTTTATAGTCAAAACTTATCATTTTTCATAGATTTTCACATTTAAGCTTTCCGGCCACGCCCCCGTACTGCGCACGCAAATCTAGGTAGTGCTAAGGGAGGTTTTTAAGGCCTCGGAATGTAGAATTTCATTGCAACACAAGTTATGACCTTTTGGGTCATCACATCCCTTAGGTAATTAAACTGAAATCTAAAAACATTTTTTATCTTTTTCATTGGTTCGAAATCTTTCCTCAGGATATCAAACGAAAATTCAAAATATTTTTCTTTGGTTTATTCTTTAGTTTTCCTTCCTAAAAAAGGAATCAAAAAATATTTTTCTCTTCTAGGGTTTTTCCTTAATAATTCCCATAGAGTATTTGTTTCAAAAAAAGAGAGAAAAAATATATATGCTCGTTAATCTTGAGTTTAGAATAGGTTATAGAACATTAATTGTAGAAAATTCAAAAAAAGATATTTGCTTCTTTTATTTCTCTTTTCTCATCAGAGTAGTCATTAAGGTAGAAAATAAAAAAAGAAAAGCGAATGTTAGTTTGTTTACTTTATTCTCGATCTTTCCAAACTACATAAAGATCTAATTCATACGGTGTCATGATACATAGGCAACCTACATAGGGTTCGATCGAATTATTTTTCTTTTTATTAAAAAAAAAGAAGGAAAAAGAAAAAGAAAAAAAAAGATGAATTATGGGATGTGAGAAATGAAAGGAAACAAAAGAGTGATAATTAGAGAAAAAAAAGAGGAAGGAAAATGAGCAAGCCAAGAAGTGCTAGAAAAGAAAGAAAAAAGAACATTGAAATGAACAAAATTGGGATGATGCCAAGTGACCTTGTGACCCTAAAAGTCATTCTAGAATCGTTAATTGTTGCTAGGTGCATTGCACGAAATGTGATATTTTTAGGTGTTAAATGCCCTAATACTAACAAGATGTCCCTATTTTGTTGCTTTTGTTGTCTTCATTGAGCAGAAGGGTGATTGGTTTGTTATTTTTAAGTAACTCGTCCATACAACACAAGGTCAAAGAGCAAGGTAGCCATGGCTAGCAAGGACTTGGACATAGGGGTTATTGATCCATCTAAGGGAATTGTTGAATCAGAATTTGAGTTGAAAGACGAGGTCTTGAGGTTGAAAGGATAGATGGCCGAAATATACCAAGTGTGGATTAGTGGGCATCCTCCACTATCAGTTCCCACTAACTACACTGAAAGCCTTGTCACCATTCCACCACTGTCACAAATCTAGGATATCTCCCCACAACCTTTTCACACTCCACCCCCCAGAACCACCTCACATCCCGCTTCTTTGACCACTCATGTTTTTGCAGCCCCTCCACTTGCTACCTTTCGTCGATCCCCTAGCGAGATTGTGTTCAAAATCCTCGATGCCCAACACTATGCTCCAGAACCAATTTTCAAGGTCTCTGGTACATACTCTTACGCACCTCATTTTGAGCCTCCCAGTGAGACTGCGAAGCCTGCTAAGACAGTGGAGCAAGATGAGATATCCAGAAAGTTGAAAGGGTTTAATATGCCAAAGTTTAATTTGTATGATGGGCGTGGAGATCCAATAGCCCATTTGAAGGATTATTGCAATAGAATGAGAAGTGTTGTTGGGAAAGATGAGTTGCTGATGACATATTTCAGTGAGAGCCTGACTGGGGAAGCTTTGGAATGACATACTTGTCAAGATGTCGGTAAGTGGCATACATGGAATGACATGGCTCAAGATTTTGTGCGACACTTTCAGTACAATATAGACATTTTCCTAGACCACTCCTCCCTATATCAGATGGAAAAGAAACCCAAGGAAAGTTTTAGGGAATTCTGGTTCAGATGGAACGAACAAGTTGCTCGGGATAGTCCTCCCATGGATAGAAAAGATGTTGTTGAGCCCCGCCAACGATAGGATCCAGTGGGCATTCCTGTTAAACGCTTTCTGCCTCAATACTGACCCCATGAACATCCCCAAACTCCACATTATCCACCCCGGTATTATCCTCCGAACAACATCCGGCCATCTGTCCAACTACTAGGTCACTCCCTAGGACGAACACCAGCATCCCAAAAGTCTCGTGCGCCTTTACAATATTTTCGAGCATCCAACAATCCTAGAAAATTGGGGCATGGAGGGAAACAAAGGCAAAAAAATAATTTTATGCCAATCAGAGAATCCTACACAAACTTATTTGAAAAGTTAAAACACTCTAGCCTGATTGAGCCGCTTCTCAGCTATAAGCCGGACCCATATGCAAAAGGTTTTGATCCTACTGTACGATGCATGTACCACTCTAATGTGCAAGGTCATAGCATTGAAGATTGTGGTGATTTGAAAAGGGAAATAGAAAGAATGATTCAAGAAGGGATAATTGTGATCAAGGATAGTGACAGGGAGTATGCAAATCCTCTTAGGAACTTGCCGACTAAGATTAATGATATTAAAATTGGTAATGGTCTTGGTAATATTGATGTGGAACTCAGTGGCTAAGATGCCAAGCTTGGTAATTGGAAAGACGCTCCTTTCTTGGCTAGCTGGGAAGGAGTCTTGGTGGTTTATTTTGTTGTCATTTCTGTTGTCCGGGTTGTTTCAGGGTTGTAATCCGGATATTGTCTTATGACTCAAACCCTTTTATCCTTTTATTTTGCCTGGTTCATTTAGTGTTTTCTAGGTTTGTTCCAGGGTTGTAACCCCAATTTAGTTTGCTTGTTTTGTTGTTCGAACCGTTTCACCGTCTGTCTAATGCAATTTCCTGTCTTCTGTTATTCTAGTCATTTTTTGTTTAGTTCTATTCTCCTTTTATAGTTCTTTTCATGCTATCTCTAGTGACATGACATGTGCTCATAATTCTAGACCTGGTCTTAACGGCTAATTTAATCATGAAGCAATGAAACAATTTTGAAGATGATAGGGACACTTGAGGGAAATAAGTATAGATTCGGACATTTTGAGATCATTTGAAGCCCAAACAATGTGAAACTGGGATAGATAATTTGGAAAGTTAATAAGACGACAAGAATTTGTTAAAGGAGTGTGCATCCCCGACAATTTCAAGCAAACAATTTTGAGTTCAAGTGCATCTCAATTTACAGGATAAAACCAAGGGATTTTGCTCCAAACAGACGGAGGGTATCCATCGTGAAGAAGAAATCATCCAATGAGAGTTCTGTACTTGACAAGGCACTAAAAGAAAATTGGAAAGCATATCAATGATATTAATGCTGAAGCTGTGAAAGAAATGTTGTGTGTGCTCTTCCTTTTTCATTTCAAGTTTGCATGTGTTGTACTTGGTATTTTTCAGGGATTGGGAGGCCCTCTATCAGCTACCCAAACACTTATACCATTCGAATACCCTTTTGAGCCTGTACTAATTTCTTTGACCTCCCATCTTTTGGAATCAAGGCAGAGTCATACGAAAAAAAAAGTTCATGTCCCCATATGTTTATTTTAGAAAGTTCATTCCAAAAGGAAAATTCAAAAAAAGAGAAAAATAGAGATTAAGAAAAAAAAGAAGAAAATAATAAAAGAAAAGGAAAATAGTAACAAAAAGTAGTCTTGTGAACTACGTTTGACCTGATTCTTGTCACCACAAGATATGTAGGCGGCCTTATGGTTCGGTCATACCAAATAAAATATTTCATAATCCCACGAAGTCGAGAATGGGGCAATCTTTCTTAGTAAAAAGAAAAAGAAAAAAAAGAATCAAATTCCCTTGTTTTAGAAATTAGGGCAAAGTTTTTAGAATGGATTCCAAAAGTAGTAAATAAATTAACCCCGTTGTCTTAGTTATTTTGAGTCTTTATGATATCCTTTCATTCTAATCCTGTCCAAAGCCGCATTACAGTCCAAGAAAGACCTCCCAGATAATCTTTGAGGGTGCCGATCTAGACATGCCAGGAGCATACAATGTTTTTAGTATGGTCAATGCCTTGTCATCTGCAAAATCAGAGGAAAGAAGAAGAAGACAAAATGAGAGAGTCTTATTGGGGAAAACATTCACAGGCACCATAAGGCGATTGTGAGTTGAGAGAAAGAACAAAATGAGAGAGGCTTGATGGTGAAAACCCTTCGGGCACTACAAGTCGAATAAGGATCGTGAATCAGATTGGATAATCAGAGCATTGAATCCCAGTTTCACGCTTTAGGGGTATAACAAAAGTTTGTCACGACCCAGATTTTCCACCCTCGGGAGTCATGATGATGCCTACTAATGAGAGCTAGGCAAGCCAATCCTTAACTGCTTACTTCATTAACAAATTACTTATTTTAACAATTATCAGTGATAGCATGAAAACAGCAAAATTAAATAAATAATTGGAAGACCTAAATTAAATAAGCTGAACAATATTGTGAAAGTCAACATATGCCTCTACCCAAGAACTAGTGTCACATCACTCACGAACTACTAAGAGTACTAAATACAACCGTTTGAAAGAAATATAACACTGTTTTTCTCGAATACATGAGATAACAGAATGAAATATAAGATAGAGGAGACGCCGGGCCAGCGAACGCCTACAAGGCTACCTCGGTGTCTTGGTGGACTGAAGGTTGGCTCCCGCGCTACTGTTGCTGTCCAATACCTGGATCTGTGCAAAAGAGCACAGAGTGTAGTATCAGCACAACCGACCCCATATGCTGGTAAGTGCCTAGCCTAACCTCGGCGAAGTAGTGACGAGGCTAGGACCAGACTACCAAATAACTTGTGCAGTTCAAATATCTATATGTACAGCGTAAAGGAATACATGAAACAATCAGTCAATGTGGGAAGGGGAAACATGCTGTGGGGGAGCTAACAGTTCCAAATAGAAAACTTCAATAAAAGGGGGGAAGCAACAAAGCCAGAATGTCAACAATAATCAGAAATCAACAATTTGCACGGCATCACCCTTCGTGCTTTTACTCTCGTCCTCACACAAACAATATCAATAATAAAAATGTGCACGACATCACCCTTCGTGCTTTTACTCTCATTCTCACCAAATCAATCGTATCATAATAATATGCACGGCATCACCCTTCGTGCTTTTGCTCTCTTTCCTCATCACATAGTCAATGAATATCGGTACGAAATGGTACATCGTACGGAACAACATCACCCTTAATGCTTTACACTCTTTCCTCACAATAGCAAACAATGCACGACATCACCCTTCGTGCTTTAACGCTCTTCCTCACCCAAACAACAATCACAAACAAAGGGGCAAGGGAGTAAACAAATAATAATAGAAATCCCGGCAAGGGAACACAATTAAACAGTTAAATCTTGGCAAGGGAACAATATCAATAATCTCAGCATCCCGACAAGGGAGATAATCAACAAAGCAACAAACATCCCGGCAAGGGAGCACTTTAATAACTCTTTCTCTTTCTTTCACTTTTACTTCTTAACTCACTTTACCATTTGAGCCAACGCTCCGAAGGGTTCAATCATTTCCTATACTTTCACACTTGGTAATATAACTCGAGCTACTGCTCCTCGAAGTTCAAAGATCCCAATCTCTTTCACATGTTTTTTACCACATATAGAATCATCATTAAGGCATGAAATATACAACAAAATCAGAATATCCGCAATATAAAGACTCACAGTCATGCTAGACACCAATGTATAGATACTCGTCACCATGCCTATACGTCGTACTCGACAATTAGCACGTAGCAAATAAGACTCAACTCCTAATCCCTCAAGTTAAGGTTAGACCAAACACTTACCTCAAACTTCCACGGGCAAATCAATCCTCAATTACTACCTTTCCTCTCGAATTTGGCTCCAAATCGATTATATCTATACAATAATGACTTCAATACATCAATTAATGCTAAACAATGCGAACCCAATGCCTAATTATAGCTTTCCAAGCATTCTTCCCAAAATCCCAAAAATCGACCCCGGGCCCACTTGGTCAAAACATGAGGGTCGGACCAAAATCAACTCACCCATTCACCCACGAGCCCGAATATATAATTTGTTTTCAAATTTGACCCTATAACGAGGTCTAAATCAAGAAAAATCAAAAAGCCCTAACTCTACCAAATTCCCTAATTTCTACCCTTAATCACATGTTTTAGGCCTTGAATTTCAATAGATGTTGATGGAAAATGAAGAAAACGAGTTAAATAATGCTTACCCAAGAAACTTTGGTGAAGGAATGCTTCAAAAATCGCCTAAGAGCTTTGGAGAAGAAGAGGTTTGTGAAATTTTTATAAAATCCCGAAAGTGTTCTGTTTTTTGACTTTTAAAAATCACTGGGAGAAAATTCCCTTTGCGATCGCAACGGACCCTTCGCGTTCGCGATGGGCCAGGCTGGTTAAGCCTTTGCATTCGCGTAAATGGGCTCGCGTTCACGGAGAAGGATTCCCTCGAGCCCTCACGTTCGCGTCCAATAGGTCGCGTTCGCATAGGGTAATTGCCCCACCCCTACCCAGGCCCATTCGGCCTTTGCATTCGCGTGGCAAGGACCACATTCACAAAGGGATATCCCACCAATGCCTCACATTCACGACCTGAGATACGCATTCGTGTAAAGGAAATTACTTCAGCAACAATTAACACATCGCGTTCGCGTGGGTACTCCCGCGAACGCGAAGAAGGAAATATCAGAAACCCAACAGCTGAAAACCTACAATTTTTCTTAAGTCCGAAACCTTCCGAAACACACCTGAGCCCTCGGGTCTCCTAGCCAAACATACGCACTAACTCAACAACATCATACGAACTTATCCATGCAATCAAATCTCCAAACTAACCTTAAAAACAATGAATCAAACCTCAAAATCAAGAGTTTTTCCAAAACCTTCATCAAGTTCAAATTTAAGATTTCAAGTCCGAAACACGTCAAATGATGTCCGATTTTAACCAAACTTTACAGAAACATCTTAAATCACACAAAAACCTGTACCGGGTGCCGGAACCATAATGCGGGCCCGATACCAACACGTTCTAATCAAATTTCATTTCAATTTTCCTTAACAATTTCAGAAAAACAATTTTACTTAAAAATTTATTTCTCGGGATTGGGACCATGGAATTTGATTCCGGACATATGCCCATGTCCCATGTTTTCCTATGGACCCTCCGGGACCGTCAAATCACAGGTCCGGGTCTGTTTACCCAAAATGTTAACCGAAGTCAAATTTATTCCTTTTAACATCAAAACTTAACATTTTTCACAAACTTTCATATTTAAGCTTTCTGGCTATGCTCCCGGACTATGCACGCAAATCGAGGCAACTCTAAATGAGGTTTTCAAGGCCTGAGAAGCACAGAATGGAAGAGAAAACAGGTGATGACTGTCACACTTCCTTTTTACCTACACCCGGAAGGGTGTATAAGGGAGTTTTTCCAATTTTAAGTGACTATCGAAACAGGATTATTTTATTAAAATTCAGAGTCGCCACTTGGGATATTTATGGTGTCCCAAGTCACCGGTTCAATCTCGAATTGAGGAAAAACTTGACTATGTTTAACAGTCCGCGAACCAGAAATCCGAGTAAGGAATTCTGTTAACCCGGGAGAAGGTGTTAGGCATTCCTGAGTTCCGTGGTTCTAGCACAGTCGCTTAACTGTTATATTTGGCATAGTAATCTGATTTTAAACAATTATCTATGTGCAAATTTACCTCTTAACCGCTTTTATTCAATTTTAAAGAAGATTGAAAGTCGTTTAAAACACGTCTTTGGATCGCGCCATATGAAATGCACCCGCAATCTTAAACATATTTTATTCAACGTTTTAAGATTTGGATTTGGGTCACATAAAATTCACACCCGAGTTTAGGAGGGTAATATTATTAAAATACGCGCCTAAGCGCTACGCGCTTTTAACTTTGCGAGGGCCATGGAAATTTGCTAGATGCCACGCCTCGAGTTCTAAAGATTTTAAAAGAAATGAGTAAATGTGGGCTGCGCATTTGGGATTTCAATTGGCATGGCATGCCCCAATTATTCTATTAAAGGTATTTCTAAATTACTCTTAATGTCCATAAATTATAACTCGTCTAATATGACTTGCCTCAAATTTATTTTTATGATCTAGTTGATTAAGAAAGAAAGAAAAAGAAGGAAAAAAAACTAAGATACTCTAATTGATTGTTCGAATCGACTAAAAGAAAAATTTCTATCACGCCAAAACCAACCAAATGAAGAACTGCATTTTTGAAGAAAAAACAAAACAAGTCCAAAAGGCGAAAGAGTCTATTTGCAAACACATTCGGCTTGGGCCCAAATGAGCCCAATTCTTGATAAAAGAACAGGCGTCTATGACATGGCACATACACCTGAAGTGGACTTTTAACAACTGGGCCAACAATAAGCCCAATCTTCAGAACTAAACAATCATGCAGATTCAATTAAATTGCCCAACCAACTAAGATGAAACAAACACAGAATTAAACTGACAGTTACTTCTGAATGTTAACTGACTAACGAGCTTATCATCCGGCAATTTTAATATTCACACTTATACATGCTCACAAATGAATCATATGGAACATTCATTAGCTAAGTCAGCTGTAAGCCCAACTCTCAAAACCCAATTGAGGGTGCCAAACCAATTAGAATGCAAACTCTACAAAACTATATGAAACCTGCCATTTGATTAACAACTTATTTTTACTTCTGTCTTTTAACAACTCGAACCCAAATCGACTGACTGAGCATTAGGAATTTCAAATACTAACTCTGAGTTTAAACGTGTTCACACGCCATCCGAAAGTAACTCAACGCACGCATTTACCCTAGACCAATTCCTTTCTTCTTAGCATGATCTTGTACACCCACAACTTAAGAGAAATTACTCAGCTACCCAATTATGTGAACACTGCAACATCCAAATACCGAAAACAGTTTAAATGAACTACATAGCACAAAATATCCACTACAGTCCACATTACGAGATATAATATGGTCGAATGTAAAGTCTAACTACTCATTCAAATAACAAGTTGTTCCCCAAGTTTTTCATGATAATTTAAAGCTAAATACAATAGTAAAAAGCTCACTCATCCAAACTAGAACTCAATTTAGGCAATATAACACATCAAGTAAAAAAAAAAACAAATCAAGAGAAATATGAAACAGTCGACAAAAACTGATGCTATGCTTTTAACTTCTGCTTTTCATTTCACTCTTCAAGTTAAACTTCACAAGTAATAGAGGTTCAGTAGCATGTACCTGGATGTAGAAAAAACAAAAGAAAAGGATAAAGGATCAGCAGCCACAAAGCAATAGTCAACAACAATTTTTAACCAATTTCAAACCCAGAAATTGAATAAAACAGCCCAGAAAGCAGTTTTGAATGCACAGTCTAACCAAAAGAACTCTAAACCAATCTCAATGACCAAGTCTCAGACCATTTCTAAGTTCAAATAATCAGGTAATCGATTCAGAAAGAAGAGGATTTCAGATTTCAAAACTAAAGCCCAATGAAATAGTGTTTTCCACGAAAAATCTTTCAACTGTTTTAGTTGTTTTCCGGATTTTCCTCTATTTTTTTCCAGAATCTCCCTTGAACCTCAAGTAAAGATGACCTTATAGGCTAGGTCTTTAGGGCAGTAGAGAGTGGGTTCAGTTTTGCACTTGAACCCTTTTTGAATTTTCATTTTCGCTCTCATGTCCTCAGTTTTAAAATCAGTATTTCATATAAGTCCCAATCCCAGCTTCTAGGAAGCTTCCTTATTTAGTTACAAGAGATTACCACACCTAAATTTCCTATACTAACCCCTAGACTCTCTATTTTTACTTTGGGAACCAAATGGGTCATATTGACCCAATAGCTCAAACAGACATGGGCTCAGATCCGACCCCAAAACCCAAACAAGCCCTTGAGGTGAGGTCTAAACTGGCCTCAAAGCCCAAGCAGCAAAGACAACCCAAACCAAATCAGTATTTCATAGCAGGCAAAAGAAAACACTCAAACAATTTCCAAAACCCAAAACCTAAACTAAGTGACTGACTAATTAACAAAATAGGTAGGGATTCAAAATGACCTAATTAAATTAAACTATGCGACTAAAACAAAAGATGAAATGAGAAGTTTAAGCATGACACTAATAAAAACTAAATAGACCACAAACTTCAGATTTTGAAAAAGAAAGCTGAAAAGCCAACGGAAGAGATACGAACAAAAAATCAATCTAGAGGGAAACTAGGTTAAAAACCTTGCTCAAATTTCAATAAAAATAAAAAAAACTAAAGAAAGGGAGAAGAAAATAAGAGGAACAAAAGGTGAAACTCGGATAGAAAAGAAAAAGGGAAGAAAACTTACCCTAGTAAACCCGAAATGGCACTGGACAACTTGATTTAAACGGAACTGATGCTAATCACTTGTTCTTCGTCAAGAACAAATGAGTAGCATCAATTTGCGTTGAATCAGACTTCAAACTCAAAAAAATCAGAAGCCTATGGTCATGCATGTCAACAGATTCGACGGAAATTGACTTCGGGCTTTTTAGGGTTCGAACTCAGATTTGAAATTCGAAGAGTTCTGGGGTGATTTGAGGGGATTTGTTTGGAGATTTAGGACGAGGAGGTGGATAGGATTCAAGGGTGTGATTTGGCGAGGATTGGTGGTGGTGCCGCCACCAGTAGCGGTGGGATTTCAGGGCGGCGTTAGGGTTCGGGGGTGTTTTCTGACAAGGGTAGTGAGCAGAGGGGAGTTCTGAGGATGGGGGGGTAAGGGTATTCAGACACTTAAATACGTATGAGGCTTCAGTTCTGAGCCGTTTGATCAAGGGGAGATCAACGACTCAGATTGCGTAGTCCAAAACGGCGTCGTTTGGGTTTTGAGTGGGACTGACCGGGTTTTGGCTGGTCTGGGCCTGGGTTAAATGGGTATTTTGGCCTGGAAAATCAAATTTGGCCCAAAAATCTGATCTCATTTTTTGTTTTTCTTCTTTCTCTTTTTTTCCCTTTAACTTCTTTTAAATAAAATTAAAATTAAAATAAAACCTAAATTAATTCCTAATCAAATTATCTTATCAAATTGAATTAATTAATTCTAAATAATAATTACCACCATTAATTAAATACCAAATTAACGAAAAGCTACCAAAATTCGAAACTAAAATTAAAAATGCAAAAATATGTTACTTTTTTGTGATTTTTTCCATTTTTATAAAACAATTAAATTAATAATTAATTTTTAAGAAAATACAAAGTTAAACTCTAAATGCAAATGCAACATATTTTGTATTTTTCATTAACTAAAATGCACACACAAAATGCAAACAAATAATAGAACATGTCACGAAAATCCACAAAATTGTGAACACTGAAAGAAATTATTTTGTTTTGAATTTATGGAAGTAATGCATATAGGAAAAAAATCACGTGCTCATAGCTGCCCCTCTTTGCTCGGAAACACGAAGAGTTTTCGGGCAAAGATAAAGTGAGCGGATATGAGCGATTTTTGCCCGTTCAAATACTCTATGGGAAGTATTTTTTGAAAGATTTGACCGCACCCTGCTTCTGAGGTTGCCTACATATACTTGGCTATAAAGGAATCAGGTCAGTGTAGTTTGGGAATGTCTAGTAGCTGGGACTACCACGAGACTGTGATTTCACTGTTGCTGCTGCTACTACTGCTTATTGAAACCCCTTATTACACCATGTCAGAATAAAAAGAAGTTAGGCTAGACTATGATCTATGCATTACAAAAATCCTATCTATCTCTTCAAAATCCTATCTATCTCTTCAATTTACTGCCTTAAATTGTAATATGAGATGTTTTCCCTTTCTCCAGGGGGATGCCTGACTGCTAGACTTGAATGTATTCCCTGCTCTCCAGGCGGGCTCCTGATTTCAAAATGTGAATATATTCCCATGCTATCCCGGCGGGCTCCTAACTTCGAAACGTGAATGTATTCCCATGTTATCCAGGCAGGCTCCTAACTTCAACTTGAAAGTATTCCCTGCTCTTCAAGCGGGCTGCTGATTTCAAAATGTAAGTATATTCCCATGCTATCCAGGCGGGCTCCTGACTTCGAAACGTGAATGTATTCTTATGTTATCCAGGCGGGCTCCTCACTTCAACTTGAAAGTATTCCCTGCTCTTCAAGCGGTCTCCTAATTTCAAAATGTGAGTATATTCCCATGATATCCAGGCGGGCTCCTGACTTCGAAAGGTGAATATATTCCCATGCTATCTAGGCGGGCTCCTAACTTCAGCAAAATAGACAAAAACAAAGAAACTTTTCTGCCCCAGTTTGGGTATGTGGGCCCATGTGTAAGTGTAAAACGAATCACATTACCGAATATCAATAAGAATTTTGAAAACCAAAACTTGAATTGTACTCCCTTGTTCTCCATGCGGGCCCCTGACTACTAAACTTGAAAGTATTCCCTGCTTTCCAGGCGGGTTCCTTACTTCAACTTGAAAGTATTCCCTGCTTTCCAGGCGAGCTCCTGACTTCAAAATAGACAAAACAAAGAATTTGAAAGCTAAAACTTAAATTGTACTCCCTTGTTCTTCAGGCGGGCTCCTGACTTCTACACTGGAATGTATTCCCTGCTCTTCAGGCGGGCTCCTGATTGCTGCTTTTGAAAGTATTCCCTGCTCTCCAGGCGGGCTCCTGACTTCAAAATAGATAAAACAAAGAATTTGAAAGCTAAAACTTAAATTGTACTCCCTTGTTCTCCAGGCCGGCTCCTGACTGCTGCTCTTGAAAGTATTCCCTGCTCTCCAGGCGGGCTCCTGACTTCAACTTGAAAGTATTCCCTGCTCTCCAGGAGGGCTCCTGACTTCAACTTGAAATGTATTCCCTGCTCTCCAGGCGGGCTCCTAACTTCAACAAAACAAACAAAACCAAAGAAAATGTTCTGCCCCAGTTTGGTAGCTGGGCACGCGGGTGAGTGTTAAACTAAATCATTCTACCAATTGTTACTAAGAATTTGAAAGCTATGTCCTATTACCCAGGGAGGTCCTAACAACCAACAATTATAGATCTAAGCTGTATCTTCTAAAGGTATTACTTCCGCTAAGTCCTGTTATCTAAGAGGGTTTTAAACTACATCCTATTATCCAGGAAGGTCCTGAAAATCAAAATCAAGTCTTGTCCTAAAAATGAGGCTTTTATGACTGAATTATACTATCTTATGATAGAATTTTATGCTACGTCTTGTGATCCAATAGAAACCTTTAAAACTAGGTCCCATTATTCAGGAGGGTCCTGAAAACTCCTAAATTTAATCCTATCTTAAACATGCAAACATTGAAACCAACTTATATTCCTTTGGGATACATTTATGCTAAATTATGCTACTCATGATTATTTTGAATTTTAACTAAGCCACATTCTCCAGGAGGGTCCTGAAAGTTTACGGTCAAACCTGATTAGTGCTTCCTTTTCCCTTACAGAGAGTTCCTCCGGAACAAACGAATTTTCTGCCACTATTTCAATCAAAAAAAAATTGTCAATTTAAAATGGTGGTTAGCTGATGGCATTCTTGCTGAAGATCTTTCCACTGCATTGTTTTGTTCTGACGGGCTTCCCCGAACTGGCCCTGAATCGCTTTGACTTTCTGACTGACTTTCAAACCCCATGACCTTTGACGAACTGAGTGTTCTATACACATGTTGTTGTTTTGCCTCTGACCCCTTTATTTGAACCTTTGCATCTCCCATGACATTACTAAACCGTTCCACCGATGAAACTTCTGGTGATCCCCTGTATCCCACCTTACATCATGTTGTCTTTGGTACGCTGACCAAACCATGATTTGAAATTTTGGAGGTTGGTAATGAGCTTTGAAATTCTTTTTCACTTGCTTTAAACAAGACTGACATTGAAACATCTTAGATAAATAAACCCAAAAGAAAATGAAATGCAATGACTTTGCGGGTTAGGGATAAGAAGAATCCAAAACCAGATGACTGCTATAAGGGAAAAAGAAAAAGAAACTTATCTGAGTGGAACAGCTGGTACCAATGATCATGACATGCATTTCGGATTAATCGGCCCAATTTGTCCAACCAATCAACTTTCAATTGTCGTACTTTGTTGCCTCAGAATTTCCATGACCTGATTACTTTACCCAAACCTTGACCTTCTCCATCCTGCGGTGCCTTGAAACAGTTTTCCACCAACAGACCCTTCTCACTTGTTGACTTTTTAACTCACTTTCGCCTCAAGGTTCCCGTAAGGGTTTTCACCAATAAGACTCTCTCATTTTTATTTCTCTCAGCTCCTGTCGCCTTACGGTGCCCGTGAAGGTTTTCACCAATAAGACTCTCTCATTTTTTTGATTTTTTTCCTGCTTGAACCAAAGTGTTGCCCCTGACATGAATTACCTTTACCTGCTTGACTTGGCATTCCCCGAAGGCTGATCAGAAGGTCTTTCTTTGGACCGTAACGTGGACTTTTGGATGGGGTTAGAAAGAAAGGGTATAAAAGGCTCAAGAGAATTCAAATGGGTTAAAATTATAACTTTTAGAATCAGATTTCTCACAACAACCACAAATTCTGCCCCAGTTTTTTGGATTTTGTTTTGATGGGACTGAACCGTGAGGCTGCCTACGTATCCTTAAAAGGAATCAGGTCGAATGTAGTTCATGTCATAGAAATTACTTTGTTATTGTGATTGTCACACCTCCTTTTACATACCCGAGAGGGTACAAGGAGTTTTTCCAATTAAAGGACAATAAAAAACGGGATTTATTTATTTATTTCAGAGTCGCCACTTTGGAGATTTAGGGTTTCCCAAGTCACCAATTTTAATCCCGATTCGAGGAAAAGAATGACTCCATATTACATTCTGCGTACCAGAAATCCGGATAAGGAATTCTGTTAACCCGGGAGAAGGTGTTAGGCATTCCCGAGTTCCGTGGTTCTAGCACGGTCGCTCAACTGTCATATTCGGCTTATTTATCTGATTTTAATACAATTGTGAACTAATGTGCCAATTTTAACTTTTTTACCGCTTTTATTATATTTTTAAAGGAATGTGAACATCGTTTAAAACATGTCTTTGGATTGCGTCACATGAAATGCACCCATGATCCGGAACATATTTTTATTCAATGTTTTGGGATTTGGATTTGGGTCGCATGAAATGCACATCCAAGTTTAGGAAAGTAGATTATTAAACACGCGCCTAAAGAGACTATCGTGTTATTATTCTGGGAAGGCCGTGAGATTTGCTAAACGGCCCGCCCTGGAAACTAAGTACTTTGATATATACATTTAACGAGGGCCCCGCAGCTTGTGCATTATTCGTTTGTCAAGGCTCGTCTCATCTTTATTTTTAAAAGGATGCCCTATAGTGGCTACGTTTTCTTGTTACGTTTGTCTCTACTTAATAAAAGCAAAAATGATCCTACTGAATTACATGCTTGCAGGTTATTTATAGAGGGATTCTGAATGCTTTCGCAAAATCAGAAGCATGGCCACGTACACGGGCAGCTTATCGAATATTATGGGCCCAAACCCAGCCCACACAGTACCGGCTGGGCCTGGGCCACTGCTTTTCCGATGAAAGCCTGCTTGGTTCGTTCGACTTGGGCTCAACCTTCGTGAGGTTGAGAAATGCAGACTTGTGCTATTTCTTCTAAAGGCATGGTTTACCAATTATAATGAGGCAGTTTATCAAAGGAAATGAAATTAACTAACAATGGATAGTTTTCATACTTAACATGCATTAAAGGATATGCTAATCACGAACATAGCTAAAGTCTAAGATATAACCTACTGCATTGTGAATCCTTTTATCTACCAGCCTATATACACAATCTGACATCCAGTTACCATACACTGACATTCACTATGTATGAGGGCTACCTCCAGTATCCAAGCAAAAATGTAAACTATTATACATTACATGATATTCAATATAACAGGCTATGTATGAAAATAAACATCTTCAACTCTTCTCTTTTGTATTCATGCTCAACTTTCAAGTTACATTAACAGTGTATTAGTCGTGTACCTGGTATAGAAAGCAAGAGAAGAAGGAGAATGATCAGCTGAGTAGTATGCAACAAACACAACAACAACAGCAAACAGAAGCACACTCAGTCGAACAGCCCCCAAACCAGTAAAAGAGACAGTCCAAGAAAAGCAGACCAAGGCTCAAAAGCAATTTAAGAGACAAACCCAACAGCGAGTCCAGAAAACCAAACAGCAACAGCCCACAGAAATCAATAAAAATAACCAAAACAGTATTCCCGGAGTAAACTGATGGAACAATATTCAACCAACAAAAAAAACTGGACACTACCAAACTGAGAATCCAGCAGCGCTTAAACAGTAAACAAACTAGTACGAGAAGTAGTGATTTCTGATTTTTGTTACACACTCAAGAGCAAAGACAGGTTCAGGCCCTTTGATGTAAAGCTTAACCTACAAATGCAAGACTTAACACTCTTTTTTTTTCAGAACCTTCAGCTATTTTTTCCAACCAGAAAACTTCAGCTATTTTTTCGAACCCCTTTCTTTGTTCTAAACAGTCCTATTTATAGGCAGAAATGGCAAGCCCTAAGCTGCCTTTATCCCTTCACTTCTTTCCTGCCCATAACTTCTTTAAAAACTAATCAAAAGTATTCCCCATGCCCATCTATTTGACAGCCTCCTAGCATGTGTGTTTCTGCCCAAAGGCATGGGCAGTCCTTTTATTTAATCAGCCCCATGCTACCAAGTTGGTTTCCCACTATTACATTAGTTTAATCCTAATTCAGTACCCTATTTGTCAGCTCACTTAAACTAATCTTTTCTGTTCTTTTCAAACCCCAAACTACCCCTGTTAAAATCTGATTATTAATGTACTAACCCATTGCAGCATCAGGGCATTTCGAACTTCTGAAAGTTCAAATTCAAAGCTGCCCTAGACTGGATTCTAATCATTTGCATTGCAGTTACAAACTAATTTCAAACAATGTCAAGCATCCAATTAACAACAAAATTCGATCAGTCATCTGAAGTTATCAGAACATTTGAACATTCAGTCATAGAAAACTAATCGACGACTTTTATCAAATCGACTATACTAATTATAACAAGGAATAATCAGTCGATTAAATAAACAACACGTACAGGGTCCCAAATGTCTTCAGACAACTTTGCACAACACTGGGAGGCCATATGAATTATCTATGCGACGACTAATCTAATCGAACATGTATATCACAGAACGTATTCAAACATGCACAAAAAACAATCGACCAAATAAAAGGCCTTACAAAGACGGAAGAAATTGGAAGAAAATATCAGAAATACCAAACAATCACAACAAAACATGCTAACAAACTCAATCAATATTCAAACAAAACTAAAAAGAAAAAGGAAAACTTACTGTGAATGCTCAACAAAGGACGACCCAGGTCTGAACTAGGTTTGACCATTTGAGGCCGAACAAACTTTAATCGGGGTGTTCTCGACCGAGAACACCTTGATTAAGGTCTATTAGACCTCAACCCTTTATTAAAACTGGCCGAATTCCCCAGGTTCTTGTGTTCTAGGGTTTGAATCTTCAGATTTGGGATTTTAGGATTTGTGGGTAGATTCGGACCAAACCAAACTTGGTTTGGTCACGAGAGAGGTCAGGGGGTTGTCCAGTGTGAATCTGGGGTGGTTTGGTGTAGATCTGAGTTTGGTCTCGAATCTTCAAATCAAGATTCGAGATGGAGGGGGCTGATTCGAGGCAATGGGGTAACAGATTTGGGTTCGGGGTGGTGAGGTGCATCAGGGGTGTTAAGGGGGTGGTCACCGGCGTCCTTGCCTCCGGCTTTACGGTGAAGGTGAAGGGTGGCGGCTAGGTTTTGGCAAAGGGGTGTTTAGGTTAGTCTCCTGAGAGAGATGATGGAAGGGGGGGGGGGGTGTTGGGTAGGGGGCGTGGGGTGTGATGAGGGGTTTATATATGGGGTAGGGGATTAGATCGGGGCCATCAGATCAAGTGAAATCGAGGTCTAAGATCCCTTCACTTAAAGGGAACGGTGTCGTTCCATCTAAAGGAGGTCGGGCTGATCCTAGGTAAAATGGGTCGGGTTTGGGAACGAGTCGCGGAAAGGGGTCTAGGGCCGTTGGATTGGACTAGTTGGAACGGCTGAGATGAACCGTCCCTGAAACGACGTAGTCTTGGTGTTGAACTACATCGTTTTGATGGCCTGGGGACGGGTTGCTTGGGCTGGCTGATGTGGGTTGCTTTTGGGCCTATTTTTTATTTCATTTCTTGGCCCAAACCGATTTTCATCACTCTTTTCTTTTGTTTTCTAATTTTAAAACTAAATAAAAATGAAATTAAAACAACCATTAATTTAACACTTAACATAATTATCACACCCATATTAAAATATTTAAATAGGTTAAATCACACCCTAGAATAAAAGATGCATATTTTTTGTGAATTTTCTTTTAATGACCGAATTATGGTTTAATTACACATGACATACATATTTTGTATTTTGTTTGATAAGATTAAATGAAAAATGGACAGAACCACAAATGACTACCAACACATGTCACGAAAAATCGAAAAATTGTACAGCGAGGCCATTTGTCATTATTTTTTATTTCTTTTGGAGTGATTGTCCGTGAAGCAAAAATCACGTGCTTATAGCTGCCCCTCTTTGCCTGAAGACACGAAGGGTTTTCGCGCAAAGATAAAGCGGGCGATTTTTGCTCGTCCGAGTACTCCGTGTGAAGCATTTTTTGAAAAAGATTTGACCGAACCTTTGCTTCAGAGGTTTCCTACATATCCTGGGCTGAACAGGAATCAGGTCAATGTAGTTCGGGAAGTTTTGGTATCTGGGAGTACCGTGTGACTGTAACGTTCGCTGTTGTTGCGTGCTGTTACATGCTGCTGTATGCTGTTATCGCTTACCGATCTCCTTGTTACATTGTTCTAAAAGGAAAAACAAGAAGCTAGGCTAGACTATGGATCATAAGATCTCATCTATCTTCAACTTGTTCTTGTCGCCTTGCTTTCTTGTCGGCTTGCGTTTTCCTCCGATGCTTTTATTTTGTGAACTTGGGGGATGACACTGGTCCTTTGCCTTTCTGAATGCCAATTTTCATCATTTTGCTTGGTCCGCTGGGGACATGGCTTTCTTCATTAAGATTTTCAGTGGTTCCTCTGGTGGTACGGCTCTCTTCATAAGATTTGCTATGATGGGCATGATTTAATGTTCACAAGCCGCTTCTTTCAAAACGCGTCCTTTCTTCCCTTTTGACACATGCACTTGAGTTTGCAACCTTTTGCTTCCTGGTGCTGGGGATTTTTTATTGTTTCTTGCTAGGTATTTCTGCTGTAACCTTCGGCCTTCCGGTGGGGTTACTGCTCTCAAAATCTGAAATATTTAAACTAAAACATGAAAAGTATTCCTCTCATTATACAGGTGGGCGCCTATTTAAACTAAGACATGAAAAGTATTCTTCTCGTTATACAGGTGGGCGCCTATTTAAACTAAGACTGAAAATATTCCTCTCGTTATACAGGTGGGCGCCTATTTAAACTAAGACTGAAAATATTCCTCTCGTTATACAGGTGGGCGCCTATTTAAACTAAGACTGAAAATATTCCTCTTGTTATACAGGTGGGCGCCTATTTAAACTAAGACATGAAAATATTCCTCTCGTTATACAGGTGGGTGCCTATTTAAACTAAGACATGAAAATATTCCTCTCGTTATACAGGTGGGCGCCTATTTAAACTAAGACATGAAAATTATTCCTCTCGTTATACAGGTGGGCGCCTATTTAAACTAAGACATGAAAATATTCCTCTCGTTATACAGGTAGGCGCCTATTTAAACTAAGATATGAAAATTATTCCTCTCGTTATACATGTGGGCGCCTATTTAACTAAGACTGAAAATATTCCTTTCATTATACAGGTGGGCGCCTATTTAAACTAAGACATGAAAATTATTCCTCTCGTTATACAGGTGGGCGCCTATTTAAACTAAGACATGAAAATTATTTCTCTCGTTATACAGGTGGGCGCCTATTTAAACTAAGACATGAAAATTATTCCTCTCGTTATACAGGTGGGCGCCTATTTAACTAAGACTGAAATTATTCCTCTCGTTATACAGGTGGGCGCCTAAGGTCGGCGCCTATTTAAACTAAGACATGAAAATATTCCTCTCGTTATATAGGTGGGCGCCTATTTAAACTAAGACATGAAAATATTCCTCTCGTTATACAGGTGGGCGCCTATTTAAACTAAGACATGAAAATTATTCCTCTTGTTATACAGGTGGGCGCCTATTTAACTAAGACTGAAAATATTTCTCTCATTATACAGGTGGGCGCCTATTTAAACTAAGACATGAAAATTATTCCTCTCGTTATACAGGTGAGCGCCTATTTAAACTAAGACATGAAAATTATTTCTCTCGTTATACAGGTGGGCGCCTATTTAAACTAAGACATGAAAATTATTCCTCTCGTTATACAGGTGGGCGCCTATTTAACTAAGACTGAAATTATTCCTCTCGTTATACAGGTGGGCGCCTAAGGTGGGCGCCTATTTAAACTAAGACATGAAAATATTCCTCTCGTTATATAGGTGGGCGCCTATTTAAACTAAGACATGAAAATATTCCTCTCGTTATACAGGTGGGCGCCTATTTAAACTAAGACATGAAAATTATTCCTCTTGTTATACAGGTGGGCGCCTATTTAACTAAGACTGAAAATATTTCTCTCATTATACAGGTGGGCGCCTATTTAAACTAAGACATGAAAATTATTCCTCTCGTTATACAGGTGGGCGCCTATTTAAACTAAGACATGAAAATATTCATCTCGTTATACAGGTGGACGCCTATTTAAACTAAGACATGAAAATTATTCCTCTCGTTATACAGGTGGGTGCCTATTTAAACTAAGACATGAAAATTATTCCTCTCGTTATACAGGTGGGTGCCTATTTAAACTAAGACATGAAAATTATTCCTCTCGTTATATAGGTGGGCGCCTATTTAACTAAGACTGAAAATATTCCTCTCATTATACAGGTGGGTGCCTATTTAAACTAAGACATGAAAATTATTCCTCTCGTTTTACAGGTGGGTGCCTATTTAAACTAAGACATGAAAATTATTCCTTTTGTTATACATGTGGGCGCCTATTTAACTAACACTGAAAATATTCCTCTCATTATACAGGTGGGCGCCCATTTAAACTAAGACATGAAAATTATTCCTCTTGTTATACAGGTGGGCGCCTATTTAACTAAGACTGAAAATATTCCTTTCATTATACAGGTGGGCGCCTATTTAAACTAAGACATGAAAATTATTCCTCTCGTTATACAGGTGGGCGCCTATTTAAACTAAGACATGAAAATTATTTCTCTCGTTATACAGGTGGGCGCCTATTTAAACTAAGACATGAAAATTATTCCTCTCGTTATACAGGTGGGCGCCTATTTAACTAAGACTGAAATTATTCCTCTCGTTATACAGGTGGGCGCCTAAGGTGGGCGCCTATTTAAACTAAGACATGAAAATATTCCTCTCGTTATATAGGTGGGCGCCTATTTAAACTAAGACATGAAAATATTCCTCTCGTTATACAGGTGGGCGCCTATTTAAACTAAGACATGAAAATTATTCCTCTTGTTATACAGGTGGGCGCCTATTTAACTAAGACTGAAAATATTTCTCTCATTATACAGGTGGGCGCCTATTTAAACTAAGACATGAAAATTATTCCTCTCGTTATACAGGTGGGCGCCTATTTAAACTAAGACATGAAAATATTCATCTCGTTATACAGGTGGACGCCTATTTAAACTAAGACATGAAAATTATTCCTCTCGTTATACAGGTGGGTGCCTATTTAAACTAAGACATGAAAATTATTCCTCTCGTTATACAGGTGGGTGCCTATTTAAACTAAGACATGAAAATTATTCCTCTGGTTATATAGGTGGGCGCCTATTTAACTAAGACTGAAAATATTCCTCTCATTATACAGGTGGGTGCCTATTTAAACTAAGACATGAAAATTATTCCTCTCGTTTTACAGGTGGGTGCCTATTTAAACTAAGACATGAAAATTATTCCTTTTGTTATACATGTGGGCGCCTATTTAACTAACACTGAAAATATTCCTCTCATTATACAGGTGGGCGCCCATTTAAACTAAGACATGAAAATTATTCATCTCGTTATACAGGTGGGCGCCTATTTAAACTAAGACTGAAAATATTCCTCTCGTTATACAGGTGGGCGCCTATTTAAACTAAGACTGAAAATATTCCTCTCGTTATACAGGTGGGCGCCTATTTAAACTAAGACTGAAAATATTCCTCTCATTATACAGGTGGGCGCCTATTTAAACTAAGACTGAAAATATTCCTCTCATTATACAGGTGGGCGCCTATTTAAACTAAGACTGAAAATATTCCTCTCGTTATACAGGTGGGCGCCTATTTAAACTAAGACATGAAAATTATTCCTCTCGTTATACAGGTGGGCGCCTATTTAACTAAGACTGAAATTATTCCTCTCATTATACAGGTGGGTGCCTGTTTAAACTAAGACATGAAAATTATTCCTCTCGTTATACAGGTGAGTGTCTATTTAAACTAAGACATGAAAATTATTCATCTCGTTATACAGGTGGGCGCCTATTTAAACTAAGACTGAAAATATTCCTCTCGTTATACAGATGGGCGCCTATTTAAACTAAGACTAAAAATATTCCTCTCGTTATACAGGTGGGCGCCTATTTAAACTAAGACTGAAAATATTCCTCTCATTATACAGGTGGGCGCCTATTTAAACTAAGACTGAAAATATTCCTCTCGTTATATAGGTGGGCGCCTATTTAGGCTGAAAATATTTGAATTCGTTTCCTCGTTCCTCCGAGAAAATTTTTGACAACGGCAGAAAATTTTCTGCCCCGGTTTTGGTGATCTTTCTGGCATCGCGTCCTGTTGCCGTCATCAACCTTTATTTTCCTGCAGCAGACAAAAGGATTTAGTTAGTTTTAATCATGGTGTGCGGCGGTGTCCTTCCCGCTGGGGGATGATTTTTCCCTTTTCTTTTCCTTGCTTTGTGCTCCAGCAAATGGTGGGTGGATAAAGTTGCTTGCTGGGGGTGCCCTGCCTGCTGGAGATGGTTTTCCATTTATCCCCTTTCCTGCTTTCTCTTTACAGAACGCATCGTGGGAGTCCGCTTTAATCCTGAAACCACTCCTTTTAGGAGTTTACTTCCTCCCAGAACTGCAAGGCACAACATTGCATCGCCTGGGGATAACCGTTAGGACTGTTAGGGTTATCTTGCATCGGATTAATTTCCCTTTCTTGTGGCGTCTGACCATTTCGGACTTGGGTCCGTGATTTATCGACATTCTGCGGGGAAACCTTCTCGGAACTTGGTCCACAAGTCCTCCACCCGTCATTTTCCGCTCTCTTTACGTCACCCTTAACTTTCTACACAATTCGTCCTTTGGTTTTGCAACCGACGCCTTTTGTCTCATTGCCTCGGCTTTTGGCCTATCCCCTTCGTATTTTGCTTTTGTACTCCTTCGGCCTCTGGTAGTAAACTTTGAAAAATCCTTTTCAAAACGAATTTTTAGAAAGAAAAAATGAAAAAGATAGAAAAGGAGAAAAATCTTTCTGAACCAATACTTGGTGGAAAAAGGAAAAGAGAAGAACTTATCTGGATGATATGACTGGTCCTTACGATCATGATGTGCACCCTAGATTCCCGACCCAGTCTATTTGTATCAATCAACTTGCCTGATGACCTTACTTGCTGGGGATAAATCGGTGTCCATTTCTTTGCGAACGTGGACCCTCTTGTCAATCTGTCTTGTCGCCTCATAGTGCCCTTCGAGGGGTTTTCACTAATGAGACTCTCTCTTTTCTCTCAGCTCCCGGCGCCTTATGGCTCCCATGAAGGTTTTCACCGATAAGACTCTCTCGTTTTATATTTCTCATCCTGCGTCGCCTTATGGTGCCTGCGAAGGTTTTTACCGATAAGACTCTCTCATTTTATTTCTTCAGCGGGGAATTGGAGTGTTGTCGATATGACCCTCTCTTCTGGAGATTCCTTTTGACTATCAATTCATTTCCATTTTTATGATCCTCTTCTTTGCTGGGGATCAGTGTATTATTCTCGGCTTTATTTGCCTGACTTGGCACCTCTTGGAGGTTGATCGGGAGGTCTTTTTGGACATCGAAGATGGTTTTGGTGCGGGGCTAAAAGAAAAGCTATCAAGGATTCGAAATAGCTTTGACGGGTGGGCCACTACAACTCTTGGAATCAAACCCTTGTTGAAACTTTAAAACATATCCTCTGCCCCAATTTCTTGCTTGGGGAATTTTATTTTTTACACTATGTTAAGCTATGTGCGTTACGCACACTGTGCACACTATGCACACTATGACCGAGCCGTGAGGCGCCTACGTATCCTCTTCAAGGAATCAGGTCAAACGTAGTTCCTAACGGTTTTGTTTTTCTTGTGATTTTTATCTTCTTTTCTTTTCTATTCTTTTTCTTCTTCTTTTTTCATTTTCTTTTTTCTTTTTTTTTTCTTTTTTTTTCTTTTCATATCTTTTCCATTTGTGATTCCAAAAGAGGGGTATGAAAGAATAATTTAAGGCTCAAAAAGGGGAAACAAAGGTTAAAAGTGTTTGGATTGAAGAAAGAATTGTCTCCGTCATCTCATTATCCAATAAGTACCAAATACAAACAAACGAACCATTAACTACCATAATCAAAGAAATTACGCATAATATCTTTTGACTGTATCCGAATTGATAGCCATGTCGACACATCTTCCCTCGATATCCGTCAAACACAAGGCGCCATTGGACAACACTCTAGTCACGATATAAGGCCCTTGCCAATTTGGGGCGAACTTGCCTTTTGCTTCGACTTGATGCGGGAGCATCCGCTTCAATACCTGCTGCCCTACTTCAAACTTCCTGGGGAGTACCTTCTTATTGTATGCCTTTGCCATTCTCTTCTGATACAGCTGACCATGGAACACTGCTGCCAATATTTTCTCGTCTATCAAGCTCAACTGTTCCAGTCGAGCTTTGACCCATTCATCATCGTCAATCTCGGCTTCAGCGACAATCCGGAGGGACGGAATTTCGACCTCCACTGGTATTACGGCCTCAGTTCCGTACACCAACAAATAAGGAGTTGCACCTATGGAAGCCCAGACGGTAGTGCGATAACCCAACAAAGAAAAGGGTAATCTCTCATGCCATTGTCTAGATCCTTCCACCATCTTTCGCAGTATCTTCTTGATGTTTTTATTGGCTGCTTCGACCGCTCCATTCGCCTTGGGGAAATATGGAGTGGAATTGCGGTGTGTAATCTTTAATTGCTGGCATACCTCTCTCATCAGGCTGCTGTTAAGATTTGCACCATTGTCCGTGATAATCACTTTTGGGATCCCAAATCTGCAGATGATATGGGAGTGAACAAAATCCACCATTGACTTTTTAGTTACCGACTTGAAGGTTTTAGCCTCGACCCATTTGGTGAAGTAGTCAATGGTTACCAGAATGAACCTATGGCCGTTGGATGCTGCCGGCTCGATAGGCCCAATGACATCCATGCCCCATGCAACAAACGGCCAGGGTGCTGGCATCGTATGTAACTCTGTTGGCGGAGAATGAATCAGATCTCCATGTATTTGACACTGATGGCATTTCCTTAAGAAAGTGATACAGTCGTGCTCCATGGTGAGCCAATAATACCCTGCTCGAAGGATCTTCCTTGCCAATACATATCCGCTCATATGCGGCCCACAAACTCCAGCATGTACCTCTACCATAACCGTTGTGGCTTGACCGGTGTCTACACATCTTAACAAACCCAAGTCCGGAGTTCTTTTGTACAACACTCCACCGCTGAGGAAGAAACCATTCAACAAACGCCGAAGGGCTCTTTTCTGGTCTCCAGTGGCCTGTTCTGGATATATCCCCATTTTGAGGTACTCCTTTATATCATGAAACCAAGGCTTGCCATCTACTTCCTCTTCTACCGTATTGCAATAAGCGTGCTGATCACGAACTTGGATGTGCAAAGGGTCCACATACATTTTGTCAGGGTGGTGCAACATTGATGCTAAGGTGGCCAACGCATCCGCAACCTCGTTATGAACTCTCGGGATATGTTTGAATTTCACCGATCGAAATCGCTTGCTCAGATCGTGCAAGCATTGTCGATATGGTATGAGTTTCAAATCTCGTGTTTCCCATTCACCCTGAATCTGATGTACCAAGAGGTCCGAGTCTCCCAAGACCAAAACGTCTTGGACATCCATGTCCGCAGCTAATCGCAGACCTAAAATGCAAGCTTCATACTCGGCCATATTATTGGTGCAATAGAAGCGTAGTTGAGCTGTAACAGGATAGTGGCGTCCTGTTTCAGAAATGAGTACTGCTCCTATTCCAACCCCTTTCGCGTTCGCGGCTCCATCGAAGAAAAGCTTCCAACCCGGTTCCTCGGGTAACTCCAGCTCACTTGTATGCATCACTTCTTCGTCGGGAAAATACGTTCTTAAAGGCTCGTATTTTTCATCAACGGGATTCTCTACCAAATGATCGGCCAGCGCTTGGGCTTTCATGGCTGTCCTCGTCACATAGACGATATCAAACTCTGTGAGCAGAATTTGCCATTTTGCCAACCTCCCTGTGGGCATAGGTTTCTGAAAGATATACTTCAATGGGTCCAAACGGGATATGAGATAAGTAGTATACGAGGACAGGTAGTGCTTCAACTTCTGAGCTACCCAAGTTAGGGCGCAGCATGTTTTCTCGAGTTGAGTGTACTTGACCTCATATACTATGAATTTCTTGCTAAGATAATAAATGGCCTGCTCCTTCCTTCATGTGTCATCATGTTTCCCCAGTACACAACCAAATGAATTTTCCAGGACCGTCAGATAAAGAATTAAGGGCTTTCCCAGCTTAGGTGGAACCAACACGGGTGGATTGGACAGATACCCTTTGATTTGGTCGAAAGCCTCTTGACACTCTGCCATCCAACTTACCGCAGCATCTTTTTTCAGCAGCCGAAATATGGGCTCACAAGTTGCTGTGAGTTGAGCGATGAACCTGCTGATGTAATTGAGTCTACCCAACAGACTCATTACCTCTGTTTTGTTCTTTGGCGGTGGCAAATCTCGGATGGATTTGATCTTGGATGGGTCTAATTCAATACCCCGTCGACTGACGATGAATCCTAACAGCTTTCCTGATGGAACCCCGAATGCGCATTTGGCCGGGTTGAGCTTGATATCATACCTTCGGAGTCTTTGGAAAAATCTCCATAGGTCTGCTACATGGTCTTCCTGACGCCAAGACTTTATGATCACATCATCTACGTACACCTCAATTTCTTTGTGTATCATGTCGTGAAACACAGTAGTCATTGCTCGCATGTACATTGCCCCGCCGTTCTTCAATCCGAACAGCATTACCCGATAGCAGTAAGTTCCCCATGGCGTAATAAAAACTATCTTTTCCACATCTTCCTCGTCCATTAGGATCTGATGATAACCCGCATAACAATCCACAAAGGATCCGATCTCGCGCCCAGCGCAATTATCGATCAGGATATGGATGTTGGGCAATGGAAAATTGTCCTAGGGACTTGCTTTGTTGAGGTTGCGGTAGTCGACGCACACCCTGATTTTCCCATCCTTCTTTGGAACTGGTACCACATTGGCCAACCACTCGGGATATCGAGTGACCCGAATGACCTTCGCCTGCAGCTGCCTAATCACCTCTTCTTTGATCTTTACACTCATTTCTGTTTTAAATTTCCTTAGCTTTTGCTTGACCGGAGTGTATGCCGTGTCAGTGGGCAATTTGTGAACCACTAAATTGGTGCTTAATCCCGGTATATCATCCTATGACCATGCAAAACCATCTTTGAATTCCACGAGGGTTTTGATCAATTCTTCCCTGACATTCGGCTCAATGTGGATGCTGATTTTGGTTTCTCGAACATTATCAGCGTCTCCTAGATTCACAGACTCAGTGTCATTTAGGTTAGGCTTGGGTTTCTCTTCAAATTGGCACAGTTCTCGGTTTATCTCTTCGAAGGCTTTATCTTCATCATATTCAGATTCATCGTCACAAACGCCCTCTTGTATCATTAAGTCGGACTCAGATTGATTTATTAGACTAAGTCGAAGATTCGCTGTGCATGCCATGTTATTAGAACCAGTAAAAAGAGAACTGTTCAGAAAGAAAAAGAACAAAACAAAATTAAAATGAGACAAAAGAAGAGAACTTTATTAAACTTGCGGGATAAAAAGGGTTCACACTTTTACAAAACAAAAGTAAAATTTGGATTACACCCTGGAATAATACGAACAAGAAAAGCATAAATCAAAGCCTACTACCAAGGCTCCCCCCGGACAGGAAGAGGAGTAACCGTCCAATTGTTGATTTTGGCCACAGGCCCCACAAACTGTATCTCCGCTCTGCTGGAACCTTCTCTAGCTTCTACCATACTAACATCAGCGAATAGCCTCTCAAAACTCTGATTTAGGTCCCCTTCCATCCCGATCAATGGTCCGAGAATCTTTGGGACTGGTGGCCCCTTGGCACTTGCTCTGACAAAAGACCTTGAGAGACGTGGCATAGGTTTGGGAAGATACCAGACTTTCTTCCAAATTTTCCGCGCTTGCTTTGCATCTGCTGCGGTTGGTTTGAACCCCAACCCGAAGGTTTCCAAATTCTTGGGCAGGGAGACAGGTTGGACAATCCCCTGAAGCTCGGCTCCCAGGCCTTTTCCCGGCACAAATCCATTACCCAGCATTTCTGACATCATCATGATCGTTGCGGAAGCTACCCTAGGGTGCTGGAGGATCTCACCCTCAGAAATCTTGTTTGCCGACATTGTATAGAAGATCTGGTAGACCCAAGGGCCTTTGTCATCCTCGGTCTCTATGAAGGGAACAACGGTGCCACCCAAGGTGCACGCAGTGTCCTCACCGTGCAGTACGACCTCTTGTCTATCCCACTCGAACTTGACCACCTGGTGCAGGGTGGAAGGCACTGCTTTGGCCGCGTGAATCCACGGTCGTCCCAACAGAAGGTTATAAGATACCGCGGTATCTAAAACCTGGAACTCCATGGTAAATTGGACTGGACCGATGGTCAATTCGAGTACAATGTCCCCCACGGTGGCTGTTCCATTTCCGTCGAATCCTCGGACGCATATGCTATTCTTATGGATTCTTCCATGGTCGATCTTTAACTAGCTCAAGGTGGATAATGGACAAATATTGGCACTTGAACCGTTATCCACCAATGCCCGAGTAACTACCGAATTTTCACATTTGACGGTTAGGTAGAGAGCTTTATTATGCTCCGTACCTTCCATTGGCAGATCATCATCTGAGAATGTTACTCTGTTCACCTCGAAAATTTTGTTGGCAATGGTTTCCAGGTGGTTTACAAAAATCTCGTTGGGCACATGAGCTTCGTTTAATATCTTCATCAGGGCCCGACGATGTTCCTCATAATGGATTAGTAACGACAGCAGCGAGATCTGGGCCGGTGTTTTCCTCAGCTGTTCGACCACGAAGTAGTCCTGCACTTTCATCTTCCTCAAGAACTCCTCAGCCTCTTCTTCGGACACAGGTTTCTTAGTTACAGCTGGGTTAGTTCTTCTCAGCTCCACCGGAGCGAAACACTGTCCTGATCGAGTCAGCCCTTGCGCTTCACAACTAACTTCCTCCACTTGTTTTCCTTTGTACATCACCACCATCTTCTCGTATTTCCAAGGCACAACCTTGCTATCAATCATCGGCAGCTGGACTACAGGCTTTATGGTGACCAGTTCCCTGTATACCCCTTTCAACACAACTACGGGTGTGGGTGGAGTCCCTGATATTACCAACTTGTTTGGCTCGGGTTTGCTTGTTATGGCTGATGGGCTCTTTCCCAATATCACTACTGGCTTGACGCCTTCTCCCTGCGATTGTACCCCCGTTCTTCCACTGGTCGATCCTTCTTTCGGGGCGGCCTGGATCATCATCACTGTCTGTGAGGGCTTTCTCAACTCTCCTCCCTCATACACCAACTCGATCATGTGAGTCTCGTGGTTCAATGGCAGTGGGTTTTGGTTGATGTTAGGAGCCTCCGGCGTTTGGACCTCGATTTTGTTATCATCAATGAGATCTTGTATCGCCTGCTTCAGCCTCCAACATTTTTCAGTATCATGTCCCAGCATTTCGGAGCAGTACTCACAGCTTATTGACCTGTTCACATTTTGGGGTGGGGGTTTTTGCTCTCTAGGTTCGATAGGACTCACCAAACCCAACCATCTCAATTTGTGGAATACGGCGGTATAAGTCTCTCCCAACTCAGTAAAGGCTCTATGTTTCTGCAGCCTATCATTTTTAGCAGCTTGACTTCCTCGAAAACCCATCCCTGGAGGGTTCCTGTATGCTCTGGGTGGAGGGTAGGTATTTTGTGGTGGTGGGTAGGTATTATATGGAGCTGGGTAGGTATTGTGGGGAGCTGGCGCACGCCATTGTGGGCGAACCGGAGGTTGGGTGTATGTATGGGCTTGATGGACGGTGAAATGTGGTTCTTGGGGTGGATAGTAATGATGTGGTGGGCTGTATGGGTAGCTTGGCCTGTGAGGTCTGGGTTGGTTGTAGTGTGGTTTCCCAGACCTGGCCCAACTGCTTGCCTCAATCGTGGCAATTTCTTCTTTCTTCCTCCTTCCCATCGCACCTCCCGTGCCGCTCTGAATAGCCTGGGTCGGGGCCTTGAGTTCCGAGTAATTCAGGATTTTGTCAGACCTCAGACCCTCTTCTATCATGACCCCTATTTTCACTACCTCGTTGAAGGATTTTCCAACCGTCGTCACCAAGTGACCAAAGTAGGTTGGATCCAATGTTTGCAAGAAGTAGTCCACCATCTCTCCCTCTCTCATGGGAGGATCGACTCTGGCCGCTTGCTCTCTCCAGCGGAACCCGAACTCGCGAAAACTTTCCCCGGGCTTCTTCCCAGTCCTCAACAATGTGAGACGGTCAGGGACTATCTCGATATTGTATTGAAAATGACCTGCGAAAGCCTGCGCCAGATCATCCCAGGTGTACCATCTGCTGGAATCCTGCCTGGTATACCATTCTAGTGCCGATCCGCTCAGACTTTGGCCGAAATAAGCTATCAGCAACTCATCTTTGCCGCCTGCCCCTCTCATTTTGCCACAGAAACCCCGCAAATGTGCCATGGGGTCACCGTGCCCTTCATATAAATCAAACTTAGGCATCTTGAACCCAGCCGGGAGTTGGACGTTCGGGAAAGGGCATAGATCCTTGTAGGCCACGCTGACCTGGTTGCCCAATCCGTGCAGGTTCCTGAAGGACTGCTCCAGGCTTTTGAACTTCCTCAATACCTCGTCTTGTTCTGGGACTTTAACCGGATTTTCAATCTCTGCCGGTACCTCCAAGTGCGGATTGTAGGCATGTGGTTTGGGGGCATGGAATGTGGGCTCAGGGGGATAGTATTGCGTATCGTGAGCCTGAAACAATGGCTCGCTAGTCGTTCTTTGTAGGGTGGCTGATGTGGGTCCCACAAAAGTGGGAAGATTTGGTGTTGGGAGAGGTTGATGGGGTGGTGGAGCTTGGGAATCATGGGGGCTTCTCTCCTGATGATAACGGTGATTCGGGAGGCTTGTTGAAGGGCCGGAGTGGGGGTATTCCGGCATGTGCCCTAGTGGCTCAGGGCTCTTTTGTGCTTTGGCTAGAGCTAGCTGCATTGCATTCATCTCTAGTCCCATCCTTTCTATCTTTTCCATCACTTCTTTTAACAACTGGCTCATTGGCCTTTCTTTCTCGGTACTATTCTCTGAAGTAGTCATGCTTGTTGTTACCGGTCCTTTGGATCTGGTTTGGTAAGGGTGTGTTGCCAGAATTCTTTAACAACTAACTGTCTGGATTCAGACAAAAACAAACTTTGTTAGCGTTAGAGTTTAACAGATTTGATAACAACACATAGAGGATGCAATGCTCCTAAGCAGTTAACCGTTTCTACATGCTTTTACTTCAAACAACATGCGTCATCCCGACTTGCTCATTTGTCCTTTTAAAGCACTTGGGGAACCCGTGTATTTCATTTTATTTTTTGTATTTTCTTTTATCTCTTTTTCTCTTTTTTCTTTCTTTCTTAAAGGCGGTCAAATCTTATGTGGATTGCCTACGTATCACGTCCCCGTGCGAATCAGACCGGCGTAGTTCTGCCATAAAGTAAAGACACACAAAATTCTTTTTGGAATCATTGAATTCATCATCAAAATTTGCTATTACAAATTACTTCAAACAAAGAATAACAACAGTACAGACTCCAAAGTGTTTGACCTAATTCCTCGACAGAAAGAAAACAACACATGGAAGATAGCAAAGCTAATTAAACAAGACTCGAACTAGGGCTACAATTCCAATTTGAGGGCTCGCGAGGCATCGCTCGGCCTTTTCGCGGCCCTTGGTGCAAGGTCTCTTTGCGAGCTCTTCAACTCATTCATGATCCAGTGGACACAGCCCATGTTGGAAACAAGGAGGCTTTTCCGAGGCATTTGTTCACATGCTAGGCATCTCATGTAGATGTAGTGCCCGATCTCATCAATCCTTCCTCAAATGTTATCCCTTTCAACGAACAATTGCTTTATTTGCCGGTTCTTTAATCCCAGTGCTTGAGCATTGTCGGCAAGTTGATCTTGGAAAATCTCCATTTGTCTTTCCATGCAGGCCATTGCATCGTAACACCGCCTTCTGTCGGCCTGGGCATCTCACGCTTGTTTGATGATCCGATCATGAAGAGTGGAGTTCGTTTTCCTTAATATCCCGATGCTCATTTCATAATCCCTTATGACCTATTGCAGATGCTGCCTCCGGGCCATTGTACCTTTTGCCCATCTGACCTTCATCCTTGCTATGCAAGCTTCTGATTGTTCTAATTCTTCTCGGCTTTGGCTGACCTGACTTCTCAGATCTGCTATCAATCTTTTGTCGGAGCGACGTTTCTGTCGGTCAATGTTACTCTTGTTGGCTTGGCGGATGCGAGCCTTTAGCGTCTGGTTTTATTGGGCTAACTTGTTCTTCTCACCCCACTCGGAGGCGACTTGCACGTTGTTCTCAAATACAAGCCTTTCAACTTGTTGATTTAGCCTCCCGATTTCAGCCCGATAACCTTCCTCCCTTTTTAACCATCCCCATTGCTCCTGTGAATCATCCGTGAATTGTTGGACATGGGCTCTTTTAGCAGGTCTCTGCCGAATCTGGAACCTTCTTTCGAACCAAGCATCGTACTTTGGGTCTACCTCACCTTTAGCTAGTTCTCGTACCATAGTCTTGGGTTCCAAGAATCTGCATTCGTGCCACAACTTTCTAATCTTTCCTTCGGGAAATATGACTCCCGGGCTCAGCTCAATGGCATGCTTGCTCAGATCTTCATCAGTAGGTATTACTTGAAACCTACCCAGCTGGCGCAATACCCGATGAGGAGCATATGGCTGGATGCTGCGAAGTCCCATTAAGAGAACATGACATTCTTCAGCTGCCATGTATATCACCTCAGTATCAATCAACCAACCGAATGCCCATTCAATTTGATCAGCTGTCATTGACCTTAATCGTGTAAACCATGCTTCGACACCTTCAGGAAATCTGACACCTGTCATGCGCTTCTCGAAGTCGCTGATACAATTCCTCTCGGTCAACCCGTGGTTCAGGTATCCTACTCGGTGATGGAGGTGTTCTTGCATCCATAGCTTAAGTAACAGGTTGCAACCCTGGAAGAACTTGCCTCCTTCTCGGCATATAGTTAAAGCTCGATAGATTTCGGATAAAATCAAGGGAACTACAGTGCTGTCGGTTCTTTTGATTGCAACATCAGCCATCCCTACAAGGCCTATCTCTATCTTTTTATTCTTCCGTGGACAGACCACGACTCCCAAAAACGCTGTGATGAAAGCCAAAATACGTCTTGCTTCCTATTTGTTTTTGTTCCCGCCATGAGTTAGTCCAAGGTTTGGTTCCTCGAAACCTTGCGGAGTTCCGTACCGTTGATACAAGAATTGTAGAGCACAACATCCTCTCGATAAATCGTCATGTTGTACCTTCCGACTGATGCTTAGCAAATCCAGAAATGCGTGCGGAGATACCCGCCTTGGCGAAAGTAGGTATTGCCCTCTTAACCTCCCACTCAATCCCACATATCAGGCAACTTCCTCAAGTGTTGGTGAAAGTTCAAAGTCAACAAAACGGAATACATTGCGGGTTGGGTCCCAAAATGGTATTAGAGCTTCAAGAATATCTGTCCTTGGCCTAACACTCAGCAAATCGACAAAACCTCCCAATATTCTTCCCACTATCTCTTTGTTATCGGCTTCCAAGTCATTCCACCACATGTGGAGTTGTAGAGGGACCTCGCTGAGGGCCGAGAACGGTTCATTTTGATTCGTGCTCATCCTGCACATTTATTAAGGTAATTAAAGAAACTCTTACTAGACTCAAAACAGAACTGTCTATACTTGATTTTTGAAGACGGAGGACTTGGTCGTTCATACACGGCCTTTCAGCACTTCAGGGATGAAGATTTTGGAGGCTGTGTGGGTCAATTGGACCAAATCATAAAACAAAATGACCCAAAGGTGGCTGTTTATGCAAAATCAGCCTTCCGGCATCCCTTTCGGGTACGTTTGGCTATGTCTTGATAAAACAACGACACCCGACTTCTTTATGACAGAATCAAAACTTCGACATATTTTTTTTTATTTGTTTTTGGCTATTTTAGCAAAACGGGGGGGTTGGACCCGATGAGGGTTGCCTACGTATTTCACATCCGGTGAGAATCAAACCCACGTAGTTCGGGCAATAGACTAACTAACCTTTCGAAAACAGACATATTATTTTTTTTCGTTTTTTTTCCTTTATTGTTTTTTGAAAATAAAGCAAATTAAAATAAAAACTCATTCCCAACTCTCCGTTAGATATTTTTCTCCTTTTCTCTTTTCCTTTGTTTTTTTTAGTAAAACAAACTATTAAAATAAAATATACAAATTTTCTCTTTTTTTCGACACTATTTGAACATTGTCATTTTTTTTTGTAAAATTTTTCCCTACATTTAAAACTGGTCATCATGAAAGTCTGAAGTAAATAAATGCACAAGCAGTGAGTAGGATACATCAGGATGGCCTTTTCTGTTTCAGGTTGCTATTCCTAGACGGACCCAACCCCTGTGTTGAGTCCCCTAAGTCAAAAATGCACATGATGCAGATAAGCGTTCCTACTAGGGATCCGACATGAAGTTGAGTTATTCTAGGTTCAGAACCTTGGTGTTTGTTCTAGACCTGGCTTACACGAGCGGACAGCTCGAGCCGAGGGGGGGGGGCAGCGTACCGGGAATACAGAAGCTTCACCGGCTTAGCAACTTGTCCGAACCTCGTTCTAAATTGGGATTTGACACTATACAGAAAAGAAGTCGTACGAAGTACACCCTTCTTCATGATTTAGAAGACTCATAAAGGATAGGGGTTTCGGCACAGTTTATATACAGTTCAAATAATATCAAAGCGGTTAAAGGCAACCAATTAGCACATTAAGCACAGATCATGTAACAAAATTAGACAAAGCTGAACATAACAGTTTATTCTAAGCTCGATTTCTAACCCTGAACCAGTGGTTCTGGGTGCTGTTCCCCAGCAGAGTCGCCAGAGCTGTCACACCTCCTTTTTCCGCGCCCGAGAGGGCGCAAGGGAGTTTTTTCCAATTAAAGGACAATCGAAAACGGGATTTATTTATTTATTTCAGAGTCGCCACTTGGGAGATTTAGGGTGTCCCAAGTCACCAATTTTAATCCCGAATCGAGGAAAAGAATGACTCCATATTACAGTCTGCGTACCAGAAATCCGGATAAGGAATTTTGTTAACCCGGGAGAAGGTGTTAGGCATTCCCGAGTTCCGTGGTTCTAGCACGGTCGCTCAACTGTCATATTCGGCTTATTTATCTGATTTTAATACAATTATGAACCGTTGTGCCAATTTTAACTTTTTTACCGCTTTTATTATATTTTTAAAGGAATGTGAACATCGTTTAAAACATGTCTTTGGATTGCGTCACATGAAATGCACCAACGATCCGGAACATATTTTTACTCAATGTTTTGGGATTTGGATTTGGGTCGCATGAAATGCACACCCAAGTTTAGGAAAGTAGATTATTAAACACGCGCCTAAAGAGACTATCGTGTTATTATTCTGGGAAGGCCGTGAGATTTGCTAAACGGCCCGCCCTGGAAACTAAGTACTTTGATATATACATTTAACGAGGGCCCCGTAGCTTGTGCATTATTCGTTTGTCGAGGCTCGTCTCATCTTTATTTTTAAAAGGATGCCCTATAGTGGCTACGTTTTCTTGTTACGTTTGTCTCTACTTAATAAAAGCAAAAATGATCCTACTTAATTACATGCTTGCAGGTTATTTATAGAGGGATTCCGACTGCTTTCGCAAAATCAGAAGCATGGCCACATACACGGGCATCTTATCGAATATTATGGGCCCAAACCCAGCCCACACAGTACCGGTTGGGCCTGGGCCACTGCTTTTCCGATGAAAGCCTGCTTGGTTCGTTCGACTTGGGCTCAACCTTCGTGAGGTTGAGAAATGCAGACTTGTGCTATTTGTTCTAAAGGCATGGTTTGCCAATTATAATGAGCCAGTTTATCAAAAGTAAGTGAAATTAACTAACAATGGATAGTTTTCATACTTAACATGCATTAAAGGATATGCTAATCACGAACATAGCTAAAGTCTAAGATATAACCTACTGCATTGTGAATCCTTTTATCTACCAGCCTATATACACAATCTGACATCCAGTTACCATACACTGACATTCACTATGTATGAGGGCTACCTCCAGTATCCAAGCAAAAATGTAAACTATTATACATTACATGATATTCAATATAACAGGCTATGTATGAAAATAAACATCTTCAACTCTTCTCTTTTGTATTCATGCTCAACTTTCAAGTTACATTAACAGTGTATTAGTCGTGTACCTGGTATAGAAAGCAAGAGAAGAAGGAGAATGATCAGCTGAGTAGTATGCAACAAACACAACAACAACAGCAAACAGAAGCACACTCAGTCGAACAGCCCACAAACCAGTAAAAAAGACAGTCCAAGAAAAGCAGACCAAGGCTCAACATCAATTTAAGAGACAAACCCAACAGCGAGTCCAGAAAACCAAACAGCAACAGCCCACAGAAATCAATAAAAATAACCAATTGTGACAGTTGCTTAAAAACCAAAACAGTATTCCCGGAGATGGAACAATATTCAACCAACAAAAAAAACTGGACACTACCAAACTGAGAATCCAGTAGTGCTTAAACAGTACACAAACTAGTACGAGAGGTAGTGATTTCTAATTTTTGTTACACACTCAAGAGAAAAGACAGGTTCAGGCCCTTTGATGTAAAGCTTAACCTACAAATGCAAGACTTAACACTCTTTTTTTCAGAACCTTCAGCTATTTTTTCCAACCAGAAAACTTCAGCTATTTTTTCGAACCCCTTTCTTTGTTCTAAACAGTCCTATTTATAGGCAGAAATGGCAAGCCCTAAGCTGCCTTGATCCCTTCACTTCTTTCCTGCCCATAACTTCTTTAAAAACTAATCAAAAGTATTCCCCATGCCCATCTATTTGACAGCCTCCTAGCATGTGTGTTTCTGCCCAAAGGCATGGGCAGTCCTCTTATTTAATCAGCCCCATGCTACCAAGTTTGTTTCCCACTATTACATTAGTTTAATCCTAATTCAGTACCCTATTTGTCAGCTCACTTAAACTAATCTTTTCTGTTCTTTTCAATCCCCAAACTACCCCTGTTAAAATCTGATTATTACTGTACTAACCCATTGTAGCATCAGGGCATTTCGAACTTCTGAAAGTTCAAATTCAAAGCTGCCCTATACTGGATTCTAATCATTTGCATTGCAGTTACAAACTAATTTCAAACAATGTCAAGCATCCAATTAACAACAAAATTCGATCAGTCATGTGAAGTTATCAGAACCTTTGAACATTCAGTCATAGAAAACTAATCGACAACGTTTATCAAATCGACTATACTAATTATAACAAGGAATAATCAGTCGATTAAATAAACAACACGTACAGGGTCCCAAATGGCTTCAGACAACTTTGCACAACACTGGGAGGCCATATGAATTATCTATGCGACGACTAATCTAATCGAACATGTATATCACAGAACGTATTCAAACATGCACAGAAAACAATCGACCAAATAAAAGGCCTTTCAAAGACGGAATAAATTGGAAGAAAATATCAGAAATACCAAACAATCACAACAAAACATGCTAACAAACTCAATCAATATTCAAACAAAACTAAAAAGAAAAAGGAAAACTTACTGTGAATGCTCAACAAAGGACGACCCAGGTCTGAACTAGGTTTAACCATTTGAGGCCGAACAAACTTTAATCGGGGTGTTCTCGACCGAGAACACCTTGATTAAGGTCTATTAGACCTCAACCCTTTACTAAAACTGGCCGAATTCCCCAGGTTCTTGTGTTCTAGGGTTTGAATCTTCAGATTTGGGATTTTAGGATTTGTGGGTAGATTCGGACCAAACCAAACTTGGTTTGGTCACGAGAGAGGTCAGGGGGTTGTCCAGTGTGAATCTGGGGTGGTTTGGTGTAGATCTAAGTTTGGTCTCGAATCTTCAAATCAAGATTCAAGATGGAGGGGGTTTATTCGAGGCAAGGGGGTAACAGATTTGGGTTCGGGGTGGTGAGGTGCATAAGGGGTGTTAAGGGTGTGGTCACCGGCGTCCTTGCCGCCGGCTTTACGGTGAAGGTGAAGGGTGGCGGCTAGGGTTTGGCAAAGGGGTGTTTAGGTTAGTCTCCTGAGAGAGACGATGGAAGGGGGGGTGTTCGGGTAGGGGGCGTGGGGTGTGATGAGGGGTTTATATATGGGGTAGGGGATTAGATCAGGGCCGTCAGATCAAGTGAAATCGAGGGCTAAGATCCCTTCACTTAAAGGGAACGGTGTCGTTCCATCTAAAGGAGGTCGGGTTGATCCTAGGTAAAATGGGTCGGGTTTGGGAACGGGTCGCGGAAAGGGGTCTAGGGCCGTTGGATTGGACTGGTTGGAACGGCTGAGATGAACCGTCCCTCAAACGACGTAGTCTTGGTGTTGAACTACGTCGTTTTGATGGCCTGGGGACGGGTTGCTTGGGCTAGCTGATGTGGGTTGCTTTTGGGCCTATTTTTTGTTTCATTTCTTGGCCCAAACCGATTTTCATCACTCTTTTATTTTGTTTTCTAATTTTAAAACTAAATAAAAATGAAATTAAAACAACCATTAATTTAACACTTAACACAATTATCACACCCATATTAAAATATTTAAATAGGTTAAATCACACCCTAGAATAAAAGATGCATATTTTTTGTGAATTTTCTTTTAATGACCGAATTATGGTTTCATTACACATGACATACATATTTTGTATTTTGTTTGATAAGATTAAATGAAAAATGGACAGAACCACAAATGACTACCAACACATGTCACGAAAAATCAAAAATTGTACAGCGAGGCCATTTGTCATTATTTTTGATTTCTTTTGGAGTGATTGTTCGTGAAGCAAAAATCACGTGCTTACAGTGAATTTTCTTTTTCTCTTTCTTTTTTCTCTTTTGCTTTTCTCTCTTTTTTTTCTTCTTCTTTTCTCTTTTCTTCTTTTTTTCTCTTTTTTTTTCATTCTTTACTTTCTTCCTTTTCTCATCTTTCACGCTTGTGTTTCTAATATTCGCTACTGATTCCGAAAGAGGGGTATGAAAGAGAATAAATAAGGCTCAAAAGGGGTAATGAGGGATAAAGTGCTTAGATAGCAGAACAAAAATGCCTTCGTCATTTCAATCTTCAAAATATGCCAAATACAAACAAGTACAATCAAACAAAGAAATCATACATAGTATATCTTGACTGCATCGGAATTGATAGCCATTTCTACACATTTCCCTTCTACATCTGTCAAATATAACGCGCCATTGGACAACACTCTAGTTACAACAAATGGCCCCCGCCAGTTTGGGGCAAAATTTCCTTTTGCTTCAGCCTGATGAGGCAAGATACGTCTCAACACTAACTGACCCACTTCGAACTTCCATGAACGTACCTTCTTGTTATATGCTCTCGCCATTCTCTATTGGTACAATTAGCTGTGACACACTGCTGCCAATCTCTTTTCATCAATCAGACTTAATTGCTCCAAGCGGGTTTTGACCCATACAATATCATCAATTTCTGCCTCAGCGACAATCCGAGGGATGGGATTTCAATTTCTGCGGGTATTACTTCCTCCGTGCCATACAACAACAGATAAGGAGTGGCCCCTACTGAAGTACAGACAGTAGTACGATAACCCAGCAATGCAAACTACAGCTTTTCATGCCACTGCCTAGAAACTTCCACCATTTTGCAAAGTATCTTCTTTATATTCTTGTTGGCCGACTCAACTGCTCTGTTTGCCTTAGGGCGGTACAGGGTAGAATTGCGATGTGTAATCTTGAACTGCTGACATACGTCTTTCATCAGATGACTATTGAGATTAGCCCCATTGTCCGTAATAATCACCTTTGGTATCTCAAATCGGCAAATGATATTTGAATGCACAAAATCAACCACCGCCTTCTTGGTTACAACCTTGAATGTTTTAGCCTCTACCCACTTGGTGAAATAATCGATGGCCACCAGAATAAACATGTGCCCGTTGGATGCTGCTGGCTCGATTAGTCCAATGACATCCATTTCCCAAGCAACAAAAGGCCATGGTGCAGACATTGTATGTAATTCAGATGGTGGAGAATGAATCAAATCTCCATGCACTTGGCACTGATGACATTTTCGCACGAAACTGATACCATTTTCGCATGAAACTGATACAATCTCGCTCCATAGTGAGCCAATAATAACCTGCCCAGAGAATCTTCTTTGCCAGCACATACCCACTCATGTGCAGTCCACAAACCCCGAAGTGTACCTCAGTCATGATAGTTGTGGCCTGTCTAGCATCTACGCATCTTAGCAATCCTAGATCTGGGGTTCTTTTGTATAATACCCCTCCACTGAAGAAAAATCCACTTGCCAATCGTTGAATTGTTCTTTTCTGATCGCCTGTGGCCTGTACCAGATATACCCCCATCCTGATGTATTCTTTAATATCATGGAACCATGGCTCCCCATCAAGTTCTTCTTCCACCATATTACAGTAAGCATGTTGATCATGGACCTGAATCTGCAAAGGGTCCACATAAGCCTTATCTAGATGATGTAACATTGACGCCAGAGTATCTAAAGCATCGACAACTTTATTATGGATCCTTGGTATATGCCTGAATTCTATTGACTAAAACCGTTGACAAAGATCATGCAAACATTGTCTGTACAGTATGAGTTTCAGATCCCGTGTTTCCCATTCTCCCTGAATCTGGTGCACCAGAAGGTCCAAGTCACCCAAGACCAAGACTTCCTGGACATCCATATCCACCGCTAACCTCAAACCCAGAATACATGCCTCATACTCAGCCATGTTGTTGGTACAGTAAAAACGAAGCTGAGCCGTAACAGGGTAGTGCTGCCCTGTTTCAAAAATAAGTACCGCTCCTATCCCCACGCCCTTCATGTTTGCAGCCCCATCAAAGAAAAGTTTCCATCTCGGCTTCTCAACTTGTTCCAACTCATCAATGTGCATCACCTCTTTGTCGGGAAAATAAGTTTTCAAAGGTTCATAATCTTTATCAACCGGATTCTCGGACAAATGGTCCGCCAAGGCCTGTGCTTTCATTGCAGTTCAAGTCACATAGATGATGTCAAATTCTGTGAGCAAGATTTGCCACTTTGCGAGTGAGGGCGCAACACGTTCTCTCAAGATGAGTGTACTTAACCTCGTAAGTTGTGAACTTCTTGCTGAGATAATAAATGGTTTGCTCCTTCCTGCCGGTAATGACATGTTGTCCCAACACACATCCAAATGAATTGTCCAAGACTGTCAAATACCGAATCAAAGGTCTCCCTAGTTCTTGTGGGACCAACACAAGTGGGTTTGACAAGTACCCCTTTATCTTATCAAATGCTTCCTGACATTCATCTGTCCACTTGACTGTAATATCTTTCTTTAATAGTTTGAAGATAGGCTCACAAGTTGTTGTGAGTTGAGCAATAAACCGGCTGATGTAATTCAATCTTCCCAACAGACTCATCACCTCAATCTTGTTCTTTGGAGGTGGTAATTCCTAGATGGCTTTGATTTTTGACGGTTCTAATTCAATACCTCGTCGGCTGACTATGAATCCCAACAACTTTCCAGACGGAACACCGAACGCGCATTTTGCAGGGTTGAGCTTGAGATTGTACCTGCGAAGCCTTTGGAAGAACTTTCTCAAATCTCTGACATGGTCAGACTGCTTTCTAGACTTTACAATCACATTATCCACATAAACCTCGATCTCTCTATGTATCATGTCGTAGAATATGGTCGTCATTGCACTCCTGTAGGTTGCCCCGACATTTTTCAAACCAAATGGCATGACCCAATAGCAGTACGTTCCCTATGGCGTGATGAATGCTATCTTTTCTGCGTCCTCCTCATCCATTAAGATCTGGTGGTAACCCGCATAACAATCCATGAAAGAACCAATTTCATGTTTGGCACAATTATCGATCAATATATGGATGTTCGGCAGTGGGAAATTATCCTTGGGACTTGCCTTGTCGAGGTCTCGATAATCAACACACACCCTGGTCTTGCCATCCTTCTTCGACACAAGCACTACATTAGCTAACCAAGTGGGATACCGAGTGACCCGAATGACCTTTGCATCGAACTGTTTGGTGACCTCTTCCTTGATTTTCACACTCATATCAGTTTTAAATTTCCTCAGCTTCTGCTTGACAGAGGGGAATGCCGGATCAGTAGGCAATTTGTAAACCACCAAACCAGTGCTTAGACCTGGCATGTCATCATAGGACCATGGAAAAATATCTTTATACTTGAACAGTGTTTTAATTATCTCCTCTCTGAGTTGTGGTTCAAGATGGACACTTATTTTAGTTTCCCGGACATTATCTTGGTCCCCTAAATTGATTGTTTTCTGTATCACTCAGGTTAGGCTTGGGTTTTTCTTCAAAATGGCTTAATTCTTTACTAATCTCTTCAAAGACTTCATCCCCGTCATATTCCGATTCAACATCACACTCTATTTCTTGAATTACTATTTCAGGATTAGATTGGGTTTTAAGACTGGGCCAGAGATTCCGCATACATGTCATATCATTGAAGCCAGCATAAAAAGAACTGTACAAGGAAAAAGGAAAACAAAAATAAAACTATCAGGAAGAAAGGAAAATAGAAATTGCATTTCATTGAAATTAAAGACAACGGGGTTTATACATCCAAATGGACGGAACATAGGATCTGAATTACAACCCTGGAATAATCCAGATAAATAGAAAGAAAATCAAAGAAAACTACCAAAATTCCCTCCTGGTGGGGAGAGGAGTAGCTTCCCAATTGTTAATCTTTGCACCGGGCCCAACAAACTGCACATCCGCCTTGCTAGAACTCTCTCCAGCTTCCAACACGTTCACATCGACGAATATCCTCTCGAACCTTTCCATCACATCTTCATCCACATCGACCACCGAAATGGGAGCCGACATCACTGGGCTCTTTCTGGTACCAGGCCTGACAAATGATCGGGAAAGACGCGGGACTGGCTTCGGAAGGGCCCATGCTCTCTGTTTCATTTTTCTGGCTCTTCTTATGTCCGCGACTGTGGGCTTGAATCCCAGACCAAATGTATCCAATTTCTTAGGAAGAGAAACCGGTTGTACGATACCTTGTAGAGATGCGCCCAAACCTTTGCCTGATATAAAACCATTTTTCAACATTTCAATGGCTACCATGACTGATGCAACAACTATCCTTGGAGTTGGCACGCACTTCACTTCAGGAACTTTCTCTACCGCTACCGTGTAAAAATCCTGATAGACCCACAGCCCCTTGTTGTCTTCAAACTCTATGAATGGAACAATGGCACCACTGGGAACACACAAATTGTCTTTGCCATGCACAACAATTTCCTGTCTATACCATTCAAACTTAACCATTTGATGCAGAGTGGACGAGACCGCTTTGGCAGCATGAATCCACGGTTGACCTAACAACAGATTGTAAGAAACCGCCACATCGAGCACTTGGAATTCCATAGTTAATTCAACCGGCCCTATTGTAAGCTCGAGCACTATGTCCCCGACTGAATCTTTCCCTCCACCATCGAATCCCCGAACGCAGATACTGTTCTTGTGAATTCTTTCATCATCCACCTTCATATTGTTTGGAGTGGAAAGAGGGAAAATATTTGCGCTCGAACCATTGTCAACTAGTACTCGAGTAACAACAGAATCTTCACATTTCACCATCAGATAAGGGGCTCTATTGTGCTTGGTACCCTCCGCGGGCAACTCATCATCAAAAAAAGTGACTCGGTTTACCTCAAATATCTTGTTGGCTATCTTTTCCAAGTGGTTTACTGAGATTTTGTCAGGAACGTGGGCCTCATTTAAGATCTTCATCAAAGCCCAACGGTGCTCGTCGGAACGGATCAATAATGACAGGAGCGAGATCTGAGTCAGTGTCTTCCTTAATTGCTCCACAATGGAATAGTCCTGTACTTTCATCATTCTCAGAAATTCTTCTGCCTCTTCCTCGGTCACCGCTTTCTTCACGAATACTGGATTATCTTTTGAGGTCTTAGCTTTTCTCAACTCTTCGGGGGCAAAGCATCTCCCCGATCGAGTCAAACCATGAGTCTCACACACTTTTTCTTTAACCTCTTTCCCCTTGTAAGTCATTGTCACTCGTTCATAATTCCATGAGACTGCCTTGCTGTTGACTATCGGTAATTGAATTACCGGTTTGATAATGACAGGATTTGAGGTCACCCTTCACAATTACCACAGGCTTGTTCGTCACTCCTGGCACAACCACTTTTCCTCTTTGATGTTTCCCTGCAACATTACTTGAGGACCCCTTCTTGACCTCCACGGATGTATCGTTATTTGCCTCGTTCAACTTGATCATAGACTTCTCACTTGTTGACTTTTCAAATGGCTTGGCTTCACTAGCCCGAATCATCATGATGGTTTGTGAAGGCTTCTTAGGCTCCCCTCCCTTATGCACTATCTCAATCATATTAGTCTCATGATGGGACGACAACGGGTTCTTGTTGATGTTGGGTGCCTCCGGGGCTTGGACCTTGATCCGATTAGTATCAATGAGCTCTTGAATAGCTATTTTCAATTTCCAGCATTTCTCTGTGTCGTGACCCGGGGTCCCTGAACAATACTCACAACTCACCGAGTGGTCAAGATTTCTAGGAGGGGGATTTGACAGTTTAGCCTCGATCGTATTCAACATACCCAACTGTCTCAGTCGAAGGAATAGACTAGCATATGATTCTCCCAAAGGAGTGAAGGTCTTCTATTTCTGCAACCTCTCATTCTTAAAGGCTTGATTTGGACGGAAACCTATCCCAGGGGGATTTCTGTAGGCTTTCGGGGGTGGATGAGCATTTTGTGGAGCTAGGTATGGACTTTGTGGAGCCGGCGCACGACATCGTGTGTGAGCGGGAGGTTGGGTGTAGGTTTGTGCGTGATGGATGGAAAAATGCGGATCAGGCGGTGGGTAGTAATGTTGTGGTGGACTATATGGAGTGTGGGGGTAAGTTTGGTGGTAGGGTCGAGGCGGGTTGTTGTAACGTGGAATGTTCCGGGATCCAACCCAAGCTCCCGACTCAATTGTAGCAACATCCTCTTTCTTCTTCTTCCCGAGTATACCTCCAATACTGTTTTGAATGGCTTGGATGGTCACCTTGATTGCTAAATAACTCATGATCTTGTTGGACTTAAGTCCTTCCTCAACCATGCCTCCCATATTTACAATTTCATTAAAGGACTTACCTAATACTGACACCAAGTGACCAAAATAAGTGGGTTCCAAAGCCTGCAAGAAATAATCAACCATCTCGCTTTCTTTCATTGGAAGGTCAACCCTCGTTGCTTGCTCTCTCCAACGAAATTCATATTCCTTGAAGCTCTCATCGGGCTTCTTCTCAATCTTTGTCAATGACAGACGGTCTGGGATAATTTCGAGGTTGTATTGAAAATGGCAGGCAAAGGCTTGGGCCAAATCGCCTCATGTGTACCACCTGTTGTGATCTTGTCTGGTATACCATTCTAAGGCCGATCCACTCAGACTTTGGCTGAAATATGCCATCCGCAATTCATATCTTCCATATGCTCCTCTCATCTTGCTACAAAATCCTCTTAAGTGTGCTACTGGGTCACCATACCCATCGTACAGATCAGAATTGGGCATTTTGAAACCCGCTGGCAACTGAACATCTAGAACAGACATAAATCCTTATAGGCCACACTTACTTGACCTCCCAACCCCCTCATATCTCAGAACGACTGTTCTAAGCTTTTGACCTTTCTGATCATCTCTTCATGCTCGGGATTTTTTGGTGGCTTCTCAGTCTCTGTCGGGAGAACAAGATGAGGGGTACAAGAATATGGTTCTGGAAATTTGAAGGTGGGTTCAGGGGGATAGTACTGGTTGTCATGAGTTTGGAATAGAGGTTCACTAGAAGATCGGTGTAATGTAGCGGGTGGAGGTGCCACAAAAATAGGTGTAATTGGTGGGGGAGGGTATGGGACTTTTTTGGGTGGTGGAGCTTGAGAAGTATGGGAAGTGGCACCATGGCATTGTTGGTAGAGGGGAAAGGCTGGAGATGAGTTCACAGTGGGAGGCTCCGGAGGTTGGGCTGATGATGGGATATAAGCAGGGTTAGCAAGATAAACTGGTGGTGGATGCCCCATGGCCCAGGCTTGGTACATTTCATCCATCTGCTGCTTTAACTTATACATCTCTTCCCTCATCGCATTAACATCTAGTTCTTCCACCTGTTTTGACGGGGCAACAATACTTGTCTCCGGTTCTTGGTTGGCCATATTCAGCCTATCTTTTGATCGGGTGTTGTATGAGTGGGTTGCCAGAATGCCAATCAACTAACCACCGGCCTGAACTCAATACATCAAACAACAACCTTATTAGCGGTTAGGCTTTAACAGATTGGTAACCGTACATTGTGCATGAATGCACCTAAACAGTTAACAGTCTCTATTATGTATTTGATCGGTTGCATGCGTCATCCCGGTCTTTTCTTACTTTAAATTGAAAGCTTCCCCCTTTTTCTTTCTTTTTCGTTTCCTTCCTTTCACTCTTGCCATTGTTCTCTCTTTGTTTTTATTCTCTCTTGATTTCTTATTTTCTCTCTTTTCTTTCTTGTTTTTCCGCTCTTTTCTTTTCTTTACTCTCTTGTTTTTCCTCTTATTTTCTCTCTCTCTTTTTTATTTGGTTACGGTCGAATCCTATGGAGATTGCCTATGTATCATGACCCCACATGAATCAGACCAAGCGCAGTTCTTGGAGATAAGTGCGAAATAAAACATCTTTTGGGATTTTTAGTTTTCATAAAAAAAACAAATGCTTCCATTACAAAACTCAAAACTAACAAATTCCAAAAGACTAACAGATTTCGATGCAAAGATGAAATACAGACTCCGAAAATAGACTATCATACTCCAATAAAGAAAATACAGACTTGCCAACAATTTGACGGACTCTAGCAGAAAGAAAATACAAACTTTACGTGGCTGACAGACGCTAACAAAAAAGGAAATACAGACTCAAACGGAAAAATCATAAATACATCAATGCTCCTGGTGCCCGCGGGACATCATTCGGTCTCGTCGCGGGCCTATATACAAGCTCCCTTTGAAGTCGATCCAAGTCATTCATTATCTGTTTAACAAATGTCATTATTGCTGCAAAGAAGGTAGTGCGAGTCATATCCTCACAGATCTGGAACTTCATAACGATGTAGTGGACGATGCTTCTAATTCTCTCTCTTATGGTGCCTTTTTCTTGTAACAAACGCCCAATCTACTGGGCCCTGGTTTCCAAAGTTTGCTCAGCCGCATGATTTTACTCCTGAAGTTGTTGCAAATCTATTTTTAATTGTGCCAATGCTGTATAACAATGTTTCCTTTCAACCTTGAAGTCTTTTTCCTGTTTGATCATTTTGTTTTCTGTGGCGATGACCCTTTTCTTTAACCCTGCGACCTCATCATCATATTTTTCTTTCAACTGCTTAACTAGGCGTGCTCGTTCATCTGCGTTTTTAGCCAATTGCTTTCGAGCCTTGGCTAGTTCGCTTTCTGCTTTGCTCAAATCAAAACTATAGTCATTTACTTTGTGCGTTAGGTTAGCTATGAGTTTTTCATCTCTGTCACTTCAGGCTGGATTTTCTGCAGCTGTTTTCATTTTCTGAATTTGGGCTCGAAGGGCCTCATTTTCTTTGGCTAGCTTTTTCTTTTCTTCTTCATCCGCCGCGACTTGCAAGCTATTCTCGAATTGAAGTTCTCTGACTTTCTTTTCCAGTTTGCTTATGGTAGCCCTGTACTCATTTTCTTTGGTCAGCCAGTCCCATTGCACTTGTGCTCCGTCGGTGAATTTTGGACATGGGGTTTTTTTGCGGGCCTTTCGAGCTCATGTTGGACTCGGGATCTTTTACCATACTAGGCAGTATAATTAGGCTCTACCGCGCCTCTGGGTAGATCTTGCACTTGAGTATTAGGCCCTAAGAATCTGCACTGATGCCAAACCTGACGCACTTTTTCTTCTTGGAAGGCAGCTTTTGGCTCTAACTCAATGACTTGCCGACTCAAATCTTCATTGTGTGGGATGGTATGGTATCGGCCTAACTGACGTAGGACTCTGTGCGGAGCATAAGGCTGGATACTCCGAAGACCCATCAATAACAAAAAACACACCTCAGCTGACATATAGATTACTTCATCGACCGAGAGCAAACCGAATGTCCATTCGATCTTATTTGCAGTCAAAGATCTCAAATGGGCATGCCATGCTTCCGTACCATCTGGAAACTAATAACCCTCTACTCGCTTTTCATGTTTTTCAATGCACTCGAGGCCAGTCATACCGCAATTCAAGTATCCGGGATAGTGGCAAAGGTGTTCCTCCATCCATATTTGTAACAGCATATTGCACCCTTCAAAGAATTTCGCTCATTCTCGACAGAGAGTGAGAGCTCGGTAAATTTCTGCCAAGATTAGTGGCACTATAGTCCCATTTGCTTTTTTCATCATAAAGTCGGCTATCCCTACTAGCCCCATCTCTATGTTCCCGTCTTTTCTCGAGCAAACCAAAATACCCAGGAACGCCACTATGAAAGCTAATCCTCTCCGAGCTTCCCACTTGTCTTGATTTCCAGCGTGAGTAAGACCGGTATCTGGCGTTTCGAAGCCACAAGGATTCCCATAACGTCGATACAGAAAGTAGAAGGTACAGAACCCTTTGGCTAAATTTCCATCTCGGATGTCACGACTGATGCTTAACAAGTCCAAAAATTTATGAGGGGTTACTATTCTAGGTGCCACCGGGTATTGACTTCTAAGGTTCCATTCGAAACCAGCATAGCCTGCTATCTCCTCCAGTGTAGGAGTTAACTCGAAATCAGCAAAGTGAAATACATTATGTGTTGGGTCCCAGAATGGTATCAAGGCCTCAATCACGTCTTTTCGTGGCTTAACCTTCAAGAGCCCGATAAGACCACCCAATGCTTTTGTCACAGCCTTTCTACTATCTTCCCCCAAATCATGCCACCACATATGTAACTCCAAAGGGATATCTTCACGGACTGAGAAAGGTTCATTTTGAATTGTGCTCATCCTGCACATTTATTAAGGTGATTTTAATTAAAAGGAAACTATGACTCGTTTTGACTCGAAAAAAATGACCATCTTATTTCCAAAATCTCCACACAAATATCCGGCTTTGTCAATACGGCCTTTCAACACTTTGAAAACGAAGATTTTAAGGCTGTGTTGGCTAACCAGCCAAAACCTTTAAAAGTGACTAAAAGTGGTTGTTCTTGCAAAAATAGCCTTCCGGCACACTTTTTAGGGGCATTCGGCTATTTCTGACAAGAATGGCATCACCCTAATTATTTTCAAATTAAAGTAAAATTTTTGGGCTTTTGGGCTATTTTTGCAAAAAGGAAGTTGGACCCGATGAGGGTTGCTTACGTATCTCGCACCCTGTGAGAATCAAACTGGCATAGTTCGGGCGAATAAAAAAAACTATTTTTGAAAACAAGACTCTTTTTTTATTATTATTTCATTGGCAAATAAAACTATTTTTTGAAAATAAAAACTTTTTTTTTTCTCAAAAATTCGGCACAGTTTCGACACTATTTGGACATTGATTTTTTCAGAACAGGCGATTAACTCTCATACTTCTATTTTTCTTTCATCAACTTTTCCCAATATTCATAAGTCGATCAACATGCAAGTCCGAAACAAATAAATGCACAAATAGCAAGTAGGATGCATCAGGATGGTCTTTTTGTTTCGGGTGCACCTGTCCTAGACAGACCCAACCCCTGTGTTGAGTCTCCAAAGTTAAAATGCACATGATGCAAACAAACATTCTTACTAGGGATACGGCGTGAGGTATTGTTATATTAGGTTTAAACCTGTGTTTATTTGTTCTAGACCTGGCTTACCCGAGCGGATAGCTCGAGCCGAGGGGCACAGCGTACCGGGAATACAGAAGCTTTACCGGCTTTGCAACTTGTCCGAACCTTGTTTTAAATTTGGAATATGACTCTAACAGAATAGAAGTCACATGAAGTGCACACTTCTTCATGATTTAGAAGACTCAGAGAGAAGAGGGGTTTCGCAACAATTTATATACAGTTCACGGAGCAGTAAAAGCAATCAATTAGCACATTAGGCCCAAATCATGTAACAAAATCAGATAATGGATAAAGCCAACTATAACAATTATTCTAAACTCGAATTCTTGAACCCCGAACCAGAGATTATGGGTTCGATCCCCAGCAGAGTCGCCAGAGCTGTCACACCTCCTTTTTACCTACACCCGAAAGAGTGTATAAGGGAGTTTGTCCAATTTTAAGTGACTATCTAAACGGGATTATTTTATTAAAATTTAGAGTCACCACTTGGGAGATTTATGGTGTCCCAAGTCACCGGTTCAATCCCGAATTGAGGAAAAACTTGACTCTGTTTAACAGTCTGCGAACCAGAAATCCGAGTAAGGAATTCTGTTAACCCGGGAGAAGGTGTTAGGCATTCCCGAGTTCCGTGGTTCTAGCACGGTCGCTTAACTGTTATATTCGGCTTAATTATCTGATTTTAAACAATTATGAACCTATTTGCAAATTTACCTTTTAACTGCTTTTATTCAATTTTAAAGAAGATTGAACGTCGTTTAAAACACGTCTTTGGATCGCGCCACATGAAATGCACCCGCAATCCTAAACATATTTTATTCAACATTTTAAGATTTGGATTTGAGTCACATGAAATGCACACCCGAGTTTAGGAGGGTAATATTATTAAAATACGCGCCTAACCAATATACGCTTTTAACTTTGCGAGGGCCATGAAAAATTGCTAGATGGCACGCCTCGAGTTATAATGATTCTAAAAGAAATGATTAAATGAGGGCTGCGCATTTGGGATTTCAATTGGCATGGCATGCCACAATTATTCTATTAAAGGTATTTCTAAATTAGTCTTAATGTCCATAAATTATAACTCGTCTAATATGACTTGCCTCAAATTTATTTTTAGGATCTAGTTGATTAAGAAAGAAAGAAAAAGAAGGAAAAAAACTAAGAGACTCTAATTGATTGTTCGAATCGACTAAAAGGAAAATTGCTATCACTCCAAAACCAACCAAATGAAGAACTGCATTTTTGAAAAAAAACAAAACAAGTCCAAAAGGCGAAACAGTCTATTTGCAAACACATTCGGCTTGGGCTCAAATGAGCCCAATTATTGATAGAAGAACAGGCGTCCATGACATGGTACATACTCTTGAAGTGGACTTTTAACAACTGGGCCAGCAATAAACCCAATCTTCAGAACTAAACAATCATGCAGATTCAATTAAATTGCCCAACCAACTAAGATGAAACAAACACAGAATTAAACTGACAGTTACTTCTGAATGTTAACTGACTAACAATTTGATCATCCGACAATTTTAATATTCACACTTATACATGCTCACAAATGAATCAGATGGAACATTCATTAGCTAAGTCAGCTGTAAGCCCAACTCTCAAAACCCAATTGAGGGTGCCAAACCAATTAGAATGCAAACTCTGCAAAACTATATGAAACCTGCCATTTGATTAACAACTTTTTTTACTTCTGCCTTTTAACAACTCGAACCCTACTCGACTGGCTGAGCATTTAGAATTTCAAATACTAACTATGAGTTTAAACGTGTTCACATGCCATCCGAAAGTAACTCAATGCACGCATTTACCCTAGACCAATTTCTTTCTTCTTAGCATGATCTTATACACCCACAACTTAAGAGAAAATACTCAGCTACCCAATTATGTGAACACTGCAATATCCAAATACCGCAAACAGTTTAAATGAACTACAGAGCACAAAATATCCACTACAGTCCACATTACGAGATTTAATATGGTCGAATGTAAAGTCTAACTACTCATTCAAATAACAAGTTGTTCCCCAAGTTTTTCATGATAATTTCAAGCTAAATACAATAGTAAAAAGCTCACTCATCCAAACTAGAACTCAATTTAGGCGATATAATACATCAAGTAAAAAAAAACAAATCAAGAGAAATATGAAATAGTCGACAAAAACTGATGCTATGCTTTTAACTTCTGCTTTTCATTTCACTCTTCAAGTTAAACTTCACAAGCAATAGAGGTTCAGTAGCATGTACCTGGATGTAGAAGAAACAAAAGAAAAGGATAAAGTATCAACAGCTACAGAGCAATAGTCAACACCAATTTTTAACCAATTTCAAACCCAGAAATTGAATAAAACAGCTCAGAAAGCAGTTTTGAAGACACAGTCTAACCAACAGACCTCTAAACCAATCTCAATGACCAAGTCTCAGGCCATTTCTAAGTTCAAATAATCAGGTAATCGATTCAGAAAGAAGAGGATTTCAGATTTTAAAACTAAAGCCCATTGAAATAGTGTTTTCCATGAAAAATCTTTCAGCTGTTTTAGTTGTTTTCCGGACATTTCCTCTATTTTTTTTCCAGAATCTCCCTTGAACCTCAAGTAAAGATGCCCTTATAGGCTAGGTCTTTAGGGCAGCAGAGAGTGGGTTCAGTTTTGCACTTGAACCCTTTTTGAATTTTCATTTTTGCTCTCATGTCCTCAGTTTTAAAATCAGTATTTCATATAAGTCCCTATCCCAGCTTCTAGGAAGCTTCCCTATTCAGTTACAAGAGATTCCCACACCTAAATTTCCTATACTAACCCCTAGAACCACTATTTTTACTTTGGGAACCAAATGGGTCATATTGACCTAATAGCTCAAACAGACATGGGCTCAGATCCGACCCCAAAACCCAAACAACCCCTTGAGGTGAGGTCTAAACTGGCCTCAAATCCCAAGCAGCAAAGACAACCCAAACCAAATCAGTATTTCATAGCAGGCAAAAGAAAACACTTAAACAATTTCCAAAACCCAAAACCTAAACTAAGTGACTGAATAATTAACAAAATAAGCAGGGATTCAAAATGACCTAATTAAATTAAACTATGCGACTAAAACAAAAGGCGAAATGAGAAGTTTAATCATGGCACTAATAAAAACTAAACAGACCACAAACTTCAGATTTTGAAAAAGAAAGCTAAAAAGCCAACAGAACAGATACGAACACAAAATCAATCTAGAGGGAAACAAGGTTCAAAACCTTGCTCGAATTTCAATCAAAGTAAAAAAAAAAACTAAAGAAAGGGAGAAGAAAAGAAGAGGAACAAAAGGTGAAACTCGGATAGAAAAGATAAAGGGAAGAAAACTTACCCTAGTAAACCCGAAATGGCACTGGACATCTTGATTTAAACGGAATTGATGTTAATCACTTGTTCTCGTCAAGAACAAATGAGCAGCATCAATTCGCATTGAATCAGACTTCAAACTCGAACAAATCGGAAGCCTATGGTCATGCATGCCAACAGATTCGATGGAAATTGACTTCGGGCATTATAGGGTTCAAACTCAGATTTGAAATTCGAAGAGTTCTGGGGTGATTTGAGGGGATTTGTTTGGAGATTTAGGATGGGGAGGTGGATAGGATTCAAGGGTGTGATTTTGGCGAGAATTTGTGGTGCCGCCGCCACCAGTAGCGGTGGGATTTCAGGGCGGCGTTAGGGTTCGGGGTTTTTTTCTGACGAGGGTGGTTAGCAGAGGGGAGTTCTGAGGATGGGGGGGGGGGGTAAGGGTATTCAGACATTTAAATATGTTTGAGGTTTCAGTTCTGAGCCGTTTGATCAAGGGGAGATCAACGACTGAGATTGCGTAGTCCAAAACAGCGTCGTTTGGGTTTTAAGTGGGACTGACCGGGTTTTGGCTGGTCCGGGCCTGGGTTAAACGGGTATTTTTGGCTGAAAAATCAAATTTGGCCAAAAAAACTGATCTCATTTTTTGTTTTTCTTCTTTCTCTTTTTTTTTCCCTTTAACTTCTTTTAAATAAAATTAAAATTAAAAATAAAACCTAAATTAATTCCTAATAAAATTATCTTATCAAATTGAATTAATTAATTCTAGATAATAATTACCACCATTAATTGAATACCAAATTAACAAAAAGCTATCAAAATTCGAAACTAAAATTAAAAATGTAAAAATACGTTACTTTTTTGTGATTTTTTCCATTTTTGTAAAACAATTAAATTAATAATTAATTTTTAAGAAAATGCAAAGTTAAACTCTAAATGCAAATGCAACATATTTTGTATTTTTCATTAACTAAAATGCACACACAAAATGCAAACAAATAACAGAACATGTCACAAAAATCCACAAAATTGCGAACACTGAAAGAAATTATTTTGTTTTGAATTTATGGGAGTAATTCATATAGCAATGACCTTTTGGGTCATCACATTCTCCACCTCTAAAACAATCGTTCTTCCTCGAACAGACATAAGAAGGAAGTACCTGAGTCAGGGAATAGATGAGGATAACGGCTCCGCATATCGGACTCGTACTCCCAGGTCGATGCCTCAGGAGGCTGACCTCTCCACTGAACAAGAACAGAAGGGAAACTCTTGGATCTCAACTGACGAACTTGCCGGTCTAGAATAGCTACCGGCTCTTCCTCATAGGACAAGTCCTTGTCCAACTGGACAGTGCTGAAATCTAACACGTGGGATGGATCGTTGTGATACCTCCGAAGCATGGACACATGAAATACTGGATGCACGGCTGATAAGCTCGGCGTCAATGCAAGTCTATAAGCCACCTCTCCCACTCGATCAAGAATCTCAAACGGACCAATGAACCTAGGGCTAAGCTTGCCCTTCTTCCCAAATCTCATCACACCCTTCATAGGCGACACTCAGAGCAATACCCGCTCACCAACCATAAAAGCCACGTCTCGAACCTTGCGATCTGCATAGCTCTTTTGGCTAGACTGAGCTGTACGAAGCCTATTCTGAATGATCCTGACCTTGTCCAAGGCCTCCTGAACCAGATCCGCACCCAACAACTGAGCCTCTCCCGGCTCAAAGCATCCAACGGGAGATCGACACCGCCTACCATATAAAGTCTCGTAAGGAGCCATCTGGATACTCGACTGGTAACTGTTGTTGTAGGCAAACTCTACTAAAGGCAAAAACTGATCCCACGAACCTCCAAAGTCAATAACACAAGCTCGGAGCATATCCTCCAATATCTGAATAGGCCGCTCGGACTGCCCGTATGTCTGAGGATGAAATGTTGTACTCAACTCAACCTGGGTGCCTAACTCTCGCTGAACTGCTATCCAGAAACGCGAGGTGAACTACATACCTCGGTCCGAAATGATAGAGACTGGCACACCATGAAGACGAATAATCTCCCGGATATAGATCTCCGCTAACCTCTCAGACGAATAGGAGACTGCCACAGGGATGAAATGCGCTGACTTGGTCAGCCTATCAACAATGACCCAAACTGCGTTGAACTTCTTCTGAGTCAGCGGAAGTCCATAGTGATCCGCTCCCACTTCCACTCGGGAAGCTCAATCCTCTGAAATAAACCACCAGGCCTCTAATGCTCGTATTTAACCTGCTGACAATTCAAACATCGTGCCATACATGCCACAATATCCTTCCTCATTCTACGCCACAAATAATGCTGCCGCAAATCCTGATACATCTTCACGGCGCCCGGAAGAATAGAGTACTAGGAACTATGGGCCTCCTCTAAAATCAACTCCCGAAGCCCATCCATTCTAGGCACACAAACTCGACTCTGCAATCTCAAAACTCCATCAACATCTAAGGTAACCTGCTCGGCACCTCCATGCTGCACCATGTCTCTAAGGACACACAAATGGGGATCATCAAACTGCCGATCACGGATACGCTCCAATAACTAAGAACGAGTGACCGTGCAAGCTAATACTCAACTAGGCTCAGAAATATCCAACCTCACAAATTGATTGGCCAAAGCCTGAACATCCAAAGCAAGCGGCCTCTCACCGACTGGAATATAAGCAAGACTACCCATACTGGCTGACTTTCTACTCAAAGCATCGGCCACCACATTAGCCTTTCCTGGGTGATATAAGATAGTGATGTCATAATCTTTCAACAACTCCAACCACCTCCTCTACCTCAAATTCAACTCCTTTTGCTTGAACAAATACTGAAGACTTTTATGATCCGTGAACACCTCACACGCCATGCCATATAGATAGTGCCTCCAAATTTTAAATGTGTGAACAATGGCTGCCAACTCCAAATCATGCACTGGATAGTTCTTCTCATGAATCTTCAACTACCTCGAAGAATAGGCAAAGACCTTGCCATCTTGCATCAAAATTGCACCAAGCCCAATACGGGAAGCATCACAATAGACTGTGTAAGGCCCTGAACCTGTGGGCAATACTAACACTGGTGCCGTAGTCAGAGCTATCTTGAGCCTCTGAAAGCTCGCCTCACACTCGTACGACTATCTGAATTGGGTACCCTTCTGGGTAAACCTAGTCATTAGGGCTGCGATAGATGAGAATCCCTCCACGAACCGATGATAGTAGCTTGCCAATCCCAAGAAACTCCGAATCTCTGTAGCTGATGTTGGTCTAGGCCAGTTCTTGACTGCCTCAATCTTCTTCGGATCGACCTAAATACCCTCTACTGATACAACATGACCTAGGAATGCAACTGAACTCAACAAGAACTCATACTTCGAGAACTTAGCATACAGCTGACTATCCCTCAGAGTCTGAAGAACCACTCTAAGATGCTGCTCGTGCTCCTCCTGGCTGTGGGAATATATCAAAATATCATCAATGAAGACCATTACGAATGAATCCAAATAAGGCTTGAACACTCGGTTCATCAAAATCCATAAAGGTTGCTGGGGAATTTGTCAACCCGAATGACATAACCAAGAACTCATAATGCTAGTACCGAGTGCAGAATGCTGTCTTAGGGACATCGGATGCCCTAATCCTCAACTGATGGTAGCCAGATCTCAAGTCAATCTTTGAAAATACCTTGGCACCCTGAAGCTGATCGAACAAATCATCAATCCTCGGCAGTGGATACTTATTCTTGATGGCGACCTTATTCAACTGCCAGTAATCAATGCACATTCTCATCGAACCATCCTTTTTTCTTAACAAACAACACCGACGCACCCCAAGGTGAAACAATGGGTCTAATAAAACCCTTCTCAAGAAAGTCCTGCAACTACTCCTTCAACTCTTTCAACTCAGGCGGGGCCATGCGATACGGCGGAATAGAAATGGGCTGAGTGCCCGGAGCCAAATCAATGCAGAAGTCAATATCCCTGTAGGGTGGCATCCCCAGCAGGTCTGAAGGGAATACCTCAGGAAACTCGTGAACAACAGGAACATAATCAATAGAGGGAACCTCAGCACTAGAATCGCGAACATACACCAAATAGGACAAACACCCCTTCTCGACCATACACCGAGCCTTCACATACGAGATAGCACTGCGGGTAGAATGAACAGGAGTCCCTTTCCACTCTAAACAGGGCAAATCCGGTAAGTCTAAGGTCACAGTCTTGGCATGAAAGTCCAAGATAGTGTGGTAAGGTGATAACCAATCCATCACCAATATAACATCGAAATCGACCATGTCTAGAAACAACAAATCCACGCGAGTATCGAGACCCCCAATCACCATAATACAAGAACGATGGACTCGATTGACCATAATAGACTCACCCATCGGTGTAGACACATAAACAGGAATACTCAATGAATCACTAGGCACGACCAAGTACGGTGCAAAATAAGATGACACATACGAAAACTTAGACCCTGGATCAAATAACACTAAATTATCTCTATCACAAACCAGAATGGTACCTGTAATGACTGCATCTGAAGCCTCAGCCTTGGGACCTAGCTGGAAGGGCGTAACATCGGGGCTGGGCCCCACCACCATGAATTACCTCTAGGGGATGGCCTGCTGCTGGATGGCCTCCACTTCTAGTGGCTTGAGCTCCACCTCTAGGACCTCTACCTCCACCTCTAGCACCTCTACCCCTACCTCTAACTGGCTGGACGGGTTATGGAACACCTGGTGCCTGTACCATAGCACGAGAAACCTGATTCCTAGAGCTACTCGGTGCTCGAGGGAAAAACCTGGCAATGTGACCTGGATCACCACAAGTGTAACAAGCCCACGACTGTTGAGACTGCTGGCCCTGTCGACCAGAATGACCACCTCGAAAACTTTGAAGCGGCGGTGCACTGATGGGAGCTGGTGGTGCACTGTAAGGCTGCTGATCAGAATAATGCGTCTGAGAACCACGGCCACCTGAAGTGCCATGGGAGACCTGGAGAGCTGACTGAAAGGGCCTAGGAGGATGGCCTCTACCATATGAATCTCTACCTCCAGACGAGGTACCACTGAATTTGCCTGAATGACGGGGCCTCTTATCCGACCCATGACCACCTCCCTATGACAGAACCATCTCAACTCTGCGGGCCACATTGGCCGCCTCCTGAAAGGTGATCTCACTCCCGGCCTCCTTGGCCATCTGAAGACGAATCGGCTGAATAAGACCATTAATAAACCTTCTCACCCTCTCTCTCTCTCTCGGTGGGAAATATGACAAGAGCATGGCAAGCTAGATCGATGAACCTGGTCTCACATTGGGTGACCGTCATGGAACCCTGCTGGAGGCGCTCAAACGGCCTCTTAAAAGCCTCTCTCTGAGTCATGGGGAGAAACTTCTCCAAAAACAACGTTGTGAACTGCTCCCAAGTCAAATATGGTGAACCGACTGGTCTAGCTAAGCAATAATCCCTCCACCAAGTCTTGGTGGATCCTGACAGACGAAAGGTAGCAAAATCAACTCCATTGGTCTCAACGATCCCCATGTTCCGAAGAACCTCATGGAAACTGTCTAGATAGTCCTAGGGATCCTCAGTAGATGCACCGCTGAATGTAGAAGTGAAGAGCTTGGTAAACCTATCCACCTTCCACAAAGCATCGGCGGACATAGCCGCTATCACCGGTTTGAGCTACTACACCCGGCTAAACAGCCATAGCTGGTTGAACTGCTGGAACCTAAAACTGGGGAGCTACTTGCTCCGGAGTGCGTGTAGCAGGAGTTTGAGCCCCTCCTCCTGCCTGAGAAATGGATGTTGCTACAGGAAGCAAACCTGCTCAGGTGACACTCTCCATGAGGCCCACCAATCGGACCAGAGCGTCCTAAAGAATTGGGGTGGCAATGAACCCCTCTGGGACCTGAGCTGGGTCCACCGGAACTACTGGGGTCAGAACCTCCTCCTCAAAATCAACCTGAGGCTCTGCCACTGGTGCTGCTGCTCGGGGCTGAGCTCTGCCCCTACCTTAGCCTCTAGCACGGCCTCGGCTCGCCCTCTTCCCCTAATGGAAGCTGCTGCTGGGGGCTCGGGCGGCTGAGCAGTAGATGAGGAAGCGCGTGTTCTCGCCATCTACGAAATAATAGAGTAGAAATCCAATTAGCATTTGAGGAACAAATCGGCACAACAAGAATGAACAAATGTGAAATTTTCTTAACTCTGTAGCCTTTGGGGGATAAATACAGACGTCTCCGTACCGATCCCTCAGACTCTATTGATCTTGTCCGTGAGTTGTGAGACCTATGTAACCTAGAGCTTTGATACCAACTTGTCACGACCCGGATCTCCCACCCTGGGGAGTCGTGATGATGGCTACTAATGAGAGCTAAGCAAGCCAATCCTTAACTGCTTGCTTCATTAACAAATTACTTCTTTTAACAATTATTAGTGATAGCATGAAAACAACGAAATTAAATAAATAAACGGAAAACCTAAATTAAATAAGATGAACAATAATGTGAAAGTCAACATATTCCTCTACCCAAGAACTAGTGTCACATCCCTCATGAACTACTAAAAGTACTAAATATAACCATTTGAAAGAAATATAACACTGTTTATCTCGAATACATGAGATAACATAATGAAATATAAGATAGAGGAGATGTCGGGCCTACAAACACCTGCAAGGCTACCTCGGTGTCTCGGTGGACTGAAGGCTGGCTCCTGCGCTATTGTTGTTATCCAATACCTGGATCTGTGCAAAAGAGCACAGAGTGTAGTATTAGCACAACCGACCCCATGTGCTGGTAAGTGCCTAGCCTAACCTTGGCAAAGTAGTGACGAGACTAGGACCAGGCTACCAAATAACTTGTGCTGTTCAAATATCTATATGTACAGCGGAAAGGAATACATGAAACAATCAGTCAATGTGGGAAGGGGGAAACATGTTGTGGGGAGGTAACAGTTCCAAATAGAAAACCTCAATAAAAGAAAGAAACAACGAAGCCAGAATATCAACAAGAATCAAAATTCAACGATTTGCACGACATCACCCTTCGTGCTTTTACTCTCGTCCTCACCCAAACAATATTTATAATAAAAATGTGCACGGCATCACCCTTCGTACTTTTACTCTCGTTCTCACCAAATCAATCGTATCATAATAATGTGCATGACATCACCCTTCGTGCTTTTACTCTCGTTCTCACCAAATCAATCGTATCATAATAATGTGCACGACATCACCCTTTGTGCTTTTACTCTCTTTCCTCACCACGTAGTCAATGAATATCGGTATGGAATGGTACATCTTAGGGCACGACATCACCCTTCGTGCTTTACACTCTTTCCTCACAATAGCAAACAATACACGTCGTCACCCTTTGTGCTTTAATGCTCTTCCTCACCCAAACAACAATCACAAACAAAGGGGCAAGGGAGTAAACAAATAATAATAGAAATCCCGGCAAGGGAACACAATTAAACAGTTATATCCCGGCAAGGGAACAATATCAATAATCCCAGCATCCCCGACAAGGGAGATAATCAATAAAGCAACAAACATCCCGGCAAGGGAGCAATTTAATAACTCTTTCTCTTTCTTTCACTTTTACTTCTTAACTCACTTTACCACTTGAGCCAACGCTCCAATGGGTTCAATCATTTCATATACTTTCACACTTGGTAATATAACTCGAGCCAATGCTCCTCGAAGTTCAAAAATCACAATCTATTTCACTTGCATTTTACCACATATAGAAATCATCATTAAGGCATGAAAGATACAACAAAATCAGAATATCCGCAATATAAAGACTCACGGTCATGCTAGACACCAACGTATAGATACTCGTCACCATGCCTATATGTCGTACTCGACAATTAGCACGTAGCAAATAAGACTCAACTCCTAATCCCTCAAGCTAAAGTTAGACCAAGCACTTACCTCAAACTTCCATGACCAAATCAATCCTCAATTACCGCCTTTCCTCTTGAATTTGGCTCCAAATCGATTGTATCTATACAATAATGACTTCAATACTTCAATAAATTATAAACAATGCGAACCCAATGCCTAATTATAGCTTTTCAAGCATTCTTTCCAAAATTCCAAAAATCGACCCCGGTCTCGCTTGGTCAAAATACAAGGTTCGGACCAAAATCAAATCATCCATTCACCCATAAGCCTGAATATATAATTCTTTTTTTTTCAAATTCGACCCCAAAATGAGGTCTAAATCAAGAAAAATCAAAAAACTCTAACTCTACCCAATTCCCTAATTTCTACCCTTAATCTTATGTTTTAGGCCTAGAATTTCAATAGATGTTGATGGTAAATGAAGAAAACGAGTTAAACAATGCTTACCCAAGAAACTTTTGTAAAGGAATGCTTCAAAAATCGCCTAAGATCTTTGGAGAAGAAGAGGTTTGTGAAATTTTTATAAAATCCCGAAAGTGTTCTGTTGTTTGGCTTTTAAAAATCACTGGGCGAAAATGCCCTTCGCAATCGCGATGGACCCTTCGTGTTCGCGATGGGTCAGGATGGTTAAGCTTTCGCGTTCGCGGAGAATGATCCCCTCGAACCCTCACGTTTGCATCCAATGGGACGCGTTCGCGTAGGGTAATTACCCTACCCCCTGCCCAGACCCATTTGGCCTTCGCGTTCGCGAAGGGATATCCCACCAAAACCTCGCGTTCGCGACTTGAGCTATGCGTTCGTGTAGAAGGAAATTCCTTCAGCAACAATTAACCCATCGTGTTCGCGTGGGTACTCCCGCGAACACGAAGAATGAAATACCAGAAACCCAATAGCTGAAAACCTGCAATTTTTCTTAAGTCCGAAACCATCCGAAACACACCTCGGGTCTCCTAACCAAACATACACAGTAACTCAACAACATCATACGAACTTATCCATGCGATCAAATCGCCAAACTAACCTCAAAAACAGTGAACCAAACCTCAAAATCAAGAGTTTTTCCAAAACCTTCATCAAGTTCAAATTTAAGATTTCAAGTCCGAAACACGTCAAACGACGTCCGATTTTAACCAAACTTTATAGAAACATCTTAAATCACATGTAAGACCTGTACCGGGCGTTGGAACCAAAATACGGGCCCGATACCGACACGTTCTAATCAAATTTCATTTCAATTTTCCTTAACAATTTCAGAAAAACAATTTTACTTAAAAATTCATTTCTCGGGCTTGGGACCTCAGAATTCAATTCCGGACATATGCCCATGTCCCATATTTTCCTATGGACCCTTCGAGACCGTCAAATTACTGGTCTGAGTCTGTTTACCCAAAATGTTGGCCGAAGTCAAATTTATTCCTTTTAACATCAAACTTAGCATTTTCACAAAATTTCATATTTAAGCTTTCTGGCTATTGACCCAGACTGCGCACGCAAATTGAGACAACTTTAAATGAGGTTTTCAAGGCTTCGGAAGCACAGAATGGATATGAAAACAGGTGATGACCCTTTGGGTCGTCACAGAGTTGAATATTAGACTTGCTTGACAGATTAGGCCACTTAATCCAATGGTGCATGTCATGGTCATTAGAGTTGGTATCCGCATCTGATAAGTTTCTACTTTGTAGTTTTCTCGTTAGGAATTATCTCTTTCCATTGTCCCTTACTTTATTCCTTTTGTCTTGTTTACTTCCTCTTCATGAGTTTGTTTGATCAGAACAAGTGAGAAATGACTTCAAATCTGCGACCAGCTTTCCAATTGCACAAAGCGGGGTCTGGCTGGCACATCAAAGTGGTATAAGTCAAGAAAGAGCAGTAAGCACACTGAGTTGGTATAAATCAATGTTCTTTGGGGTTCATATGAAATACAAAGGTTCGGTATATGTCAATTCATGAACAATGCAACAGATAGATAGTGTTGAGTTTGAACGAATCAAAGGTATTTTCTGTGATAAGGTTGACAAAGAAAGTGGTTAACTAATAACAAGTAAGGTCTTCCAAGTGGAAATCAAAGTTATCATGGCAAGTGAAGGGGCAATAGACCTCAAGGCCAAGGCCAGTGGCATACGTCATGAAAGAACAGCAAGCACACTGAGCGGGTGGCAATTGATGTTCTTTGGGATTTATGTGAAACACAAAGGTTCGGTATATGTTAATTCATGAGCACAATGCAACAAATAGAGGGCGTGGGTTTGAATGAATTAGAGGTATTTTCTATGATAAGGGTGACAAAGAAAGTGGTTAGTCAATAAACAAACAAGGTCTTTCGAGTTGAAATCAAAGTTATCATGGGAAGTGAAGGAGGAATCGCCCTCAAAGTCAATGTCCCAAACCAACCACCATGTTTAAACTCACAAAGTTTTCTTTATTTGAATCAGGGATGAAGACTATGTCCCAATCAATGGATGGAAGCTTGAATTTTTCAAGTGTCGTGCCCAAATTTTGTTACCACAAAGGCGGTTTGAGAAGGGGAAAGAAAATCTATTCGATTTACAGGAACCCTCCATGAGGAAAGCATGGTTCAGGGGCTGGGAACATTGTTTGTTCTGCAGAGATCCTCCAGGAAGAGAACATGGCTCAGGGAAGTTTATTCTCGGCTTTTCAGGTCCCTCATGGATAATGAGATTTAATTTAAAATTTTCAGGGCCCTCCTGGATAATGAGATTTAATTTTAAAAAGTTCTTAGGACCCTCCTAGATAATGGGACTAATGTGTCAGAGAATTTCGGCATATTTAATACAAATTGCTTAGATTTTAGCGTGTTTTAGATGCAATTATCTTTTATGCTTACGTAATCTTAGTGTTTCTGTAGTGCATGAGGTTTACGGACTTAAAAGCATGGAAATGAAATCAGAAAGCCACAAAAAGACAAGAGAAGAGCAAAATGCATCGCAAATGTGGATATGTGATCGCAAATCCAACATGCGAATCACAGAATGCTTAAGGAAATCGCAAACCACAACAGATTTGTGGGCAAAGCCTAGTGCAAGAAATACCATCCAGTCTACGATTGCATAACCTGTTTGCGAGCCACATAATGGACTGCAAACTCATCATGAAGGTTGCTTAAGGTGAAAAATGCGACGCGAAATGCGATCGCACATCTGCAATGCGGACCGCAAAACGTGAATGTGATGAAGACCAGGAAACTAGGGTTTGATATGCTAGAGAATTTCGGCACATTTAATACAAATTGCTTAGATTTTAGCGTATTTTAGATGCAATTATCTTTTATGCTTACGTAATCTTAGTGCTTTTGCATTGCATGAGGTTTACGGACTTAAGAGCATGTAAATGAAATCAAAAAGCCACAAAAAGACAAGAAAAGAGCAAAATGCATCACAAATGTGGATATGCGATCGCAAATCCAACATGTGGATCACAGAATGCTCAAGGGAATCGCAAACCACAACAGATTTGTGGGCAAAGCCCAGTGCAAGAAATGTGGTCCAGTCTGTGATCGCATAACCTGTTTGCCAGCCGCATAATGGACCGCAAACTCGTCATGAAGGTTGCTGAAGGTGGAAAATGCGATGCTAAATGTGATCGCACATCTGCAATGCAGACCGCAAAATGTTAATGCGATGAAGACTTGGAAACTAAGGTTTGAAGATACGATGGCTATGTCAAGAATGCGGACCGCATTTCTGTTATGCGACAAATATACGGTTTCATATTTAACTAGAAAGGGTATTTTTGTCAAAATTTCTTCTCGTGTTTTGACCCACTATAAATAGATTTGTTTGGGGGTTTTGTGGGGGCATCTTGTCTGATTTTGGAGTTACAATACAAGGCTTTAATATTCCTCTCTTTTGGAAGCTTTTGGGTCAAGAATCTTGCACTTTGTAAGCTTTATGGCATTAAATATTCTCTTCCTTTTGTATTCTAGTATGTGTAGCTAACTTTAAATACTAAGGTTGTGGACTATAAATGGGTGTTATATTAATGGGTGTTTAACATTGAATATATGTATAATGGTTGGTTGATATTTATTTACTTTTCACTCTTCATTTATTGTTGGTGGTTGCAAACATTAACAAGTGCCATTAAATTCTTACTTTCCTTGGGAAAGTGGGTTAGAATTTGGTAGAAGTAAATATCAAAAACTCAAGGCTTAAACCTCATTTAATAGAATTGCTTAGGAATAAGTGGATTTTATTTGGCATATATTGATTGTTCTTAATTACAACTTTTTTATATTTGGAAAAATCATAAAGAAGAAATACTACCCAACTATTGGAAAATATTTGGTAGTCATTTAGAAATCATTTGCATATCAAAAGAACCTTCCATTAGAAATATATCATAGTAACACCGATAGCATTACACTTCATTGAAGGGGACACAAGCTTGGTTTCTTTAATCAAATTATTTACATTCTCAATATCAAAATTAGTTATTTTTTCAAACCAAACTCAATTCATACTCTTGTTACCATTAGCCGAATAGAATTACGACTTTAGTCAAGTAACACACTATTTGAGTAACCTTTTCATATCTATTCCCTGTGGGATTCGACCCCAACCTTGTTGGGTTATTATATTTGACAACGACCGCCTTACACTATTTAATTAAAGTGTAATTTGTGCGTATCAAATTTTGGCGCCGTTGCTGGGCAATACAATTTTGAAATTACTAATTAGTGTGTGCTTTACTTTATGTCTTAGTATATTCCATCACACTTTGCTTGTTTTACTTGGTGTTGCAAGGAAAATATGGCCGAATATGAAGAATAAATGGAGGCAGAAATGGAAGAAAATCCTTTTCCGGACATAGAGGAGTACATTGAGGATACAAATGCTATTGTACCTCCGGTCGTTGGCGCTGCAACTTTCAAGGTGGAACATGGTTTAATCCTTATGCTCAAAGCGAAGGGATTTTTTAGGAATTCCACTGATGATGATCTGACACAACATCTTAGAAACTTCTTGGGTGTGTGTGCGATGCATAAGCAGAACAACGTCTCGGATGATGCTCTAAGGTTGAGGTGCTTCAAGTACTCACTAGCTGGGGACGCAAGGAACTGTCTTTAGAATATGCCACCAAATTCCATTCATTCATGGCCTGAACTTGTCCGGGCATTCTTAGCTAAATAGTTCCCGCAAAGTAAGAAGTCTGAGCTCCGGAATAAAATTTTCTTTTTCAAGCAGGTACCGGGAGAACATCTATATGAGGCATGGGATCGGTTCAAGTTATATTTGGTGAGGTCTGTCAACCATGGTTTTTTGGATTCTATCTTGTTGGAAAAATTCTACCTGGGCTTGGATCCTATGAACCAATCTATAGCCAAGAATGCAGCTGACAGATCTTTCATGGACAAATCATTAGCAAGGGTCACACAAATACTTGACAAAATGGAAAAGCATAATCAAACATGGCACTCAGAGGACACCACATGTGGAATTGCATATGGAAATCCTTCCTTGACCAACATGATCAAGTAAAATCAAGAGAGGGATCAAGTGATTGCAGGGCTTGCCACAAATGTCAATGTGTTGACAAAGATGTTCACAGAAAGCCAAATGAAGAAAGTAAATATGGTGGAAGATGTGCAACCCATATCAAATGAAGACTTTGAGGAGGCAAACTATGTCAACAACTCTCAAGGAGGTTATCAAAGGCAACAATACCAAGGTCAATCACAACCAAATCAATGGAGGCTTCACTCGCAAGGGCAAGGCAACCAACAGTAGAGAAATGACCAAGGCGTCTCAAATCAAGGTAATTAGAAAAACAACAACAACAACAACTCCCCAAATCAGAGTTCAAACCCTTATGTTCCTCCAAAGGGTCACTATTCAAATCAAGGTTCCTCAAGTAAGTCTAAGTTGGAAGGAATGCTTGAACGGGTATTGCAAAATCAAGAGAGGTCCGAAACTTCTATGAGTAATATGACCGAGCTTGTTGGTTCTCATACCGCATCCATTCAAAAATTGGAGATGCAAATGAGAGACCTCTCTAGGAAACAAAATCCGAAGCAAAAAGGGACACTTCCAAGTAACACAATTGCAAACCCCAAGGGTAGTGGGAGTGGTCCAACTTCTTATGTCATGGAAATTACTACTTGGAGTGGGAAGGTACTAGAAGGAGGGAGTGAACAAGTGGTTGAAGTTGAAGAGTCCGAACATGAAGTTGAGGTTGAAAAGCCAAGCGTTGTTGAAGTTGAAAAGGTTCCGGAAGAGTTGAAGGTGCAACAAGAAAACCGGGAAGAGGTAAAGGAAAAGGTAAATGAGACACCAAAAACTCTACCACCTATTCCTAGACATCCTCCTCTATTCCCTCAAAGACTTGCTAGGAAGGGTGATAATAGCAAACTCGAAAAGTTCTATGACATTCTCAAGCAATTATCGGTGAATATTCCATTTGTGGAAGCATTCAAGAGATGCCGCATTTTGCTAAATATTTGAAAGATTTGATTACCAATAAAAGAACCACCAAAAATAAAGTGGTGAATGTGACTCACCGGGTTAGTTCCATCATTGCAACATCTACCGTTCAAAAGAAAGAAGACCCGGGAGCTTTTACCATTCCTTGTACTATTGGGGCACATGATTTTGCAAGAGCCCTTTGTGATAATGGGGCTATCATCAACTTGATGCCTCTTGCCATTTACAAGCAAGCAGGGTTAGGTATGCCAAGGCCTACAAGTATGAGATTGCAAATGGCTGATCGTTCCATAAAGAGACCAGTGAGAATTGTTGATGATGTACTTATGAAAGTGGGAAAGTTTCATTTACCCGCCAATTTCGTAATCCTTGATTGTGCAGTTGACAAAGAGATCCCTATCATTTTGAGGAGACCGTTCCTAGCCACAGGAAGAGCACTAATGGATTCGGAACGGAATGAGATCAAATTTCGTGTGAATGATGAAGAGGTCACATTCCAAGCAAGCAAGGGTATGAGACTACCACATGAATATTAGAGCATCTCGGTGATTGATGTTGTTGATGAAGTGGAAGATATGGTTGAAACGAAAGAACAATGCCCTTGTGAGACGTTGGTGGCTATTTTGGTAAACTTTGATAGTGAAGATATGGAAGGATATATGGAATCAGTAAATGCTTTGGAGGGGCTCGGGTCCTACACTTATGCTCCGGCAAAGCTCTCTCTTGACTTGGAGAATAGAGCCACTCCTCCCGCAATGCCTTCTATTATTGAGCCACCGCAATTAGAGCTCAAACCACTTCCACCACACTTGAGGTATAAATTTCTTGGCTCAAATGATACTTTACCGATAATAGTTTCTTCTTTGTTAAATGATGTGCAGGTAGAACAATTATTGGAATTCTTGAAGGAGCTAGGCAAGATATTGGATGGACAATTGTGGATATCCGAGGGATTCCCCCTCCCCCCACCCCCCAGAATTTCGAACACAAGATCCAATTGGAGAGTAAGACAAAACCAAGTGTGGAACATCAATGACGGTTGAACTCATCCATGCAAGAGGTGGTAAAGAAAGAAATCATCAAGTGGTTGGATGTCGGGGTATTCTACCCCATTGCCGATAGTTCTTGGGGTTGCCCGGTGCAATGTGTGCCAAAAAAGGAGGCATGACCGTGATTGAAAATGATAAAAATGAGCTCATCCCAACAAGAACGGTCACAGGATGGAGGGTGTGTATGGATTATCGAAATGTCAACAGTGCCACATGCAAAGACCATTTACCTATGCCTTTTATTTATCAAATGCTTGATCAGCTAGCAGGAAGGTCATTCTTTTTCTTTCTTGATGGATATTCAGGCTACAACCAAATCAACATAGCACCGGAGGACCAAAAGAAGACAACATTCACTTGCCCTTATGGAGCTTTTGCTTTTAGCCGGATGCCATGTGGTTTGTGCAATGCTCCGGCTACTTTTCAAAGATGTATGATGTCCATTTTCTCCGACATGGTGGAGATTTTCTAGAGGTTTTCATGGACGACTTCTCGGTTGTAGGTGACACTTTTGAGCACTGTCTTAATAATCTTAGACAAGTGCGTAAGAGATGTGAAGAGACCAACCTTGTGCTCAACTGGGAGAAATGCCATTTCGTGGTGGATGAAGACATTGTATTGGGGCATAAAATTTCAAAATATGGCATAGAGGTTGACCAGGCAAAGATTGAGATTATTTCAAAGCTTCCCCCGCCTACTTCCGTTAAAGGTGTTCGAAGTTTCTTGGGGCATGCCGGGTTCTATTGGCGTTTCATCAAGGATTTTTCCAATATTGCAAATCCTATGTGCAAACTCCTTGAAAAAGATGCGAAATTTGTGTTTGATGAGAAATGCCTCAAAGCCTTTGAGGAATTGAAGCAAAAGCTCACCACGTCACCTATTATTGTCATACCCGATTGGTCTCTTCCTTTCGAGCTCATGTGTGACGCTAGTGGGGTAGCTATTGGAGCAATGCTTGGCCAACGTCACAACAAGGTTCTCCACCCGGTCTATTATGCAAGCAAGACACTCAATGGAGCGCAAATAAATTACACGGTGACTGAGAAAGAATTTCTTGACATTGTCTATGCCTTTGAGAAGTTCCGAGCTTATTTGTTAGAATCCAAGGTGATAGTGTACACAGATCATGCTGCTCTTCGCTATCTCATGGAAAAGAAGTATACGAAGCCTAGGTTAATTCGGTGTGTCTTGTTGTTGCAAGAATTTGACTACAAGGTCAAGGATTGCAAGGGAACTCAAAATCAAGTAGCGAATCATTTATCAAGGCTTGAAGAGGCAGGGAGGCCGAAGAGAGATCTTGAAATCAATGATGCATTCCCGGATGAACACATATTGGCCCTATCGAGCACTTTTGCTCCTTGGTATGCCTATATTGCTAACTACTTGGTTAGTGACCTTATTTCGGATGGATTACAATCATATCAAAAAAAGAAGTTTTTGAGTGACTGCCATCAATACTATTGGGAAGAACCATTATTGTTCCGTGTTTGTGCTGACAACATCATCAGAAGGTGTGTTCCAGAAGAAGATATTATGCCAATTCTAAATGCATGCCATGACTCACCGGTTGGGGGTCACCATGGGGGAAATCGAATTGCGGATAAGGTGCTTGAATGTGGTTATTATTGGCCGTCGATCTATCATGATGCCAATCAAATGGTCAAGGCTTGTGACTAATGCCAAAGACAAGGATCAATCTCCAAGAGTCATGAAATGCCAATGCACTTTGTGATGGAGATAGAAATCTTCAACGTGTGGGGAATTGATTTTATGGGTCCCTTTGTAAGCTCTTGTGGGATGAAATATATCTTGGTGGCTGTGGACTATGGGTTGAAGCAATTGCCTTACCAAATAATGAGGCAAGAAGTGTGACCGCATTCTTAAAGAAAAACATATTCACTTTGTTTGGCACTCCTAGAGCCATTCTTAGTGATGGTGGGTCTCATTTCTATAACAAGGCTTTCACGGAGATACTAGAGAAATATGCATCAAGAAAAAGGTGGCCATACCTTATCATCCCCAATCAAGTGGCCAAGTTGAAGTTTCCAATCGGGAGATAAAGAGCATTCTAGCAAAGACTCTTAATGCAAACAGGACCGATTGGTCAAGGAAGCTAGATGGCGCATTGTGGGCGTACCGCACGACGTACAAAACTCCTATTGGCACTTCTCCTTATCGGTTAGTCTTCAGAAAAGATTGTCATCTACCCGTAGAACTAGAACACAAAGCCATGTGGGCTCTGAAGAGGTTGAACTTGGACTGGGCTGAAGCTGCAAATTTGACGTTAACACAACTCAATGAAATGGAGGAATTCTGTTTCCATGCATATGAAAGTGCAGATGTGTATAAAGAAAGGATGAAGTTCGTCCATGACAAAAAGATCATGAAGAGGGAGTTCAAGTCGGGTGACTTGGTTTTGCTCTTTAACTCAAGGCTCAAATTGTTTTCGGGCAAGCTCAAATCGAAATGGTCTGGTCCGATCAAGGTGGTAAATGTCTCTCCTTTTGGAGTTGTGGAACTAGAATCGGAGGATGGGCTCCGAACCTTCAAAGTGAATGGCCAGCGGTTCAAGCACTACTTGGGCACAGACAGAGAAAAATATTTGGTGGAGCAGTTGGCTCTCAAAGATGGTCCATGCCTGACCAATGAGTGAATCCTAAGGAATGCCAATTATGCCACGACGTTAAATCAAATGCTTCATGGGAGGTAACCCATGTGTGGTAACACCCTTTTTGGCCTTTAATTTTTTTAATTTTTGCTAGATAGATTTAATTGAGCAATTTAAAGTGTGTGTTAGAGTGAAGGGGATTCAAAAGATCATAAAACTGGGTAAGATTGCATAAAAAAGGAACGAAAACCAGCTTGGGAATTTTGCTACGCATATGCGGTCTCATTTTTACTATGCGGACTGCATTGTGGTCGCAAACCCAGACAGTGTGTTTGGCTAAAATTGGTGATAAAATTGCGACAAGGTGGTGCACTTTGCGGACCACATTTCCACAATGCGATCTCATAGTGCACCGTATATTTGGCCATCCAGCAACTCAATTGAATCCACCGTATAACACTTATGCGGTCGCATAGTATGATATGCGGTGACTTACCCATCGCAAATCGCTCAGGTACGTCCTTCGCATCTCTTCATTCAAAACAAAACGAAAACTTTTTTTTTATTTTTTATCAGAAATAAAACAAAACGAATAACAAAACGAAAAAAAAGAAAAGGAACGGAGAAGGCAAACCGGCTAGTGCATTACAAGCGTAAGGCAAACACCTGTGAAATCATCTCCCAAGTGTGCTCATAAACTCATCACTGGTATGTTTTCCTTGTTCCGATTTCATCCTTGTATGCTTTAATTTCAATTTTTTCTTTGTTTCAATTTCCTGTTTTTCTTTTTCTTCTTGTTTGTGTTTTGTAGTTAGATGTTTGTTCATAATGTGATTTTGGTTAAGTAGTGTGCTTTGGGGTGTTGGGTAGTAAAAATTAGGTCTGCCATTGTTGAGGGTTAAGTTCAATCGTTGGGAGTGATGAATTTTGTGGCTCGCATAATCAAAATGCGTTCCGCATTTCTGCCGTAGAAGAAAACCCTAGCAGGTTGAGGAAGATGACAAAATGCGGCGACTTTGCGATAACATAATTGATATGTAGACCGAAAAGTCACCGCATACTGACACAGAATACCCAGTTTAATAACATGCTGTCTGCGACCATTTTGCGATCGCATATCCAAGTTTGCGGTGGATTTTGCGATCTCATTTTGTGATTTTGTTTTCTGAGAAATCAGGTATGCGATGGTAATGCGAACCGCATAGAGGTTATGCGATCTCATAACCCATCGCACACTTAGATCATTTGAATAGCCTGAGAGTTTGCGATCCGCATAATGGTTATGCGACCGCATAACCTGTCGCATTCTTAACCTTTTCTTGAGTTTTTTTTTGTTTTCTTTTCATTAATGCCTACCATGTTGCTCATGTCTCATTTCTGTGCAGATATGGGTCCTAGGAAACATCCAGCCTCTGCCCAGAAAAGGGCCTCCTCCAGTCGTCAAACTCAACAAGCAAAATGTTCGCGACCGGACCCTATTGCTATACTTCCCTCCCAGTCTGATGAGAAGGAAACCTTGCCCGAAGTTGACCTACAAGATGAGGCAAGAAGGAAACAATGAGATGACTTCCAGCTAAGTTTTGGGGTTGAAGGGTTCAGGGATCTTTATAGAGAAAGGCTAACCAAACGAAAAATCCTGGTCGAAAAACAACTAAGCTTGAATGGGATACAAGAGCAGTACCCACACATATGGGAGAACATCAAAGCAAGAAAATGGGAGTGCTTCACTGAGCTGCCTGATGACTATAATGAAACTCTTGTCCGTGAGTTTTATGCCTCATATGGAGCCTCCAGGACTGCTCACCACAAACGCAACAGGGTTTTCTGTGACACTATGTTAGTTCGAGAGAAGAGCGTGTTCTGCAGCAGTGAGACCATCAATGAGTTTTACTTCCCTAATTGGAGCCCGGGTGCAGCAGAGTATGTAGCTAAATGGGCAAACCGGGATAATAAGCGAAGGTGGATAGCTTTTGTAATAGCCAAGGGGACCCCTGCTTAGATCAACCCGTTGCATAAAATATTAAAGGAGGATCTCACATGAGAGGGCATATTTTGGCTTAGCTTTGTCACATATCGATTGATACCCTCCGGAAACGAGACTAACATAAGGATTGAGAAAGCTCTTATCATTGCATGCATTATGGTGGGAATCAAGATTGATGTGGGTGATTTTATCTTCTGAGAGATAGGGATCCGGGCAAAACAGACAACTACATCACTTCCATTCCCCTACTTGATCACAGCCCTCTATAAGGCTGTGAAAGTCCCTACCATGCCACACACTGACAAGACAGGGAATGTGGTGAAGGATATTGATATCACGCGCATCAATGACTTAGCAGATGTTGCTCCCCTAGAGGTTCAGACTCAGGTTCCTATTGATGTAGAACCCTCAGATTCCCAGACTCCAGTGTCTCCTCAGGCTACAGTAGCATCCGCTTCCACTTCACAGCCCACTTTTTAGTCCACCATTGCTCAGCTCTATACTGCACTGCCAGCTATCTCGAGGCTAGGTCTCTTAGCGCAACATGCCAATACAAAGGTAGACCAACTCCTGAAGAGTCTCCCTACCCTCATCAAGCAACCCCTAACTCCTATCTAGTATTCACTGACGGCTCTTCAGCAGCAGCAAACATCTTGTGGGGATCGCTTGCAACAGCTTGAGTTGAAGGTTGAGAAGATCGAGCGAGGAGAGGTTAGTAACTTGCCAAAGCTCCGGGAGGAAGTTTCCACTATGAAGACTGAGCTCCACAAGATGCAGACTTTGGAGTTCGATCTATCATCCTTCCCGCCCAAGGAAGGTGAGCAGGGAGCAGACACAGTAGCACCAGGCCTGGATCTTGATTTCTCCACACTGATGACAGATATTGCACCTTCGACTGTCAGGGCTTCCCAGCCTCCAGCTCCCTCTACACATATTGATATTCTTTCCGAGGAATATTTCGGGCAATCTGCAGAGTCCAAAGGTGAGGAGGCAGACGAGGCAGAGGATGAGGTGGATTCATGGTCCGAGGAGGATGATGGCCCTCAAGAGAAGGGCAAGCAGGTTGTTGCCTCGACAGTTGAGGATGAAGAAGAAGTAGCCATTCAGGTGGCAATAGCACATTTGCTAGCAGATATTGTCACCCCAGCAGATCCATCGACCACTCAGCCATCAGCAGGTGAGGCTAGCAGCTCACAGGCCCCAGCTCCAGTATTGGGTCATCCAGATATCCCTCCTCCATCAGTGGAGGTCACTCCTCAGTACGAGATCTCATCGATCATAGCTTCAGCATTAGAGGGTGACCCCACCATCACTCAGCCGGCTTCCAACTCCCACAACACTTAGTGCGCCTCCGGGAGCCACTAAACTCTATTTACGTTCTTATGCATTGGGGATAATGCATGCTTTTTAGTTGGGGGTGGTAGCCTTGTATATATTTTTGTGAAATTGGCAACTGTTGTACATGATTATGTTTTTGTGTTGTATAAGCAAATTTCTGTATTTATTTGTGTTTTGTGATTCTGTATATATTGGTGTTTTGTGGTTTTAGTGCATAACTTATCCTTGTGTATAAAAAAACAAAAACAAGTAGATAGTTGCATGTCCATCTTTAGTAATTAGCAATGACCTCCCCTTGGTTTTTCTTCGTCGGGTTCTTTTCCAAGGGTGTAATAGTAGAACTAGGACAGTAGAATGAAACATGTTCACTGGTTTGGTGTAATTGTCTAGTTTCAAGCATGTGTGCCTGTATATAGCCTATACCCTTCCATTAATATATAAAAAGAGATATCAACTGTGTGAACTTGAGGCTCGCTCTGTGACTCTATGTCTACCTAGAGTTATACCTGTATATATGATGAAAGCTTTGAGTTGTCAAGTGTTGACTCGATGGCTTCAAACTATGTGAGGCAAATAGTTCGTGTGCCATGTGTGTGAGTCTTTGCGTAAATAGTTCTTGTGTTTACTTCTGCCATCTAGAACTTGCCCGGTTGGTTTTTTTATGCTTATAATAATTATATTTGGTTGGAGAAATGACCTTAGGCCATCTTTGTGATTTTTGAAAATCAGTTAGCCTTTCAAGCCACCCATTGTACAGATAGTATCACTAGTCACCCCATTTGAGCCTTTAACCTTTTATTTGGATACCTCATTACAAACCTTTCCCTTTGTGTAAAATAATTCCCTCTTTTGAACTCGTCCTTCCTTGAACATTGAGAATGAGGCTAAAAGCCTAAGTTGGGGGTGTGGTGTCAAGCCGAAAATTGACAAGGTTGTGCAGTGAGTGTAGGAAAGTGTACCTCAAAATGTGAAACTAATCAAGCTCCAAAAGCAAAACTTGTGAAAACAAAATATAAGAGTTGTTAGTATATATACATAAGGAGTCTTAAAGAGAATAAAAGAGGTAGTTGAGGTGGCTCAATGTTGGAAAAGTAGAAGCTAATGAAGGCTATGTGGTTTGAATTGAAGCAAAGAGCAACAAGAAAGAAAAATGTGAGTAGTGTTCAAGGACGGTGTAGTCACTTGTACCCAAATGCTTATCCGACCCTTCCCTAAACCTACATTACAAGCTTAAAAAGGCCTTATGGGATCTCCAGCCGAGCGTTCTTAGAATAAAGCGATGAATTAAAATAAGGGCAAGCTTATGGTATGGTATGTTGGAACACTTGAAACTCTTTGTGAGAGTGAGTGTATTTGTGAATTAGTCCCTTTTTGTTGTCATTGTAAATGTTGTGATTTGGGAATTTCTTTCTAGTGAGGGCACATGAATTGTGAGGTAGGACAGAAGTTGAGTTTTTGAGTCAAATGCAAGTGCACTCAGCTGAGGGTAACATTTTGTCAAATTGGTCGAGGATCAAAGTTTCACAAGTTCATTAGTTTCTTTGTAAATATTGATGGTTCAGGAAGGGTAAAACAATCAAAAATGCATTCTTGTAGGACTGACAATGAACACCGTCCACCGTCACTTTTGTTTCATATCTTTTTAGATGGAGTCTAGAATAGGATAGTGTCGTTTTAGTTTCTTGAGGACAAGTAAGAGTTTAAGTTGGGGGTGTTGATGCGCCAGAGAATTTCGGCACATTTAATACAAATTGTTTAGATTTTAGCGTATTTTAAATGCAATTATCTTTTATGCTTACGTAATCTTAGTGCTTTTGCATTGCATGAGGTTTACGGACTTAAGAGCACGTAAATGAAATCAAAAAGCCACAAAAAGACAAGAAAAGAGCAAAATGCATCACAAATGTGGATATGCGATCGCAAATCCAACATGTGGATCGCAGAATGCTCAAGAGAATCGCAAACCACAACAGATTTGTGGGCAAAGCCCAGTGCAAGAAATGTGGTCCAGTCTGTGATCGCATAACCTATTTGCCAGCCGCATAATGGACCTCAAACTCGTCATGAAGGTTGCTGAAGGTGGAAAATGCGATGCTAAATGTGATCACACATCTGCAATGCAGACCGCAAAACGTTAATGCGATGAAGACCTGGAAACTAGGGTTTGAATATGCGATGGCTATGTCAAGAATGCGGACTGCATGTCAGTTATGCGACATATATACGGTCGCATATTTAACCGAAAAGGGTATTTTTATCAAAATTTTGTCTCGAGTTTTGACCCACTATAAATAGATTTGTTGGGGTTTTGTGGGGGCATCTTGTCTGATTTTGGAGCTACAATACAAGGCTTTATTATTCCTCTCTTTTGGAAGCTTTTGGGTCAAGAATCTTGCACTTTGTAAGCTTTATGACATTAAATATTCTCTTCCTTTTGTATTCTAGTATGTGTAGCTAACTTTAAATACTAAGGTTGTGGACCCTAAATTGGTGTTATGTTAATGGGTGTTTAACATTGAGTATATGTATAATGGTTGGTTGATATTTATTTACTTCTCACTCTTCATTTATTGTTAGTGGTTGCAAACATTAACAAGTGCCATTAAATTCTTACTTTGCTTGGGAAAGTGGGTTAGAATTTGGTAGAAGTAAATATCAAAGACTCAAGGCTTTAAACCTTGTTTAATAGAATCGCTTAGGAATAAGTGGGTTTTATTTAGAATATACTGATTGTTCTTAATTGCAACTCTTTTATATTTGGAAAAATCATAAAGAGGAAATACTACCCAACTATTAGAAAATATTGGGTAGTCATTTAGAAATCATTAGCATATCAAAAGAACCTTCCATTAGAAATATATCATATTAACACCGCTAGCATTACACTTCATTGAAGGGGACACAACCTTGGTTTCTTTAATCAAATTATTTACATTCTCAATATCACAATTAGTTATTTCTTCAAACCAAACTCAATTCATACTCTTGTTACCATTAAAATAATAGAATTACGACTTTAGTCAAGTAACACACAGATGTGCCTAGATACCAAACTGGGGTAGAAAGGTTTCTTTGTTTTGTCTATTTTTTTTGGAAATCAGGCGCCCACCTGGAGAACAAAGGAATATAGTTTCAAGTAACAAGAGAAAATGGTTCAAGTTCAAGGGAAAACAGTTTCAAGTAACAAGAGAAGATGATTCAAGTTTCAGCAGTCAGGCGCCCACCTAGAAAGCAAGGGAAAATGGATCAAGTTTCGAAGGAAAACAACTCAAGTTTTAGGGAAAAGCAGTTCGAGTTTCAGCAGTTAGGCGCCCACCTGGAGAACAAGGGAAAACAACTCATGTTTCAAAGGGAAGATAGTTCAAGTTTCAAGGGAAAGCAGTTTCAAAGGAAAGCGGGTCAAGTTCAGCAATCAGGCGCCCACCTGGAGAACAAGGGAAAACAACTCAAGTTTCAAGGAAAGAAGTTCGAGTTTCAGCAATCAGGCGTCCACCTGGAGAACAATGGAAGATGTCACAAGTTCAAAGTAAAGCAGGTCAAGTTCAGCAATCAGGCGCCCTCCTGGAGAATAAGGGAACGTAGCTTAAGCTTCAAGGAAGATAATTCAAGATCAGAAATCAGGCGCCCACCTGGAAGCAAGGGAAATGGTTCGAGTTTTAAAGAAAAATAGTTTCAAGTGGCAAGAGAAGATGGTTCGAGTGTCTGCAGTCAGGCGCCCACCTGGAAAACAAGGGAAAGCAATTCAAGTTTCAGAGGAAAGGAAAACAGTTCAAGTTCAGCAATCAGCCGCCCACCTGGAAAACAATGGAAAACAATTCAAGTTTCAGAGGAAAGGATTACAATTCAAATGTTGGTAATCAGGCACCCACCTGGAAAACAAAGAAAGTAGTTCAAGTTTCGAGGAAAAGCAGTTCAATTGTTGGAAATCAGGAACACACCGGGAGAACAAGGGAAAATAGTGAAGTTTCGAGGAAAAAGCAGTGCATGTGTTGGAAATTAGGCACCCACCTGGAAGAACAAGGGAGAGCAGTTCAATGTCTGAGGAAAAACAGTTCAAGTTCAGCAATCAGGCGCCCACCTGGAGGACAAGGGAATATAGTTAAAGTTTTGGCAATCAGGCGCCCACCTGGAGAACAAGGGAACACAGTTCAAGTTTTGGCAATCAGTCACTCACCTAGAGAACAGGGGAATACAGTCTAAGGGGATATAGTTCAAGTGTTGGCAATCAGGTCCCCATCTGGACAACAAGGGAATTCACTTCAGAATGCAATTCAAGTCAGCAACAAAGGAAGCTCACCTAAAGAGTACAAGTCAACAGAGCAGCAGAAATTGCAATATCAAGTTTGAAGATGTGTAGATAAGATTCTTGTAATTCATAGATCATAGTTTAGTCTCGTTTCTTTTGTTTTGTTTTGGGGTAATAAGGAGTTCAGCAAGCAATAGCAGCAACAACAACAGTAAAATCACAGCTTCCTGGTAGTCCCAGCTACTGAAACTTCACGAACTACACTGACCTGATTCCTTTATAGCCAAGGATATGTAGACAACATCGGAAGCAAGGTGCGGTCAAATCTTTCAAAAATGCTTCCCACAGAGTAGTCAAACAGGCGAAAATCGCTCGTATCCGCTCACTTTATCTTTGCGCGAAAACTCTTCGTGTTTTTGAGCAAAGAGGGGTAGCTATGAGCACGTGATTTTTGCCCTATATGAATTATTCCCATAAAATACAAGAAAAAAACAATTTCCCCATTTTTTATACAATTTTATAGGATTTTGTGGGAATTTGTGCTAATTGTTTGCATTTCTGTGCATGTTTATTTTTTGTTAAAATCTTGAAAATACCAAAAATACCATGCATTGTATTTAGCTCTCATTTTGATATTTTTAGGATTAATTAGTGAATTATTTGCTTTATTAAAAATTGAAAATCACAAAAATTGGCTTACTTTTACATTTTTAGCTTTTTTATTTTCAGATTAGTAATTTCCTCCTTTAATCAGGAGTAATTAATTTTTGTAAATATTGTAGCAGATAATTAGCTTAATTTCACAATTTAATTTAATTTATGTCTTTAATTAATTAAAAAGGAAAACAAAAACATTTGAAAAGTTGAAAAAAGGGAACTAGAAAAAATGTTATGTCAGCTGGGGCAAGACCAAAGCATTTCTGCCTAAGCCCAAAGCCCTTACCCGTTTCTAGCCCTAGCCCAATACATTAAGCCGGTCCATACCTTCCCCAATCAACCAAATGACCCCGTTTTGAGCACCCTTCATCTCAGGCATTGTATTTCAATGATCCAACGGCTCGGAACTTATCACCCCCACGTATATATGTGTCTGAATCGGTACCCCCTAGTCAAGACCTAACCTTCATCTCCCTCAACTAACCCTAGAGACCGCCGCCCTAAAAACCCCGCCTTCTCTGCCGGCGGCGACACCCCAAACAACTCCGATCCCCTCCAAATTAACACCACAGGATCTCCTTACCTTCCTCTTTCAAAATGCTAAAACGGTTTCCCTAGAATCTCTCTCAATCTTCTCCTATCTTAGATCTAAAACCCAACCTCAAGAACCCTAATTCGCTCAAACCTGCCAAATCTTCACCACACAACCACCTTTCCTTTTCTTTTCCAAATCTATGAACCGCTTCCCCTGAATTTTCTTTGAACCAGTCAAAATCCAAATCTGAAAATAAAAGAGGGAGCACTGGTTCGTGCATTCTTGGTCCTCCGCGGTTTCTTCTGTTGGTATAGTCCAAAACTCACCCCAAATGTTGTTCTTGGCAAGAACAATCATTTGGGGTCAATTTTGAGTTATATCAAAGCCTGAGCTGACCCATATCAGATGTTTCCCTTGACTTCTCAATAGGTATAGCCTCATCTTTGTCTGTTTTGTTTCGGTACTTTAATTCATGTTTAGAATTTAAAAGGAAAAGAAAAAAAGTGTTATCAATTTGTCCAGTTTTATTGTTCTATTAGGTCTCTTGTTTTTCTCTTTTCCTTCTTTCTTTAACCAATCATAGATTAAATTAATCAATATTTCTAAGTTCATTATTTTTGGGTTTAATTAGTTAAGTTCATGTTTACTGTTAATTTGAGTTCGTTTTGGGTTTGGTTAACTTGTAGTTGATGGCCTTGTTTCCAATGTTCATTTCTTTACTAGTTTGAGGTCGTCTTTTGGGCTTATGGTAAGCTAGACCTGGGCATTAGAAGCCCACTCATTTGGGCCCAAGTCTGGGAATCAGATGGCTTGCATTGGTTTAGGCTAGGAGGGTTAACACAGGGATGTTAGGGTTAATTTGGATATTTTAAAGCTTTGGGAATATTTTTCTGTTAATATAGAAGTTTCTAGAAGATAAGGTTAGGCTGGTTTGTTAATAAATAAGGGAGGGTTCAGATATTTTGAAGGGGTGAATGGGTAAAATAACTAAGAAGAACAAGAGGTAGAAAGGGAATTAGCAAACCAGGCTAGGGCTACCTTAGGAGTGTCTATATAAGGACTCATTTCCTCCATTTTAGCCATAGATTGGAACCCCCTAGAAAATACACCAAAATTTCTGCATTGTTAAGCTGTTTTGTTTTCGTTTCTGATCTCTTTTTCTGAAAAATAAACCTACTCTGAAGTCCTTCCTCTGAATTTCTGATTTCAATATGAACGGAGCTGAAGCTGCTTATTGGCTGATCATTGCTGCTTCTTTACTTGCTTGACTTTACTGAACTGCCTTGATTTCACATCATTTTGCTTTTGATCTCCAGGTATTTGTTGGACTGTGATGACTGCTGAAGTGTAAAGTACTTTGATGCATTTGTAATAAGAATTTCAATGGATATAATATGGACTTTCAATTCCTTTTACATGTGTTCTTCTTGAATCATTGTATTTATTTTAGTCTAGTTTACTTCAGCTTATATGGTTATTATGGGATTAGTTGAATGAATAATGGTTTAGGAAGGATTTCATATATTAGGATCTAGACTAGTCTATTCTTCATAAATTATTCAGATAGTCGGATTTATAGTTGACTTTGTAGTTTCTTTCGTATGTGGGATTGCTTTTGAATATCATGGTAATGTTGGCTTTTGAATCCACCTAGTTTAGTCATTTAATTTTAGCGATGTCAGAGTACTGTGGTGATGCGAGGATTAGTATACTTTTAAATGAGTAGTTTTGGATCCATGCTCACCTTACTATTATCTGTAAGTAGGTATTTAAATTAAGATTCATAATTTGTTGTTCATATCTAGTTCATTGTCTTATGTTTTCTGTTAATTTTTAAGGGGATTGGGCTTAGCCTGGCCTATACGGGGCAGTCTGCTAAGAAATGGGCCATTCACGCCTGTTTCCGCCCCCTTGTCACTCCTTTAGCCCAATTTTGAGCCCTGTTTTATCCATCAGTTGTAATTCGTTGAGTTTTGTATCTAGTATAGTAAAAGGGGTTTTTCTGAAGCCCTTTAAATAATATTGGGCCTTTAACTGGCCCAAATTCTTTCAAGTGATTAAATACCTAGTTTTATCCAAAGCTGGTTTATAACTAGTAGGTGAAATTGAACCTTAATTTAGAATAAAGCTGAACATCTTTAGGCCTTTTAATTAAGTATTGTCCTTTACTAATAGATTGAGGTGTGTCATTTAATTAAATCGCTTATGTCCCTCCCACATGTCATAACTAGTTATTCAAAATAAATATCCGTAGAAAAGCCTTAGGGCTCACATTCAAAATACTATTGTGATTGTGTACACGTTTGCTTGACTTAATTACAATTCTAAAAATCAATTCGGAGTATGCGTCCGCGCAACTTCAATCAAACCTTCTTAATAATAAAATTGATTCTCATATGCTACTAATTTAATTTAGTCCGAGGTGTGCCATCCACGATTCAATCATACATGGCTCTCGCATAAATTTTATAACTTAGATATAAAAATGACAAATGTTCGTAGTTTGCCTTAGGCATGTTTAATATACTATTGTGGTTGTGGACATGTTCGCGTGACATGATTACGATTTCTAAAAACAAAACCGGAGTATGCGTTCGTGCAACTTCGGCCAAACTTTCTTAATATTAATAAAGCGTTATTAATTGTGGACACGTTCACGTGACATGATTTTTGACGCACTAAACAAATGGGTACACGTACGCGTGACCCGTCTTAAGATAATCTCTTAATTAAAAAAAGGCAAATGCACATAGCTTCTAAAATGAGTAATTAAACAATCTTAATGCACCAAGTATGATCGAAGCGACCATGCTATAACCACGGAACTCGGGAATGCCTAACACCTTCTCCCGGGTTAACAGAATTCCTTACCCGGATTTCTGTGTTCGCAGACTGTAAATATGAGTCAATTTCCTTTAACTAATTAGACCCAAGTCACCAGTTTAGAATCCTGCATTGAGGAAATTGACTCTTATTTACGGTCTGCGAACACAAAAATCCGAGTAAGGAATTCTGTTAACCCGGGAGAAGGTGTTAGGCATTCCCGAGTTTCGTGGTTCTAGCACGGTCGCTTCGATCATACTTGGCTTATTAAAATTACAAATTTTAGATCCTATGTGCATTTATCCTTTACCGCTTTTAAATCACTTGATTATTCGTAGTTAAAGAATTGAGTTACACGCGTCAAAAATCATGTTACGCGAACGTGTCCACAATTAAGAACGCTTTATTATTATTAAGAAAGTTCGGCCGAAGTTACGCGAACGCATACTCCAGTTTTTTTTTAGAAATTGTAATCATGTCATGCGAACGTATCCACAACCACGATAGTATATTATACGTGCCTAAGGCAAACTACGGACATTTGTCATTTTATATCTAAGTCATGAAATTAATGCGAGGTCCATGTATGATTGAATCATGGATGGCATACCTCGGACTAAATTAAATTAGTAGCCTATGAACCAATTTTATTATTAAGAAGGTTTGATCGAAGTTGCGCGGACGCATACTCCGATTTGATTTTTAGAATTGTAATTATGTCACGCGAACGTGTACACAATCACAATAGTATTTTAAACGTGCACCCTAAGGCTTTTCTATGGATATTTATTTCAAATAACTAGTTATGATATGTGTGAGGGCCATAAGCGATTTAATTAAATGGCACACCTCAATCTATTAGTAAAGGACAATACTTAATTAAAAGGCCTAAAGATGTTCAACTTTATTCTAAATTAAGGTTCAATTTCACCTACTAGTTATAAACCAGCTTTGGATAAAACTAGGTATTTAATCACTTGAAAGAGTTTGGGCCAGTGATAGGCCTAATATTATTTGAAAGGCTTCAGAAAAGAATAAAAGATAGAGATAGACTCAATGTAAAGCCCAACGTTGGGACAAGAATGGCCATACCATCCTTCAATGTTAGAGAAACCCCTTTTACTATACTAGATACAAAACTCAACGAATTACATCTGATGGATAAAACAGGGCTCAAAGTTGGGTCCAAGGAGTGACAAGGGGCGGAAACAAGCATGAATGGCCCATTTCTTAGCAGGTTACCTCGTATAGGCCCAGGCTAGGACCAATCCCCTTAAGAATTCACAGAAAACATAGGACAAAGAACTAGATATGAACAACGGATTATGAATCTTAATTTAAACACTTGCTTACAGATAATAGTAAGGTGAGCATGGATCCAAAACTACTCATTTAAAAGTATACTAATTCTCGCATCACCACAGTACTCTGATATCACTAAAATTAAATGACTAAACTAGGTGGATTCAAAAGCCAACATTAGCATGATATTCAAAAGCAATCCCATATACGAAAGAAACTACAAAGTCAACTATAAATCCGACCATCTGAATAATTTATGAAGATTAGACTATTCTAGATCCTAATATATGAAATCCTTCCTAAACCATTATTCATTCAACTAATCCCATAATAACCATATAAGCTGAAGGAAACCATACTAAAATAAATACAGTGATTCAAGAAGCACACATGTAAAAGGAACTGAAAGTCCATATTACATCCATTGAAATTCTTGTTACAAATGCATCAAAGCACTTTACACTTCAGCAGTCATTACAGTCCAAGAAATACCTGGAGATCAAAAGCAAAATGATGTGAAATAAAGGCAGTTCAGTGAAGCCAAGCAATTAAAGAAGCAACAATGATCAGCCAACAAGCAGCTTCAGTTCCATTCATATTAAAATCAGAAATTCAGAGGAAGGACTTCAAAGTAGGTTTATTTTTCAGAAAAAGAGATCAGAAACGAAAACAAAACAGCTTAACAATGCAGAAATTTTAGTGTATTTTCTAGGGGTTCCAATCTCTGCCGAAAATGGAGGAAAGGAGTCCTTATATAGGCACTTCTAAGGAAGCCCTAGCCTGGTTTGCTAATTCCCTTTCTACCCCTTGTTCTTCTTAGTCATTTTACCCCTTCACCCCTTCAAAATATTTGAACCCTCCCTTATCTCTTAACAAACCAGCCTAACCTTATCATCTAGAAACTTCTATATTAACAGAAAAATATTCCCTAAGCTGTAAAATATCCAAATTAACCCCTGACACCCCTGTGTTAACCCTCCTAGCCTAAACCAATGCAAGCCATCTGATTCCAAGACTTGGGCCCAAACGAGTGGGCTTCTAATGCCCAGGTCTAGCTTACCATAAGCCCAAAAGACTACCTCAAACCAGTAAATAAATGAACATTGGAAACAAGGCCATCAACTACAAGTTAACCAAACCCAAAATGAACTCAAATTAACAGTAAACATGAACTTAACTAATTAAACCCAAAAATAATGAACTTAGAAATATTGATTAATTTAAGTTATGATTGGTCAAAGAAAGAAGGAAAGGAGAAGAACAAGAGACCTAATAGAAGAGTAAAACTGGACAGATTGATAACACTTTTTTTCTTTTCCTTTTAAATTCTAAAAATGAATTAAATTACCGAAACAAAATAGACAAAGATGAGGCTATACCTATTGAGCATTTAAGGGAAACAACTGATATGGGTCAGCCCGGGATTTGATACAGCTCAAAATTGACCACAAATGATTGTTCTTGCCATGAACAACATTTGGGGTGAGTTTTGGACTATACCAACAGAGGACCAAGCATGTACGAACCAGTGCTCCCTCTTTTATTTTCAGATTTGGATTTTGACTGGTTCAAAGAAAATTCAGGGGAAACGGTTCATAGATTTAGAAAAGAAAAGGAAAGGTGGTTGTGTGGTGAAATTTGGGCGGGTTTGAGCGAATTAGGGTTTTTGATGTTGGGTTTTAGATCTAAGATTGGAGAGGATTGAGAGAGATTTGAGGGAAACCGTTTTAGCATTTAGAAAGAGGAGGGTGAGGAGATCCTGTTGTGTTAATTTGGAGGGGATCGGAGTGGTTTGAGGTGTCACCGCCGGCGGAGAAGTCGGGGGTTTGTAGGGCGGTGGTCTCTAGGGTTAGTTGAGGGAGACGAAGGTTAGGGCTTGATTGGGAGGTATCGATTCGGAAAGATATATACGTGGGGGTGATAAACTCCGAGCTGTTGGATCATTGAAATCCAACGGCTGAGGTGAAGGGTGATCAAAACGGGGTCTTTTGGTTGATCGGGGAAGGTCTGGACCGGGTTAATGTATTGGGCTGGGGCTGGAAACGGGTAAGGGCTTTGGGCTTAGGCAGAAATGCTTGGGTCTTGGCCCAATTGACACAACATTTTTTTCTAATTCCCTTTTTTCTACTTTTCAAATGTTTGCCTTTTCTTTTTTAATTAATTAAAGACCTAAATTAAATTAAATTGTAAAATTAAGCTAATTATATACTACAACATTTACAAAAATTAATTACTCCTTGATTAAAGGAGGAAATTACTAATCTGAAAATAAAAAAGCTAAAAATGCAAAAGTAAGCCAATTTTTGTGATTTTTAATTTTTAATAAAGCAACTAATTCACTAATTAACCTTAACAATGTATAAATGAGACCTAAATTCAATGCATGGTTTTTTTAGCATTTTCATGATTTTATCAAAAAAAACATGCACAGAAATGCAAACAATTAGCACAAATTCCCACAAAATCCTATAAAATTGTAAAAAAAAATACAAAAATTGTTTTTTCCTTATATTTTATGGGAGTAATTCCTATAGGGAAAAAATCACGTGCTCACAAGAGGCTCCTCGCGAATGCAAAGAACAACACCAAATATCAGAAAAACAACGTCCAAAGTAGCCTAAAATGATCCGAAACACACCCAAGTCCCACGGGACCCCAACCAAATATACCAACAAGTCCTAAAACATGATACAAACTTGGTCGAAACTTCAAATCACATCAAACAATATCAAAATGACGAATCATACCATGAATTGAACATAGGAACTTTCAAATCTTCCAACTTCCAAAACTCGCGCCGAAACCTATTAAATCAATCCGGAATGATGCCAAATTTTGCAAACAAGTCCAAAATGATATAACGGAGCTTCTCCAACTCTCAGAATCGCATTCCAACCCCGATATCACAAAAGTCAACTATGGGTCAAACTTCACCATTATCCAAACTTCAATTTTTCCAACTTTTGCCGAAATGCCTCAAATTACCCATGGACCTCCAAATCTGAATCCGGATGCTTGCCTAAATCCAAAATCACCATATGAAGCTGTTAAGATCACCCAAAACCCATTCCGGTGCCGTTTACTCAAAAGCCCAATTCTAGTCAAATTCTCACCGCTTAAGCTTCCAAAACTAGATTCTTTCTCCCAATTCAACTCTGAATCATCTGATAACTTAATTCAACCATGCACGCAAGTATATACACATAATATGAAGTTATTCAAGACCTTACGGCGCAGAACGTAGCTTAAATTCTCAAAATGAACAGCCCGGTTGTTACAAGTCATGACTTTATGAGTAACACCATACTTTCCAAGTAAAGTGTCGAAAGCTTTGTTTCAAAAAATGTGACCCCCCATCGGTTATAATAGCCCCAGGAGTACCAAAATTGTGAAAATATTCTTTTCAAGAACGCCACCACACTTCTTGCCTTATTGTTGGGTAGAGCAACATCCTCAACCCATTTGGACACATAATCCACCACGACCAAGATGTAGGTATTTCCACAAGAATTTATGAAAGGACCCATGATGTCAATACCCAACACATCAAAAATATCAATCTCCAAAATAGTGGTGAGAGGCATTTTATTTTTCTTTGAGATTCTACTGGCCCTTTGACATTTATCATATCTTTTCACTAACTCACTTGCATCCTTGTAAAGAGTGGGCCAATAGAAACCACAACTAAGAACTTTTGTTTTCGTTCTCTCTCCACCATGATGACCACTATATGGCGAAGAATGACATGCCCCAAGAATTTCACCTTGTTCTTCTTCTGGTACACATCTTGTAATCACCCCATCCGTACAAATCCAGAAGAGTTATGGTTCATCCCAATAATAATCTTGACAATACCATTTGAGCTTCTTCCTTTTGTTTGAAGAGAACTCATCCGGGATGATTCCACACACAAGGAAATTTGCTAGATCCACGAACCATGGCACCTCTTTCATTGAAATAGCCAAGAGTTGCTCATCAAGAAAGGAGTCATTGATTTAAAGGTCATCATGCGGCCTCCCCTCCTCCTCCAAACAAGACAAGTGATCTGCCACTTGGTTTTCACTCCCCTTTCTATCTTGGATGTCAATATCAAACTCTTGCAACAAAAGCATCCATCTCATCAACCGAGCTTTGGAATCTTTCTTGATCACAAGATAACAAAGCGCCGCATGATCCGTGTGGAAAATAACTTTTGCACCCATCAAGTATGAGTGGAACTTCTCATTTGCAAACACAATGGCAAGGATCTCTTTCTCCATAAAGGTATAATTGACTTGGGCACTATTCATGGTCTTACTAGCATAGTAGACCGAATAAAAAATCTTGTTTATGCGGTCCCAAAACAGCCCCAACCGCTACGTCACTTGCATCACACATGAGTTCTAAAGGGTTACTTCAATTTGGAGCGGTGATGATGAGAATAGTTGTCAACTTGAACTTTAACAATTCAAAAGCTCTCATTCAATCATCATTGAAGCTAAACTTAGCATCCTTCACAAGATTCTTGTACAACGGGTTCACCACCTTAGAAAAATCTTTGATGAAGTGTCGTTAAATTCCCGTGTGGCCTAAGAAACTCCGACACCTTTCACCGAAGTTGGAGGTGAAAGTTTAGAAATTAACTCAATATTTGCCTTGTCAACATCAATTCCATTCTTTGAGATCTTGTGGCCAAGGAAAATGCCTTCCTCGACCGTGAAATGACATTTCTCCCAATTGAGCACCAAATTTGTTTCTTCACATCTCGGCAACACATTATCCAAATTCACAAGACAAACATCAAAAAGAATATCCAACCACTAAGAAATCATCCATAAAAACTTCAAGGTAGTCCTCCACCATGTCTGTGAAAATAGCCATCACACACCTTTGAGAAGTCACTGGTGCATTGCACAAACCAAATGGCATCTACTTGTCGCGCCCCCTTTTTCTCGCGAAATCGGGTTTATGACATTTGGGAGGACATCTTGTTCCCTTCTAGGAATTGGGTTTTTTGATTTGAAGAGTCGCCACCTAATGATTAAGTGCATTAGGACACTAGGAAGAATTTGTTTAGAAAAACCAGAGTTCGGGTAAGGGCTAGAAATTATCTCGAGGAGAAGGTGTTAGGCACCCCTCAAGATCCACTAGTGTGGTTCCCGGCCATGCTACAATTGTGAATTAAGTACAAACAATAAATAAGCAAATAAGGGTTTCAAATATGAGGGGTTGTCACATTGTGATTGCAAATAAGTTAAATTTTGAAGAAACAATGAAGCTGAAATTTGAGAAAAAAAGAGTTTTGAAATTTTGAAAGTAATAAAATAAACAAGTAAAGGCAAGGGGGTCCTAGGTTTATAAATAATATTGATCACATCAATGCAATACCCGGTAATCACTCCTCGGAAGAGGGGTTACACGTGGTATTAGCGCACCGGTCATCATATCCATATCTACCATTTACCACCCCGTTGAGGTATTAAACGCGGAATGGTTTCGTTTACTTATTGCATGTTGGTACCCATCCCAATCCTATCAGTCCCGGAGGTATTTGGGACTACTAGTCCTAAAGGGAAGGGAGATTTGGGCTTTGTATGGTTTAAAAGGATAAAATTCTAAAGCGACAGACAAAAACACATAAGGCAGATATGGGAAACACATAACAATTTAAAAGGCTCAGACAGGCCTCATCACTTAAAGACAGATTGTTTAGCATGTCTTGCAGATACTGGTTATGGTCTGAATTAAAATTAAACGTTAAGGAGGCAGACTGGTCTATTACACATTTCAAATAAGAAACTGGAATCAGACCTGCCTGCTGGTTGGAATTAACAGAGTCTGATTCAATTAGCTAATTTACCTTAAGCTTGCTTAGGTGAAACCTATAGGCATAATATCTAAATACGAGAGAAAGATACTGATTTCAGAAGCAGATATATTAACAGCAGGAACATAAGTTATGCAATGCTATTACTAATTTTAAACTTATAAGCAAGTTGAGGGATTCAGATTAGTTGCTTATTCCTATAGGCATGGTTTTTAAATGAAACTGATTTTAACCTTTACGAAAATGTAGAAATTCTATAGGCATGGCGTCTAAAACATTGATTTTTATTATTTAAGCCTATATATCATTTGCCTAGTGATGGATACGTATGCAGTATTCAGAAACCCTATAGACATGCTTTTTATATGATAGGCAAAACGCAGAATCCTATAGTCATGATCTCTATATGATATGCAGAAATGCAAAAGCTATTGACATGATATATATGCAGAACTTATAGGAAGGATTTCTAAGACACAAAAGTGCAAAAGTTTATAGACAGGATTTATATATGAAAATGTAGAAGTGCATAACCTAACACAGGATTTCTATATGAAAATGTGGAAGTGCAGAACCTAAAACAGGATTTCTATATGAAAATGTAGAAGTTCAGAACCTAAGACAGGATTTCAAAGATGCCGAAATGTAGAACTTGCCATGATTTGCAAAAATAAAGACCTAATGAGCATGATATCTACCCTTATGCATACATGAGTACCCCTCCCCTTTTCACTATAAGCCCCCATGAGTTATCACAAAATACTATATCCCAGAATGAAGAAAGGAAAGTAAAAATTACATCATAAAGCTAAAATCCCAACCAAGGAGAGCCTGATTCAGACTTCTGTCTGAAGCATGAAGTAAACCAACTCCAAAGATCAAATTCCAAAGTCTTTCTCCTATTTGGGATGTGTCAGAGTTCCCTAAGAGACTCAAGTGGACTCCGGACAGTGCTTATACCCAAATATATTGAGAAATTGGATTATAGCGCAGTGTGGAAGGGTCGGCCCTCAAATATCCAAGTTCTGAGGGAGCTCAAGGTCCCAAAGCAAGGCTCATAGGAAGGGGGCATAACTTAGAATCTAAGAGAGAGTGCAAGTGTATAGAGGAGATTTTGGGGAAGGCCAAGACAGACTGGTGGTCATACCCAGCAATTAGCAGTGCTGGCACACCCCTAACCAGCCTGTTAGCCACATTGTTTGGGAGTGAGGATCCATTAAAGGATCAGGTCCAGACATGAGCAGCAATTTGGATTCTACCATTCCTGAACCTTAACTCAAACACATAGAAGGGAATAAGGGTATGGGGAATTCACACAGCAACAGATGCAAAGAGAACAACATATTTAATACAGAACATAAACAGCAAAGTAGACAAGATTGTTGAAACTGTAAAGCAAACACATAAGGATGAAGCCGAAAGTTAAATTAGAACATACCCATTTTAGGGAAATAAGAATAGAAGAGCAGTAGTAAAGCCAAATTGCAAACACACAGCCAGAAGATTTCAGAAGAGAGTAGAGTGTTGAATTGAGAATGTAGGAGTATTGAAATTGAAAGTGTTCAATAAGTGTTGTGTAAGTGTTGAACTCAAGGTCTTAAAGAGTATTGAATTGGAAGTGTGTAAAAGTGCAGAAGGGTCGTGCCCTTTATAGTGCATAAAGCAAGTAAGAAAAGGTAAGAAAATGGTTTCGAAATAAATCACATAAGGTCTCCATTCAATTAAGGGATTCTGATTTCAAATGTGCAAGATAATTAAGGAAAGAGCTTGATCAATATCTTTTCCAAAGTAGCACAAGAAGGGTAAATACACAGAAGTTATTTAAGGAAAGAGTTTGATAGCAACACGGTTTATGCAAATAAGGAAAGGCAATCAATCAACAGCCAGTAAAAATCAGAAATTAATTTTTGGTCTGAATGAATCCAACCAGAAATGGTGAAGAAAGGTTTGATTAAAGAAAATCAGTAACAATGAATCGATCCTTATTAAAAGGATTTCTGCATCAATTATAGGTTGACAAAACCTTTTGAAGGAAAAATTCCTCATATATAACCGTAGTCTCAAACACAAGGTCGAAACTCGCCAAAACCCCAAACCCTAGGGTTTTCAACTCGAGTCAGATACAGAGAAAAGAAGACAAATAACGGAAACAGGCTCAGAGGTCTTCTTTCAGGGATTCATGGGAAATCAAACAGATAAAATAGCAGGTTCAAGGCAAATAGAATGAAGAACTAATTTGAAGCATAGTGAACACATTTTTTAGAAAGGCTTGGGACCTAAACAAGTTCAAAAGAGAAAAGAGGAAGTATAAACTTAGGAAAACAGTAGAGGGAATGTGTGTAGAGAGAACTCAAATAAGGTTTAGTAAAAGCAAACCAAAACATAAGGACTCAGTAGAAGATGCATACAGTAGAAGAACACAAAATACTGGAAAAGGATAGCAAAAGAACATATAGGAAAACACAGCAAGATGAACATGTGAGCATGGTGTAGAAGCATAGTAGAACATAAAGCACGGAAGAATCATGTATAGTAGAAAGAAAGCAAAAGAAAAACAAATGCGTGGTAGAAAAGAAACATACAAACATAGTATAGACACACATAAAGAAAAGAAAAGGAAGAATCAGAAAGACATTTTGTAACTTTTTCAGAAACCCTAAATTGAAGAGAAGTAATTTTTGAAAGAAAATTAGGGAAAACGTTTAAGAACTCAAGTAGAGCACAGGCATAGCATAGAGTTTTAAAAAATAATCAGAGAGAACCTCGAGTAGCTGGGGTTTCAGAGAAACCCTAGAGTGAGAAAGGCTTGGAAAAGTCCGATCTTGAGTCGGAGAGGTTAGAACCAGGCTTGAAATGCTTTGGATGTGCCGGAGCAAGGCCGGAAAGGTCTTTAAAACCATGGATCTGAGAGGATATGAATGGACACCATTGAGTTCAGACCTCAAAGCTTCGAACCCCAAACATTTGAGTGTGGAGGGAGGTGAGTACAGGCCATCCACAACCTGAGAAGCCATGGATTCCAGTGAGGTTATGGTCGGAGCGGATGAGAGAGGCTAGGGTTCCAGGGAACCTTCGAGAGAGTTTGAGAGAGGAGAGTATTCAAAGGCGACTGAGAGATGGAAATGAGGGGATTAGGGTAGGGTCGGTGGATTAAAAATGGTAAGGGGTGATCGTGGCCGTTGATCAAAATGATCAACTGCCTAGATTGAAAGAAGGACCGGGCGGGTTAATTGGTTGGGTCGGGGGTTGGGTTAAAATTGAAATTGGACCGGTCCAATTGGGGGTCAAGATTGGGTCAATTGGAGGGTCAATTTTGGCTATAATTGAAACAAATTGGGGTTATATATTAAATAGCCAGTTGTTCCCTTTTATTTTACAAAATAATAGTAAAAATAATTTTGAAAACAAATTAAAAGCACTGGATTAGTTAATAACACATAAATATAAATTTAAAATACTGGAACCAATTTTTTTGATTATAAAAATGCTATTAAATCTTAAAGTAGGCTAGAATTGCAATTATATGCAATTTAGCTTTAAAAATACCAAATAAATTTGTAAAAATATATAAAAATTAATTTTACTATATTTTGGTATAAATATGGGAATAAAATAAATTATTTACCAAAATTGATGATTTTGGGAGTAATTATTGATTTTGTACTGCTAAAATGGGCAATAAATTAGTTTTAAAAATATTTTAAAAAATGGAAAAAATACTAAAACACTTGGGCTTACTTATATATGCATACATATGTTATTTTGAAAGTATTTTATATATATTAAAAATATACAGGGAAAAATTGGGTATTAACAGCTGCCCCTCTTTACCCGGGAAGGATGAAAGAGTTGTCGAGTAAAGATATGATGACGAATTTTGACCGAACGAAACGACTTGAAGAATTAGACCGTGCTATGGTTTCTGAGCTGCCTACATATCCATGGTCAAGAATCAGGCCATATGTAGTTCAAGATCCATCAGCAAAATATGCTGACAGAGATTTATTCAAGAACGGACGAGATATTCGGGTTGGGGTGGATGGTTATAGTCTAGTAGGGAGAATCAGGTCATATGTAGTTCAAGATCCATCGGCAAAATATACTGACGGAGATTTATTCAAGAACGGACGAGATATTCGGGTTGTGGTGGATGGTTATAGTCTAGTAGGGCTGCGGGAACTAGAGCGTGATCGCTCCTACTAAGACGGCCGTTGCTAGCCGGTTTACCTGCAAATGAGCAATACGAACATATATTATGCATAATTTTAAACGTGATGCAAGTTCCCGTTGGACCATGAATGCTATCTTTGGACGGTTAAGATGACGCCCTCAGACCATGACGTCTTGGGCCATGAAGCGTATAATAAAGGATTCACAGGCCATGAAATGATGCTCTCGGGCTATGAGGATGATGCCTCCGAGCTATGATGCCTTTGAAAAATGATATGCAAAAGATAAAATGGGGTCCTCAGGCCATGGCATGGCGTTCTCGGGCTATGAAAATGGTGCCTCCGAACAATGATGCCTTCGGACAATTTGGCGATCTTTCAGCCCATGAGATGCAGAAGGAGGCGATCTTTCAGCCAATGCAAAAATGTAAATGAGGTGGTGGTATTTCAGCCGATGCAAGATGTAAATAGAAAGTGACAATATTTCAGCCATGCAAAAATGTAAACGAGGTGGCGGTATTTCAGTCGATGCAAGATGTAAATAGAAAGTGGCGATATTTCAGCCATGCAAGAAAAATAAAAGTGGCGATATTTCAGCCATGCAAGATGTAGATGAAGGTGGCGATCTTTCAGCCATGTGAGACATAAATAAAGTGGCGATATTTCAGCCACACGAGGCATAAATAAAGTGGCGATATTTCAGCCATGCAGGTGGAGATAGGGATTAGTTTTGAAAGGCAGAGTGGTAGCCTTATGCAATGCAAGAAATGCAGGTGGAGATAGAGCTTAGTCCCAGAAGGCAGAATGGAAGCCTTATGAAATGCAAGAAATGCACATGGAGACGGAGCTTAGTCTCGGAAGGTAGAATGGTACCTTATGCAATGCAAGAAATGCAGGTGGAGACAGAGCTTAGTCCCGGAAGGTAGAATGGTAGCCTTATGTAATGCAGCAAAATGCAGATGGAGGTAGAGCTTAACCTCAGAAGGCAGAATGGTAGCCTTATGCAATGCAGGAAATGCAGATAGAGACAGAGCTTAGTCTCGGAAGGTAGAATGGTATCCTTATGCAATGCAGCAAAATGCAGATAGAGGTAGAGCTTAACCTCGGAAGGCAGAATGGTATCCTTATGCAATGTAGAGAATGCAGATGGAGGTAGAGCTTAATCTCAGAAGGCAGAATGGTCGCCTTATACAATGCAGAGAATGCAGTTGGATGTAGAGCCTAACCTCGGAAGGCAGAATGGTAGCCCTATGCAGGAAGTAAAAATGGCAAATAGCAATAGAGTTTTCTTAGATGATAGCGGATTGTGGTATCGTGATTGTTGGGGATATTGTGTCTGCTGGGGACACTGTTGTGCGGATAGCAGTTGCGAGCAAGTGCAACGGTTCGGAGAGTTATATTCTTGAACTTTGTGAGTGAGAATATAGTACATTTGATGATTTTGTAACTCAAGTGCCTGTATCCAAAGAAGAATTGTGAGTTTGTAGAGAGGGAAAAGTTAGTTCATATCCCTACTGGCTTTGCTTGACCCGCTCGGCTTTGATCTGGTGATACTGTACATATTATTGGGGTAGCATTGCTAAACAAGGCAATTTTAGTAATGAACATGCATGATTTACTAAAAGCATAATGTAAGTGCATAATGAAGAATAATTTTTTTTAGATGAACCGACGACTGTGACGTGGTTCAAGACATTGCAACTTCACTTGCTCCAGAATTTTGAGGTTCTTCCTCAAAATTCTGCCCCAGCTTACTGGGCTGCTGCTCCTGACGGCTGTTAATGATAAATGGCTAGAATCGACTTCGGAATTTTGAGGGTCCTCCTCAAAATTCTGCCCTAGTTTCCAATAGCGGGGGAAATGGAAATTTTATTGAATTGTGACCGAACCTATAGGGCTGCCTATGTATCCCCTCTTAAACAAGAATCAAGTCAGGCGTAGTTCGAATTATATCATAAAAGAAAGCATAGAGATTACATATAGTATCGCTTGACTGCGTCTGAATTGATCGGCTTTGGCCAAATTTCTCTGTCCATTTCTGCAAGTATGAGGGCTCCTCCTGTCAGAACCCGGTGAACCATGTACGGACCCTGCCAGTTGAGAGAGAATTTCCCTTTGTCTTCCTCTTGATGCAGAAATATTTTCTTTAAAACCAGCTGCCCCGGTGTGAATTGTCTCAGCTTGACTTTTTTGTTGAAGGCTCTGTACATTCTGTTCTGATAGAGCTGACCGTGGCAAACTGCATTCAGTCTCTTTCCATCTATAAGAGTTAGTTGCTCGTAACGACTCTTCACCCATTCTACGTCATCGAGCTCTTCTTCCTGTATGATCCTTAAGGAAGGAATTTCTACCTCAGCGGGTATGACTACTTCTGTACCCTATACTAATATGTAAGGAGTTTCCTCAGTTGATGTGCGGACTGTGGTGCGGTATCCCAATAAAGCAAATGAGAGCTTGTCGTGCCACTGCTTACGCTTCTCTATCATTTTCCTTTGTATCTTCTTGATATTCTTGTTGGCAGCTTCTACGGCTCTGTTTATCTGAGGTCTGTAAGTTGTAGAATTTTTGTGTTTGATTTTGAAGGTTTTACACGTGGATTTCATCAAATCACTATTGAGGTTAGAGCCATTATCAGTAATGATTGACTCTGGAATTCCGAATCGACACGTGATGCGGTCGGGAACAAAGTCTGCCACAACTTTCTTAGTCACTACTTTGTATGATGATGCTTTAACCCATTTGGTGAAATAATCAATTGCCACTAGATTAAACTTGTGCCCGTTTGATGTGGTGGGCTTGATAGGTCCGATGACATCCATTCCCCTAGCGGCGAATGGCCACGACGAGCTTATTGCATTAAGCTCATTTGGGGGCACCTTTATCATGTCTGCATGTATCTGATAACAATGGCACTTTCGGACATACTGGACGCAGTCCATTTCCATAGTCATCCAAAAATAACCAGCCAGGAGTATCTTTTTGGCTAAGGCAAAGTCGTTCATATGTGGACCACAGGTCCCAACATGGATTTCCTCTAGTAGCCTGGATGCTTCCCTTGCACCGATACACCTTAATAATCCCAAATCAAGAGTCCTCCTATACAGGATTCCTCTGTTGTGAAAGAAATTGTTAGATAACCTCCGAAGTGTGCGCTTCTGAGTGGGATTTGTGAGCTCTGGGTATTCTCCTTTTGCCAAGTATTTCTTGATATCATGAAACCAAGGTTTTCCGTCTGCTTCTTCCTCGACATGAGCACAGTAAGCTGGCTGATCATGAATCTTCACCAGAATAGGATCTATGAAGTTCTTATCTGGATGCTGAATCATAGATGATAGAGTAGCCAATGCATCAGCAAACTCATTCTGGACTCTGGGAACATGCCGGAACTCTGTCTTTGTGAACCTCTTCCTAAACTCCTGTACATGATGCAAATACGGGAGTATCTTGGAGTTCTTAGTTCACATTCTTCTCGGACCTGATGTATAAGAAAGTCTGAATCCCCGATCACTAGCAATTCCTTAATGTTCATGTCAATGGATATCTTGGGCCCTAAGATACAGGCTTCGTACTCGGCCATGTTGTTGGTGCACGCGAATTTGAGTTTGGCGGACACCGGATAATGCTGACCGGTTTCTGATACTAGAATTGCTCCTATGCCAACTCCTTTGAAATTTGTTGCTCCGTCAAAAAACATTCTCCAACCATCATAGGATTCTGCAATGTCTTCTCCTATGAAGGATACCTCCTCTTCAGGAAAATATGTTTCCAGGGGTTCGTATTATCCGTCCACGGGATTTTCAGCAAGATGATCCGCCAATGCCTGTCCTTTGACTGCTTTCTGAGTCACATAGACAATGTCAAATTCACTTAACAAAATCTGCCACTTGGCCAGCTTGCTAGTGGGCACTGGCTTTTGAAAGATGTACTTCAAGGGATCCATTCTGGATATGAGGTATGTAGTGTAGGCACAGAAATAGTGCCTCAGCTTCTGGGCTACCCCAAGTCAGAGCACAACAGGTGCATTCCAACAGAGAATACCGGGCCTCATACGGGGTGAACTTCTTGCTGAGATAATAGATGGCCTGCTCCTTCCTCCTTATTTCATCGTGCTGGCCCAGAACACAACCGAATGCTCTATCCAATACTGCAAGGTAGAGTAATACGGGTCTACCTGGCTCAGGCGGGACCAAAACTAGTGGTGTTGATAGGTACTCCTTGATTCTGTCGAAGGCTTTCTAACAATCATCGGTCCATTTGGCAGTGGCGTCCTTCTTCAGCATATTAAAAATTGGCTCACAGGTAACTGTAGATTGTGCTATGAACTAGCTGATGTAGTTGAGTCTCCCCGGGAAACTCATCACGTCCTTCTTGTTCTTTGGTGGTGGCAATTCTTGAATAGCTTTGACCTTTGACGGATCCAGTTCTATTCCTCGGTGACTCACAATGAAGCCAAGTAGTCTTCCCATAGGAACCCCGAATGCACATTTTGCGGGATTCAGTTTCAAGTTGTACCTTCTTAGTCTATTGAAGAACTTCCTCAAATCTTCCATGTGATCAGTGGCTTTCTTGGACTTGATGATGACATCATCTACATATACCTCGATCTCCTTGTGTATCATATCATGAAAAATGGTAGTCATGGCCCTCATGTAGGTGTCCCCAGCATTCTTTAACCCAAACGGCATCATCTTGTAACAATACATTCCCCACGGCTTAATGAAGGCCGTTTTCTTAGAATCTTCTTCTTCCATCCAGATCTGATGATGCCTAGCAAAACAATCAACAAATGACTGCAGCTCGTGCTTGGCGCAGTTGTCAATTAGAATGTGTATGTTTGGAAAGGGGAAGTCATCTTTGGGACTAGCCCGGTTGAGGTCTCGGTAGTCGACATAGACTCTGACCTTTCCGTCCTTCTTTGGTACTGGCACGATGTTGGCTAACCATGTTGGATAGTCTACTACTCTGAGAACCTTAGCTTTGACTTGCTTGGTGAGTTCTTCCTTAATTTTCAAACTCATGTCAGGCTTGAACTTCCTGAGCTTCTGCTTTACCGATGGGCATGTCGGATCAGTTGGCAGCTTGTGCGCCACAATAGATGTACTCAAACTAGTCATGTCATCATGGCGAATATGTCCTCATATTCCTTTAGAAATTCTGTGTATTCTTCCTTTTCT